>NC_090034.1:45317374-45617374 GCF_037176765.1 Anolis sagrei | reverse complement strand
GTTGGCTTTGAGCCCATCTTTAAATCTCTTTTCCTGTCCTCCAACATTCCGTTTTCCGTTCTTGAGTTCAGAGTAGAGCAACTGCTTTGGAAGATGGTGGTCGGGCATACGAACAACGTGGCCGGTCCAGCGTAGTTGATGGCGGAGGACCATCGCTTCAATGCTGGTGGTCTTTGCTTCTTCCAGCATGCTGACATTTGTCCGCTTGTCTTCCCAAGAGATTTGCAGGATTTTTCGGAGGCAGCGCTGATGGAATCGTTCCAGGAGTCTGTAGACTGTCCATGTCTCGCAGGCTTATAGCAGGGTTGGGAAGACAATAGCTTTATAAACAAGCACCTTGGTATCCGTACAGGTGTCCTGGTCCTCAAACACTCTCTGCTTCATTCGGAAAAATGCTGCACTCACAGAGCTCAGGCAGTGTTGAATTTCAGTGTCAATGTTGACTTTTGTGGAGAGGTGGCTTCCAATGTAGCGGAAATGGTCAACAATTTCTAATGTTACACCATTAAGTTGTATTTCTGGCATTGGAGAGAGATTGGCTGGTGACTGCTGGAACAGCACTTTGGTTTTCTCAATGTTTAATGACATGACGAGCTTCTTGCATGCTTCTGCAAAGGTGTTTAGAGCGGCTTGTAGGTCTTCTTTTGAATGCGCACAGATGATGTTGTCATCTTTTTGCTGCAATAATTGCACCCTGCTGATTAGGCCCCACTTAGATATCCATTGGTTTGCCTCTTCTGGTCACCTTTTTAAGAGAGCCTTTTGCATTTTCTCTTATTGCTTCCTCTGTTTTTGGTCCCATTAACATGGCATAGGGAAGCCATTTTGATTTTGGGCCTAGCCATATAGCCAGCAAGAACCATTTTGTTTTTCATACCTTTGCTGGCAGGGCAGACATTTTAGTTTTGCACCTAACTTCATGGTCAGCAGGGAGCCTGCCTGGTAGTAGGGTGGCCATTTTGTGTTATTCTTATTGAAGCTTGACTTTGTCTGGCAGCCATTTGTTCCATTAAACTTTGCCTTAGCTCTAGTGCACTGGTTCTCAACCTATGGGTCCCCAGGTGTTTTAGCCTACAACTCCCAGAAATCCCAGCCAATTTACCAGCTGTTAGGATTGCTGGGAGTTGAAGGCCAAAACATCTGGGGACCCAAAGATTGAGAACCACTGCTCTAGTGGATTGCTGGAGATGGCAGCAGTTACCATCAGCACCATTTGTGGAAGAGGACATGGTGGACTACACGTCAGGTGTTGCGGTTCCATCAACATCAGGTATTTGTACCTGGCCTGGGCAGGCGGTGCCTTCATTACCAAGTGTGGGGGTTACTCCTCAGCCCGTGGAACAGGCGATGTTAACAACCGGTAGGGAACAGCAGGGAACGCCAGGGCCACTGGGGTTTTCTGAGCTGCAAGGGGATCCTGCAGTCCAGCAGTAGGCCACCACGGGGGCTGGAGCAGTTCTTGAACAACAGGAGGTGCCAATGCTCTAGCAGCTAAACACTGTTGTGGCCCTACGCTTTCCAAAGAACAAGGAGCCCCTACTGTTTGGCAGATGGACACTACTGCATCTGGAACAGCTGCCAGGCAGCAGGGGACCCCAGTGACTCAACGGGCAGGTGTAACAGGAACTGGACTGGTACCCCAGCTGCCTGCACAGATGTTGCAGCAGGACACTCAGTGGATAAGTGGGGGTGTAGTTACACTTTATCAGCAGCTGTCCCCTGCAAAGTCAGTAATATTGAATCTTCCATTTTCCTGCCAGTATCTGGAGACCCCAGGACCTAAGGTTGGGCCTTGGCCTTGGGGAAGTTTATGGGCACCTGCAATCCCTGCAGTGCTATCATAAGTTCCTCAGGCTCCTGCTTATTCTCAATTGGTGCCAATTGTGTCTCAGATGCCTGCCTTTGCATTTACAGTAGTATCATCAGCGCCTCAAGCTCCTGCCTATTCTCGGGTAGCACCAATAGTGCCTCAAGCGCCTGCCTGCCTTCTCCTCTACAGTACTTCCACCACTGTCTCAAGCTATTTGCAGGTGGCACCAAAAGTGCCCCAGGAGCTTGCCATTTCTGGCACTATGGTCCCTGTAGTAGTATCTCCACTTTATGTAGGTGCTACACTCCCAGTTCCTGCAGCAATAGTCACAAACCGAACATGGTAGCAGGTCAGGTTTTCTGAGAATTTTTGAATTCCATTCCATGCGTGATAAGACTTGGAGTTCTGGCCAGAGTGAGTGATCCTGCATATCCGATGGATCAGAAAGGTAAGGGAACTAAGATGGAGTTACTTACCTGTGCAAAACCCAATAAGATTTGGATTTTATCAGCCTGGATTTCTGTTTGTCTGGTGTGCACTGTTGCCACAGTTGTGGTGGCTAGGGGATTGAGATTGCAAGAACCTTGATTTGGTCAAAAGAGAGGTCAATGTAAAATGAGAAATGCCATGGGGCAGAGTGAAAGCTGGACAGTCCCACACAGAGAACTTATGTTTGGACAGTAAGAGATGTACAAGGCCGATGGAGTTAGCCTCTCAGATGAGTTGAATGTTTTGTTTGTGAACAAACTGAAAGAGAGAATAGAGAATATGTTGGCCAGCCTAGTGGGAATAAGGAACTGTTAGCAGCACAATAAAGGGTATATAGTCATTATAGGCATCATGGCATCCTTACCTTAGGGGGTGAAGGGTGGACTCCCACAAAAGCCCCTATAAGTTTCATAAAATGGGAGCTACCCTTGGGGCTGGATTGAAGGTTCTCGCTCTTAAAAAACTCTGTGGTTTGGGAGAGAGTACCCTCAGGATGGCCTTCCAACTATGATCAGCCGAGAGGTGCAGCCAAAGAATTTTGGTTGGCCTTCGGAATCCTTGGTGCACACATGTCCTTAGAGGTGGTTAGAGGGAGTGACACCTGGCCCAGGGACAAGGCTCACTAGGTGGCCATTAACCCATGAGTTCCATTTGATGTGTTTACAGATTTTTCCTTTACTGGTTATTACAAGTTCTTTCAATAAATAGGTCAGAAAACGGCCCTTTAGATCCATTTTCTTGTGTCTTGTCTCTTTATTTCATAGTGGGAGTTCAAACATCCACCTCCAAGCTCTCCAGCTATAGCTGGAAGGGGTCTGAGGTAACAGTCAAGCCAGCTTGTTGGGCAGCTCTCTTGACTCACTAGACAACTCCTGGGAAGGGAGAATGCTTGAGTAACATTGTGCTCTTAGGGTTACTACATGTCCATTCAAGAACTAACATGGTACAATGGGAAGGTGGTTAGACTTGAGAAGCCTTGAAATGTATTGGCAAACTTAAGCTAGTGTTCTCCCCATCTCTCTTTCTCTCTCTGGGTTGTTTGGAGAGGTGGAGGTCATGCCATTCATGACATGATCCTGCCTGATGCACATTGGCTGATCCCAGCCAACTTATGAAGTGCAACCAGCACTCCGCATCCATGAATTCTGCACCCACTGATTCAACCATCCGCAGCTTGCAAAGCCAACCTTGATCTTTCCATTTTATATAAGAGACACAGCTGTTGGGTCATGAGCATCCACAGCTTTGGTGGCCCTGGAACTGAACCCCAGCAGATACCAAGCGCCCATTACATAGCCATGGTGACATAAGCAAAGGGGAGGATGTGAATGGTTTTGCATCAGGATCTAGGAGTAACCATAGAGCCCAATGTGGTCGGAGGAGGCCAGAAGAAGTCTCTTGGGGCATTTCCTAAGTTGCTTTGCCCATGACAAAATGGGATGAAGCTTCCATGCATCCCTCATTCAAACTCATGCAAGATGTTTGCAAACCAAGCCAGTGGTGATTTCTGGCCTCGGGGCCCTTGTTTCCTCCTTGACGGAGCGCCTGAGCTCTGCTAATAGAAGAACAAGGAGAACACGGACTAAGCCGGGCAGATAACAAGCGCTAATCATAATGCAAGCAAACACTCCCGGCCCTTGGCTGGTTTAAAGCAAATGTCTCAATTAACATGGAATCTGCCAGCTTCCTCATCCCTCCCTTTCTTACAAAGAGAGCTCCGGGCAAGTTTATCTTTCAGATTCAATCCATCGTCAGCAGTCGACGGAGAGCATGCATTCACATGGAGGATGCAAGGTGCCTTTACAATCGGAATCCAATTGATGCCCTCTCTCCAACCCCTCCATAAAGAAGTTTGGTTTTTAAGTATTTTTCAGAGTGTGGCAATGCAGCAAAGGAAAACTCTTGACAAGGGGAGGGGGGCAGTTTCCCATGAATGTGCGTGGGCTTTTAGCTTTTGCTGTCTGAGGAATGGAAAGCCTACTTGAAAATACTTGGAGGGCCATCAATAAAGGTACTTCTCGAATCTTGTGAAACCTTGATGAGAAGAAGCCCAGATTGATGTGAAGCTTTGCTGTTTGTGACTTATTATATACAGGGATTCTTTCTTAGGTACAAAAATGCCTCCCCCCCCCCCCCACACACACACACTCACTGAAGTCCATATAAATTGCTGCCTAGGTCTGGTAGAGTCTCCTTCTCTGGAGGTTTTGAAAAAGGCTGAATGGACATTGGTCAGGAGGGCTTGTATTGGCTATTCCTACATGGAGACATGGACCTCAGGACCTCTTCCAACTTCATGATTCCATGGAGCTGTTTTGCTCTGTTAAAAAATGGGTCCCAGCAGTGGAATTCAAGATACCAATCCTCTTGTGGAGTTTTTTAAAGGAGCTCCAGTAGACATTGGCTGGAACCCTCTGTGAGTCTTGAAGCTGACTGAAATTCCCTTATGGATCTTTTGGTGGGATGTCAAATGTCTGCCTTTGGTTCAATTTTATGGAAACAAAGTTTATGTGGTACCAGACAGGCCTTTCATATTGCATTTGATGGGGCATTCAGCTGCACATTCAGTGGGATATCATTATCATCCAAGACAAGAGCGTTGTACAACCAGCAGGTCACTCCATGCACAGAAATGTCCCCAGTCCAAGTGTGGGATTTTGGCCTTTAAGCAGAACTACAAGTGACGGGCATTCAGCTTTGGGAATGTGCCTCCATCTTGTTGCAATATCTGAAAGGCCTCTTCTACCTACACTGTGCATGGAAGGCTAATGGTTCCTCTTCCATTTTTCACTCTTTCCTTCCCAATGATATTTTACAAAGGCCTAACTTGGAGCAGGGTATGGACCTCTTTGGCCCATGTGCAAGGAGGGATCCTAGGCCAAGTCCGAGCCTGGTGCTTCCTTGCGGCTGGGTTGGACTCCAGCGCTCCCTCCCACGCAACCCGAGCATCCGTCTTCCTGTCGCTTCGGTTTTGAGTCCCAGTTAACTCCATCAGTTTGTTCTGTTCAAAATGTCAGCTCAATGCTACGTCTCTGTTTTAACACTTGACAAGGTGCGGGGGCGGGATTGGACACGCTGGCGGCCTTCCAATGGCATCATCGCTGTGACCATTTTGGAAATCTGAGGGATGCAGGGAGAGATGGAGGGAGAAAGAAAGTGTGTGTGTGTGTGTGTGTGAGAGAGAGAGAGAGAGAGAGAGAGAAATATACTACTAATAGGTGACCAATTCTCTTCCTGAAAGAGATACGGTGAGCCCTTGTTTCCAGGAAAACCCATGGATATCAAAAAAATTGGAAATTCTATACAATTGTGGAGGAAAATGATATCCCTATATAAAATGGCAGATAACCAGAAATGGCAAGAGGTGAAAACAGGGCATGGTGACATATCAGCTCAGCGTTGGCAAAAAGTTCTGCTTTTCACCATTTTTTTCTAAATATTTTTCTAGCCCTGATTGCAGTGGATGGTCGAATCTGTATAAGCAGAAGCCACGGATGTGGAGGACCAATCGTATTTGCATTGACTTGAATGAAAACCAAGCAGAGTCTTGTGGAGCCTTGAAGATGCAGTGGGTCTACTGTGTCCAGAACCATAATTGAGTAAAACCTGCTTTCCTTTAACCTACAGGAATAAACTGCAAATATAAGAATGGGGACCCATGGCTTGACAGTGGTCCAAGTCAAAGAGATCCAAGGGTCTCAATTGACCCAAGAAGCAACATCTCAAGAAGGTGCAGGAGTCTCATTTGTTGAAAAACCCAAACCAAGGGGTTCAGACAAGTAAGGAGACTTTGATTAAATATTACAACAAAAATCCTGTTAGGGAGAACTTTCTGAGAGAGGAACAAACAACCTCAAAGCATTTCAGCATTTCCTCCATGGGAGATTTATGAAAAAAAGCTTGGACGGCCATCTGTCAGGGCTGCTTAAGTGGATTCTGATCTTGGTCAAGGGGTCAGACTGCATATACTTTATTTCTATAACCCTGCTTCTCTACATTATTGTGGGAGACATGCTTCCATGACCAGCCTAGAAGCAGCGTCAAGCCCCATGAAATTTTGTTCTCATTTCCATCTGTTTTCTCCGTCCGCCATGCGTCATTTCATAAGCTCCCATCCTCCATTCCCTTCTCCCACCCTCATCTTCAAACTAAAATGCCTTAAGTGCTTTGACCATTTCTGGTGACATTTCAAATGCATAGAAGGTCAAAATTGGACTGAACCCCTCTGCAAGACGTATTCTTTTCCTGGAAACGTGTGGGACCCGGACTATCATCCACTTTGCCTAATGGAGGTACCAACCCCGCCTTCAGAAGGAGTAGGTAGATCCATTTGTTTCGGCTCCATGTCACTTTTGCTGGCGATCGTTCACCAATCCATTCCATTCCCACATCAAGGTGCACTTTAAAAAATAATCCTTACGACAATTTGCATTTAAATGCACATTTAAATATGAAGTTTGCCTCCGTTTCAGCGCTGTCATTCTCCTCTCGGCATTTAGTCTCATTGTGTCTGAAGATAGGAATTTTTATACTCATTGTACCTTAAAAATATTCATTTGGATACACACTGTAGACTCAAATAAACACTTTCTATGCACATTCTGTCCTTTTTTTAAAGCCGCAAGCTGCGTCACAGAAGTCAGATCTGCAGTAAAAAAAAACCACAACAACAACTTTATTTAACTTGTTAATGTATCAATCCAGGAGTTTCAGAAAAGTTCCTTATCTGGAGTACAGTGTGACTCTGATATCCATGGGGAGTACCTTCCTGCACTGACAGTTGAAATATGAAACTGGGAATAATGGTGAAACATACTGAAATGAACAGCTTTTGGTGGGAGCAAACCATAGAACCACACTGGAAAAGATAGAAAATGCATAAAGAGAGATTTCTAACCGTTTTGAAATTGTTTCTGCAACTTCAAATAGGAAAGGCAGGAGTCATGAACCTCCCATAAAGATAGGGAAATTCTGTTTTTTAAAATCCCCATAAGCCAGTCTTGATTTTGCGGTATGCCGAACACTATCTTCTTGTCATTTGACTGTTGCACTCTAGCTGTGGAACACTTTTCCACCCAGCAGCACACAAAGTCCAGAAGTAGCTAACTACAGTTTATTGTCAAAGGTTTTCATGGCCGGAATTACTGGGTTGTTGTAGGTTTTCAGGCTATATGGCCATGTTCTAGAAGCATTCTCTCCTGACATTTCGCCTGCATCTATGGCAGGCATCCTCAGAGTTCGTGAGGCGAATAACTACAGTTTATTTACAAAAAGGATATACAAAAGAGAAAATGGCAATTCCCAAAAAGCAGTAGAAAGGGTGCTATGAAATAGCACTAGTCTGAAATACAACAATCAGTAGTCCAAAATGTCAAGGTATAAATAATCCAGGAAAGCAAGGTCCATGAAATCCATGAAGTCAAGAGCATAGGTATAAATCCATAATTCCAGAAGCATGAAACAGGAACATAGGCTTTAATCCATAAGCATGAATACAGGAACTTTTCCAAGACAGAACTATTCCAGGAATACACCTTGCCACCTTGAGAGCTAAACATGAAGTTGATGTTAGAGCAATGTTGTCTGCTCTAATGAAACCAGGGAACCATCTCTTAATTTAAGATCAAACCTGACCATGAAGCCATGAGATCATCCTTTCAGCACATGTGTTTCAAGGTTTATTTCTCACAGAGTCTTTCTGACCTCCTAACTAACCTTTCCTTTGCTCTGTCCGGGCGAAGGCCTAATCTCATATTACGGGGAAACTCCTCATCTTCTGAAGTTTGAGAAGGCCGCAAAGGCCGATTCTCAGGAGAAACGGAATCCCAAACATCCTCTATTTCTTTTGCAGCTGTCGGCCCTTCACTCTCATCTACAGCTTGCATTTCTGTCTGTTTTTCAGCCTGATCACACACAGACTCGGTGAAAAATCCATAATTCTCCTCATCCTTCGAGGCAGAATCCCAGCATCCCTAGAATCTTGCTGCTGAACCCCAACATGCACATCCTCTGGCTCTCTCTGCCACTCATTTGAGTCATTTGCCATTTTAGACAAGGAACATCACTGTATATCGTAGGGCTTGAGCATCCATGG
Source organism: Anolis sagrei (assembly GCF_037176765.1). Taxonomy (NCBI): domain Eukaryota; kingdom Metazoa; phylum Chordata; class Lepidosauria; order Squamata; family Anolidae; genus Anolis; species Anolis sagrei. Next base: position 45,608,981 of record NC_090034.1, on the reverse strand, counting down.
ACTTTGGTCTCCATAGAGGGTCCTGAAACCAAACCCATCTCCCAGAGTAGTGCAGTGTCCTTGCTTAGAGATGCAAGTATCTTTCAGCCCACTCAAAACAAGAGGCTGCCCACCAACTCACACAAAAGTGGGTCGAATGCGATAAAGCTGACACTCGCATTCTTTTTTTGGCACCTTAGTCCTGCAGAACATGAGCTGCGTTTGGCCAGACAAGAGCAAAAGGCATGCTGAGAAGGTGTCTGGGAAAACACAAAACCTGGTCGAATTGGATGTTTTCCTTGATGTGCTGCACTATTGTTTCTTGCTCCATGGGCTCCCACTCTTTGGGGGGAAAAGTGAGCATATGCTTAAAGTTGGTCATTGTGATTCCCTAATATGTCCTTTTGAACTCCCACCATGAAATAAAGGGACCAGACACAAGAAAATTGATCTAAAGGGCCATTTTCTGACCTATTGATTGAAAGAACTCGTAATAACCTGTAAAGGGAAAATCTGTAGACACATACAATGTAACTCATGGGTTAATGGCTACCTAGTGAGCCTTGTCCCTGGGCCAGGTGTCACTCCTTCTGACCACCTCCAAGGACATGCGTGCACCAAGGATCCCGAAGGCCAATCAAAATTCTTTGGCTGCACCTCTTGGCCGATCATAGTTGGAAGGCCATCCTGAGTGTGCTCTCTCCCAAATCGCAAGGTTTTTAAAGAGTGAGAACCCCCAAGGGTAGCTCCCATTTTATGAAACTTAGAGGTACTTTTGTGGGAGTCCACTCCTTCACCCCCTAAGGTGAGGGTGCCATGGTGCCTACAATGACTATTTAACCTTCATCATGCCTTGAAATCTTATTAATGACTCAAGAAAATCTATTTAAATGACACCATCCCAAAGCCAATTCCGACACCCATTTGAAACAGTGTGGGGTAGGCAAAACCCGCCCCAATGCAAACTTGAGGGGAAGAAATTCCTACCCGGCCCTTGTGCAACCAGTCTATACTCACACTGTCCATAGGGTGGGAGGGTGGGTCACGCTGGCACGAGGCAAACGGAAAGAGGGGAACAGAGCAGTCTCTTCCACCTTGTTGTTCCGCCCCCTCACATGCATGGGCCAGCAATCCAGCTGGCCCCAACCAAGTCTGGCTCCTTCATGGGGTCATTCAAACTGCCCCCCCCCCCCGCATCTTAAGCTTTGCTTGGCTGTGGGTGGGGCACCTAAAGAGGGATGTAGCCATCCAGCTTTGCATTCGTCTATACATTGGAAGCATTTCTCCAAAAGTACCCAGCGTGCCCTTTGAAGGGCTTCCGAGACAACAAATCAAACCATGCATTGACAAAACAACTCATTCAAGAGGTTAGGAAGTCGACTTAAGCTGAGACTAATGTTGTGGCTCCATCTCACTCAAGAGCACTCCATTTGGGTAGTCTGGGATTGGCCCGAGACAACTGGATATGGAATTGGAGGTGCAAGCCAATGCAGAAATGTACCCATAGACAATGTGCAATGGAGGTTGAGGCTCACAATGGAGGTTGATGCACATCTATTCCCAATATGCTCCTGAATTCATAGTGACCCTGCATGCCCAACTTTGTGACTGCAAACTTGAACTCAAGGTAGGTGTTCTATCATAGTCAGAAACATCTAACCACTTCTAAAGGAGGATCTACACCTGAATGAGACACCCATGGGATTCTGGTCAATATAGGAAATGATGATGTAATTATAATATAATTATTCCTGTTTCCTTCTCCATTCCTGCACAGGCATTTCCAGCATCCCGGAATGGTTACTCCGTGGATGTTTATGCACCCCTTCACCTGGCTCCACTACTGGGGTGACTCTGGAGCTGGACAGTTTCTTTGTTCTCTTGGAAACCTTCCTGTGTCAAAGAAAATGCACACCATGTAGCCATGGTGGAATATGTTTTCAAATGCTGGCAAATCGACAGCAGTACATCCAGTACTTTGTGGGATGCCTGTGGCTTGCTTCCTCTCTCCATCCCTCCAGAATGACCTTGTCAACTCAAAGATCTAGAAATCCCACATTGGCCAATAAAGAGAGGGAGAGCAGAGCCGGGCAGGGAGAGCCTTCCTGAGGGAACACCAACTGGCAAGATATCAGAAGTCCTATTTGTGGAATAATTAATTCTCTTCTGATCATCTGCTTTGCAAAACATTGGCTGCCAGGAGTTAATCAAGCAGAGGGCATGAATCCTTTCTCTGCCTTAATGAGTATTGAGGCACGACATGCATCTGTTTATCCCCTACACTTTGCTTTGGCCTTGGCATTTTGAACAGTTAATGGTACTCATAATCGGCATTCTGATTCTTATTCAAAGAGAGGGCCATCAAACCCATATCCTTTCAATCCCATTCTCATCTGTCTTGCATCTATTAGTCTGAGCACCACGGTGTTTGCTCTTTGTCAGGATGATTGGCATTGCTGCAGGTAGAGTCAGAGCTCTGTATCTACCGGAGCTTCAAATCCTCAAAAGAGAGGCATTCTCTTAATCCCACCACTTTCACGGACATTTATCTCAGGGACTCAAAGTGGGGTTCCAGCTTCTTCTGTCTTGGCTATCACCCAAGTGGGTTCTATGTTCTTCTGATAATAGCACTCATCTGAACTTTTTGAGAAGTGGGGTTCTAGGTTATTCTGCATTGGCCAGTAATGATAATAACACAATTTCAAAGTGGGGTTCAAGGCCAGAAATAATACCGCACATCTCAACTTGTTGAGAATATGGGTTCTTGGGTCTTCTACACTGGCCCAGAATAATGCCACCCATCTCCACTTGTTGAGAAGTGGGATTCTAGGTTCTTCTATAAGGGCTAGGAATGATAATAGCACAAATCTTCACTTGTTAAGAATGCTGCTGCTTGGTGCCCCTATAAGTCTCAAGAAATATCACCCGCTCACCTCTGCTCTATTTATGTTTGGAGAACCCAATTGACAGGTCAGAGATGGTGCAGTTGGAAGAACCAATTAATTAAAATTAATGAAGTCAGAAATAAAGTTAGATTTTTCTAATAAAAAAGGCCAACTCAATTAAATGCATTTTCCAAACCTTCTGAATTGACCTCAGTCAGACATCCAGCATTCACTGAATTCCAGGAATAAATAATTTATTCATGAAGTGAGAACTGATGCTAAAGAGTTGACAGATTGGACATCCACCAGCTGGTTTGTTAATAAATGCGAATAGCTATTAGACTCTGTCCATGGTCAGAGTATGATATTTTGGCCAAGTCCAAGGTCAATAAGTAATAAGAAAAGAGCTGGTCTTCTTTGTCTCCAAAAAGTGCAATTCTGGGGTTCTGCATCAAACTCAGACATTCCTCACTATTTGGGAGAGGGAGCCAAATGCTGATGCTTTTATCTCCATGACACAGACTGGTATCAGTGATCTAGAGGAAAGGAGAGATTAAGGGTATGAGATTATAAGAGAGGCAAAAAGGGAAAGTGAATGAAAGGGTCGGGTAGATGAGAAATGGGGTTTTCAAAAAGCCACACTTCTTGTTCCATTCTCTCTCAAGCTCAAGATTTGCTTAAGCCTGATTTGAGTAGCCACCAATGACATTTTTCAGCTTCATTCTGATGAGCCTTTCTGCATCACTTCAAGCTTTAAGTAACCATTAAAAGTTAATATCGCCGTTAACGTTTTCCCCCTTCTAATGTAATTGAATTAGATTTTTAAAAGCTTATTCACGATTAACTAAACGCATTAACGTTTTTCTACTAACTTGCCTATCTCTCATCTGCCATTACTTTTGGATGCTTCTGCATGGAAGAAGAAGAGGAGGGTCACAATGTCAAAGAGCAACCTAAATGGGGGCCCCAAGCTGACCCCACAATGGTGTTGGTTCTGTGACAAAGGGCTCCTGAAACTTGGGAGAGTCCAAGGATTTTGCTCAAGGAACCCAGAAGAATGCCTAGTGTGATGTTTTAGGGGGCCTTGCCCACAGGCAGCTAACCCATATATTTCTCTTAGATCCTCTGCACCAAGAAAGAGGGAGGGAAGCTGATGAGAATTCTGCCTGTCCTTGAGCTGCTTCCATTATGGAGAAAAGATTACACAAAAGGCTATTGTGCTGGAAGGCAGAGAAATGGGCTGTGAATGCATCAGGGTTGTAGCAGCAAAAGAAAATTCTAATAATAGGAGAATCTATGTGCGAGGCTGCCAGAGCGGCGGCAAGTAAATAAGTTGGGACAAAAGGAGGGTGAATAACGGAGCTGTTTGTCACCACTTCTTCGGTACTTGCGGCTTGTCTGTCAATGGGGGACGTAACCAAGCAACTCAGAGAGGTGCAGTGGATTGAGTAAAGGAGCCAAATGCATGGGGCTCATCAGCCCTGCAGAAAGCTGGGACTTCCTTAAAGAACTGAGTTGGTTCATTTTGGCAAAGCAGTCCTTAGTGATTTCTTACCAGAATATTATGTGTGGTTTATAGTGGCATACACTCTTGTTCTATCAGAATGAATATTTTTGGTGGCATTGCGCAAAGAGGCATCCAGTACCTTCTTGTGCAATCCCTTTGCCACCAGAAAGACCCAGATATGGGCAAGAAAACACCAACTGATCCTTGACCTGAGTTGCACCAAAGCGGATTGGAGCTGAGCAGGGTCATAGCCAGAAAAAAAAGGAGGCGAGGTGTATGAGACTTTTTGTTAGAGAATCATGAAGAGTAGTTCCATAACACAAAATAATTTTAAAAGTATGGTTCATTCTATATCTTTATATAGGCTTGATATTGAGCTAGAATTTGGAAGCTCCCACCCAGGAGAGAGGAGCCCTCAGACCCACCAAAGAAGGTCCAAAACTTTGGCAAGCGAAGAGGAAGAAACCCAGAATTTTCCCTGAATTTTCCCAAATAAATCTCACCAAGGTTGAAGAAAAGCCACCGAGTTGTTTATTGCGTTCCAGCTGGAAAGGTTGTCAAACCGCGATAGTTCGTCAGGAGGGACATACATGCTGTGAATTTTAGTACATTTTTATAGAATAACAGAGCTGTCAAAGTTCAAATTTCCCGCCCCCGCCCCTTAGCCGGCATCTCTCTAATTGGCTGTCATCATCAGCTGGAGGGGAGGCGCGGCCGGCAAAGCCGTGCCTCAGCTGATCAGAAAGCCAGCGCTGCTTCCAGCTTTCAGCCAATGAGGGTGGAGGAGGCGGTCCTTGGAAAGAACAATGAAGCAAATGTCCAGATGATTGAATTAGGCTGATTTTTAAGCTGTCCAAACGGCCAGCGATAAATCTATGAAAAGATTCCTCAAAAGCCGGGCTAGTTTCTTGAAAGGATGAGATATGCAAATGTGGCTGGCATGATTGCCCAGCCCTGGTTTTTACCGGTCACAGATATGAGTCCATTGTGTAATCATATGGTTTCCTCGGTCCTTGGGGAAATGACAAAAGGGAAGGAAATGGGGACATCCGGACTTCTTTTGAAAGCAGGGCGTCCTTTGTTGAGAAATGACTAGTTCTTCCAGGTGGCCTCCCTCCAGCGGTTTTGCTCCGAGACTGGGGTGGGTCAGGGTATTATCAGATCCTGAGTCAATAGGGAAATGCCTTGGGAAAAAGGTTACCCAAGGTTGTTGATATGCTGAAGATCACAAAAGGTGGCTTTCTATATTTTTCATATATAGACATACGCACAGGGGTCAGGGAGATACACAAGGAATAATAAGACATAAAGGGAATTTCATATATCCACCCCACCTACCAGAGTCCAAAAGGAAAAAAAGTCAATAAGCATAAAATCATAACATCCCTTGATCATGAGAAGGGGAGTCCATAGGGATTGGGGAAAGTTCCATAAAATTGGCAAAGTTCCTTGAAGGTTTGAGAAAGTTGTCCAAAGTGGTAAAATCCAGAAAAGGCAAGTGGGGAAAGGTGTTCCAGTGTCCACAGAGTCCTTATAATCGTCCACCAATGCTGAAGATCAAAATCTGGGGGAGAACTACAGATCCCTTCACACCAAGGATCAAGGCGGCCCACCGACATCTTAGGGGTTCCATGGGCTGACCGTGACAGTTCCCCGGGATCAGCAGGCTCCTTGGATATCCACAAAATGGTGGCAGCGAGGCAGCAACTTCAGAAAAACATCTGGACTCCAAGATATGGTTTTGGGGGCAAAAAAGGTTATTCCCGGGGCGGTAAGGACAGCGGAGTGAAACCAAGATAGCCATTAATCTTAGAATTCTCCCAGGAGAAGATTGGCACCGTTTTTGGAGCGATCCATTAACTCGCGGATACGGGGGCCCGAGGGGTTTCTGTATCCACGGTTTAAGGTATTCAGTTTCGGCCTTCCCGGGATGCGAGAATTGCATCCCAGGAGGGCTGGCAGCCATCTGCCGCTCAGGAGAGGAAAGATTTATTGAAAGGAAAGTCTGAGGCAGTAAAAGGACACAAAGTAACACTATGGTCAGATCAGCATGAAGGCAGGGAGCTCCGCTTTCAGTCTCAGACTTGGTTAAATCAATTTTCTATTTTAGTTGCAAAGTTTCAAGTCTTAAAATTACGGAAAATGGCTGTTAATTCGTAATTTATAGTTACAAAAGAACACCACAATGTCTGTTGGAAACACTTGAAAACTGTGTCAATACACTTTGACAGAAATCAGACTTCATCGATAAACTTTGGTGGACACTCAAGAATGCAAGTTAACCAGTTAAAATTCATGAGTAAACAGGGGTGTTTTTACCTGAAAATTTTCAAGGGGGGGGGGTTGAACCCCTAACCCCCCTCCCAGCCGAGGATGGTGTTGGGGGGCGGGGGAGGGGGGAACTCAGGTCAAGGATCAGTCCGTGACTTTCCCTCCCAAAATGTAGATTATCTCCAAAGTGGCAGCCCATAAAGTCACCAAAACGACCCCATTTTCCAAACAATGTGGGCTATCTATTGCATTTTTCCCTGTTCAATGGTGTCTTCTCCGAAACTATAGTCTTCTCCAGCCTCATAAATTTCTCAGCCTATTGATTGCCTCACTTGGGATCTGGCGGTGAAATAGCTGTCAATTAAAATAATGCAAGTTAGAACACCTTAAATAGAGTCGCCAGCGTTCACAGAAATGGGGAGTTGGGGAAACTCACCAATAATATTGGAAAAAGAGACTTCCTGTTGAAATAGAGCAATTTAAAATGACTATAGATAGTGAGATCTGGGTCACGGATAGGTGCAGATACCAGGTCCGATAAGCGGCAACCAGCATCAGTGATCAGCCATCCTTGTGAGTGTGCACCTGGTGAGTGAAGAAGCCTGATTTACCGAAATAATGCTCACCAAGTTAAAGAAGAAGCCACCGAGGTATTTTATTCAATCAGCTGAAAGTTATGCCAGCCTGTGGTAATTCGCCAAAGTAAGATGAAATACTATTACAGTGAAAAACAGACATTTTAATACACTTTACTCCTTTGAAATTCCCACTCGCACCCAGCTGGACCCAGCTTCACCATGATTGGCTAAGCCCTGATGATGTCAAAGAGGTCTCCCCGCAGAGGAGGGCGTGCGGCACTCACAGGCCAATGGGAGAGCGTCCCTTGCCTCCGATGTAGATTTCCCTCTGTCCAGTGGCTGAAGAGGGGCTGGGCAGTCTAGGAGGCAAAGATGCTGAAATGATTTATGATTGAATTACATTGTCACAACTTAGGAACGAACAAAAGGGATTAAGAAAACCCTGGGTTTTATTGTCCTGAAGATTGTTATAAACCCAGACACCACGGGCTGAAAACTCTGCACCAGTGTCCTTTGTATGTTCAACAGAAAGTATTGTCCAAGAAGATGGGATTAAGGATCCGTCTTTGGGAAAGGAGAAGTGGCACTGTGGAAAACAAGGCATGAAGTTCTCCACCCCGGGAACTGCCATGCTTTAGTTTGATGAGTGGTTTATAAATATCCATGTGGCTGTACAATAAACAGGTGGTATGAGTCAGAGATGCTGGATGATTGAGTCCTTTGTTTAGAGATGATGACTGGGACATGGGGAACACATATGCAGGGGCACATGGACAACACAGGAGGACCTGATCCCACAAAGACCCTGGGCATCCATGGGGAAGAAAGTTTAAAAGAGAAAAATAAAAAAAACAAACACCTCATACAACAGGGCCCATGGATAATGAGGGAACCTAATGGACAAGCTGCCTATGATGCACAGGGAAAGGAGAACAAACAGAAGAAATCCATGCATTGCGGGGGAAACCTGGTGGGTTTCTGTATCCACAGGGTTAGTGTAGACACAGATTATGGGACTTGGGACAAGGTGCAAGAAAGGGAATTATGGCTAGGAGAGTAGATAGGTTAGAAGGGAAAAAGTAAAGATTGGCGTATAGTGAGGTTCCTGGTGAAACCGGGGCACCTAGGGAGTTGAGGGGGTTGCGGGGTCTCAGAAGAAGCATAGGGCAAAGATACACGGATACTGAGGGAAGAACGGCCAATCTGGTATCTGCGGGACAGGCAAACGCAGTTTCTGGGTTAGTGGGTGAAAGGTTTGGTTGATTTGAGACAAGGGGCCAGCAAGACAAATAGCAAAAGGGAAGAACTAAAGAGGGATGTAGTTTTGGTGCCCATTGGGGCTTTAAGGTGACTGAAAGTGGCAGAAGGTCTCGGGGAAGTCGGTGAGGGGTTAGTTTGGAGAAGGGGTGATGAATGAGCCATTTCCTGGGGGTCGCAGTGGGCTGTGAAGGGCCATGGGCCATGTGGCCTGGTCTATTGCTGGCTGGGCAGAGGAATACAGAAGTAAGGGGAAGGCGCTCAGAAAGGCAAAAGAAGATGGCGAGGAGACAAAAGCTAAGGATAACTTCATTTTATTAGGGGTTAGAGACAATAAAAGGGGCTGATGAGTTTCCTGGGTGCTGGTGACTGGTGCTGGACTCCTCCACACCTGTGGACGTTGGTGCAATTAATTTCATTTAAAAATAAAAGCCGCGTTACCCGATGGAACACTTTGCTGCGACATTAACTTGATAAATTTAATATTTTGACCTGGGGAGGGGGTGTCTCTGCTCACCATCACTGTTGCCTACAATTTCTACATGGAAATCCAAAATTGGGATTGCAGAATGCAATTTAGAGATGGAAAGAACATCTGAGATGCTACACTATGGTCTATGTTTTGTCCATTTAAGAAGCCTATGATGCCCAAAATGCAACAAATTGCATTAGTGAATTGCAGATATTCACGTCCAGGTACTGGCAAGAGTGCTACGATGCCAATTGGCTTGGCAAAGTCCAAACTGGAGAAGGTTCTTGGGGATGTAGGAGGAACTTCAGTGAGTGGTGGTTGTTGCCAACTAAAACCCTACCTTCTTCTACACAACCAGTAGTTTTCCTCAGTTTTCAGCTTGGCAACTATACTAGCCACCCGTTCCTTCTGATCAACAATGCCAACTGTTTCTCTCTATCCAGCCTATCTGAGATGTACCAAGATGCCCTTTTGCTGCATTTCGCCATGGGGAGCTGTGATCTCCTTCCATGGTACAGCACCATTAAACTGCCCTTCTTCTTTGAAGTTCATGAATCCAGACAGTTCAGAATTCCTATTGCCTCTGGTACAAGCAGAGGCGGCCCTAAGTAATTTTCAAAGGTAAGCAAACAGTATTTTGGCGCCCCCCCCCCAACCAATCATTGATATATTTTTTCTGTTCGTCGTCGGGGTTCTGTGTGCCATATTTGGTTCAATTCCATCATTGGTGGAGTTCAGAATGCTCTTTGATTGTTGGTGAACTATACATCCCAGTAACTACACTTGCCGCACTTGCTCCCTTGCCTGGCCCGCTTTGGTCCCAGAGGCATGCCTGAAGACCCCGGGGTGTACACCAAAAATCACCTCTTCTCCTGACTTTCTCCTCAGCCATTGGGACCGAGAGAGAGAGAAAGAGAGAGAGAGAGAGGTGGAAATGCCCACCTTTTCTGAAGGTAGGCGCCAAAACAAAGGAGGGAGCGGAGGTGAGAGATACCTCCAGCCGGAGGGGCTCTCTCTCTCTCTCTCTCTCTCTCTCTTGGTCCCAATGGCTGAAGAGAAAGTCAGGAGAAGAGGTGACTTGTGGTGTGCACGCTGGGGTCTTCAGACACGCCTCCGGACCCGAAGCGGGCCAGGCGCAGCGGCTCCGCCCCTTGGCCCACCCGCAGATTGGGGAGAGGAGAGGAGGCGGGTGGAGTGCCGGTCATGGGGAAGGGATCGAACACGGAGAACGATTGAGCGCCGGCTCTGTTTGCGCACCCGGTGGCCGGGTGGAGCAGGAAAGAGAGGGGCTAGGCAAGGTTCAAGGGCCCGGCCCCTTTGGGAAGAGGATCGCCTGGCAGTGAGGCAAGAAAGCCGAGGCTCCCCCCGGACTGCTAGGGCTGTTTTGAGCTGAGGGGGCGCTCCTCAAGTGGCGGTCGAGGGGCATTTACAGAGGCACCTCTGTGCCCCTGGCAAAAAAAAGTGTTCTGCGACCGCTTACTTTGCGTAATGGATGAGCCGCCCCTGGGTACAAGGATCTATAGGATATGACTTTTGTGTTCCTAGAAGGTGCCCCCCCCCCCCGCCAAGTAGTATTTTGCCAGAAGAAATATGACACAGAAAAGACTTAAATCCCCCTTCCCCCTTGGTGGCCAATATAAATGCCATAACATGTGGTGTCGGTCGTAAAGTTTAAATGCAGAAATCATTGCTTCTCCGGCTCTCGGACTGTGAAATGCTGAAGCGTTGAAAGACCTGACTCGTAATTGTGTCTGGGATTAAAACAAAGAGCCTTCTCCTCCTTTTTTTAATGGTAAGAAATAAATCACCCAAGAGGGCAAGCCTGGGCTGAAACTCTCTCTATCCCAACACTCTCTTCTATATAATCTTGGCTATTTTTGGGATGGACCAATTTGGGTTTTCCATGCCGTTGTTCATGCTCCACGCTCCAAGAACCAAAGGATGGTGAGGTGGACGATGGGGTTCACCCTTCAACACTTTCCTCAATACAAATGCCCATTGCTCTTTGGTTCTGGAGCACACCCCTTACTTGGAGAAGCTGCCAAAATTAGAAATAGGGAGATGCACTTAGGCTAACGTCCAAGCTTCAAAAGTATACCTTATGGACTACAACTCCATGGTGCCATTACTCAGTATATAGATGTGTCCTCAGTCTATGAAAGTTTATGGTACCAACTTTGCTCTTTTGGTTAGTCTCTACGGTGCCCCAAGATCCCTTGGCATAGTTAACCTAGATAATCTTCTCCTATCGAGAACCTCACTCCAGTTCCTAAGGACTTGAGTCAACACTGTGATGTGGTAGCTAAAAAAAAAAAGCCAATGCAATTCTAGGCTGCATCAGGAGGAGTCTAGGGCCCAGATCGAGGGAAGTCATAGTCCCACTCTCTTCTGCTTTGGTCAGACCGCATCTGGAATAATATTATGCCTATTTCTGGGTAATTCAAGAAGAAGATGGTCAAGATGGAAGGTGTCCAGAGAAGGGCCATCAAAATGGTCAAAAGTTGAGAAGCTCAACTTTATGCAGAGCAGCTTAGAGAGCTGGGAGAAGAGAAGGTGGAGAAGGGCCATGAGGGCCATGCTTAAATATTTGAAAAAGATGTCACATTGAGGAGAAAGGAGCAAACTTGTTTTATGCTGGAGACTAGGACACAACGGTACACTGGATGAAAATGAGAAGATGGTGTCTTCCTGCATGAAAGAATGGGGTTGGACTAGATGGCTCTTGGGGGTCTTTTCCAACTCTAGGATTCTATGGACTTCCCTCTCTGTTCTCCATCACTCAGTTGTGACCTTGCGCGGCCTTCTCCAAGGATGGGCTTTTCTGGTGGCTGAGACATCCTAAACATTATTTTTTATTATTATTATTATTATTATTATTATTATTATTATTATTTTATTATTTACTTCGCTTATATACCGCAATTCTCAGCCCTTTAGGGCGACTCAAACATTAGGAAGAACTTCCTGGTATTAAGAGCTGTTTGGCCTTGGAGTCTGGTGGAATCTCCTTTTCTGGAGGTAGAGGCTAGATGGCTATCTGTCAGGAACACTTGGATGGTGTCTTCCTGCATGGAAGAATGGGGCTGGATTGGATGGCTCTTGGAGGTCTTTTCCAACTTTAGGATTCTACGGACCTCCCTCTCTGCTCTCCATCATTCAGTCGTGACCTTGTGCTGCCTTCTCCAGGGATCCACTTTTCTAGTGTCCGAGACATCTACCAATCTTTAAAAATCTCTTGGAGAGAAGCTATCCATCCTGCACACCGTTCCTGCTTCCGAATCCTTGCCAATATTTAACAATCAGGGACACGCTGCATTTCTTTCCCCATTCTTCGAAGCATGCTCCATTGGGCTGAACAGTGTCACCCGCACCCGCCGAGCTGGTTACAAGTTCCTGTGGTTTTATTCGACAGCGGAGCAAGGGCTGTTTTGCATTATCGCCTCAGTTGGACTCCACAGATCATTTGGCAAAAATCTAATCTCTGGACACTTGAGAAATATGGTCGGGTCTCAGGATATCTATTATTTAGTAAGCCTCACAGAGGTCTGGGGAGATTGCCCAGGGCTGTGTAATACTGCTCAATTGCTGAAAATGTCAACAGAGACAGGCATATGTTGTCTTCTGGAAAAAGGAGGAAAATGGGAAGAATGGGATCTTTGAATGCAGAAGCTGCCTGGGAAGCTCCTTCTTCACTGAAACCAAGTGCCAAATGTATTGTCGAAGGCTTTCATGGCCGGAATCACTGGGTTGTTGTAGGTTTTTTCGGGCTGTATGGCCATGGTCTAGAGGCATTCTCTCCTCACTACCTCTGAGGATGCTTGCCATAGATGCAAGCGAAACGTCAGGAGAGAATGCCTCTAGACCATGGCCATACAGCCCGAAAAAACCTACAACAACCAAGTGCCAAATCTCTAGTCCTTATTATCGTATTTCTACTATAGACAACTCTAGGTGCATCTACAGAATAGAATCAGTGCAGTTTGATACCACTTTAGCTGCCATGGCTCAATGTTATGGAATCCTGGGACTTATAGTTTGGTGAGGCCTCAGCTCTACTTCTCGAAGGAGGTGAAATACCTTGTAAAATCACAACTGTGATTCTGTTGCATTGAGCCATGGCAATTCAAGCGGTGCCACAGCAAATGCTAAGGAAAACAGTAGTTTTATAAGGTCTTGAGCCTTCTCTGCGGTTGAGTACCAAACTACAGTTTCAAGGATTCTATTGTACTGGTAAAGAGGTGTCAAACCACATTAATTTGGCACTGGAAATGCACCCACAGAAAAGTGTATTTTTAGCCCAGTAAATCTCTCTGCCTTCCCAAAAGAGGGAGAAAAAGCACACAAACAAGTGAACAAACATAAAAAGATGGGAGATGACCATGAATATAGTTTTTCATCTTTTAAATTTTAAATTCGGTATGGCTGATCTGAGATGGTTTTAAACAACTGATTTCAAAGTGGAGATGACTGACTTTAGTGTTTATGCATATTTATAGTGTATTTTATGTTCCGGCATTGAATGTTTGCTGTATATATGTTATGTCCTGCCCTGAGTCCCCTTCGGGATGAGAAGGGCAGAATATAAATGTATTAAATAAATAAATAAATAAATAAGATTAAAACCATTTCTTTTCCGAGGCGTAGTTTGTTGGAATGACCAGTTTGGTGACCAATGGTCTTGTTTCGACCTCGAATAACCCAAGCTGTCCCAAGCCTCTCTTCCCTTGTTTTTTGGCCAGGTTCTGCTCCACTGCTTTTTTTCCTACTCAGTGCTTTCCCATGGATCTCGCTTTCCCACGCAACAGAGGATGCTGCTCTTGAAAGAGGTACCTCTCGTCCAAAAAGCGACTCCTACTACCAGATGTCTGGGTTTTGCAACAGTTTCTCCATCCGGATGAATTGCTCGAAAGCCCACCACCTTCAGAAACAGTATGTTCTGGTGCTGAACAGCTTGTACCTTCCAGAAATGGTTACTGATGTCTGGGAAGGATTCCTGTAGGAAATAGTTGCAGGGGAGACTGCACCTCAAAGATGAGCGATATTGAGGAGCCTCCTGGAATTGCAGACAATTGTCACCACTTGGGAGTTCCTCTGGACAAAATTCTCCTTCAGCAGGCTGATGAAAATGCAATTTTCGGCACAAGGGAGTGCCTTTTCTGCCCAGGAAATCATACGAGGGTTGAATGAAAAGTAATGCCTCCACCTTCATTACTGGGGTTTGGATGGGAATATTTTAATAAATCAAACACAGAAATAATCCTTAGAATGTGCTCTTTAACTATCACTATTCACTTTTCCACATAATCACCAGACAATTGGATACGATACATTTCTGCCAACAATTAACAAGTTTTCTGAAGCTGTCATGGAAGAAGTCGACATTCTGTTGACATTCTGTCGACATTCTGTTTCCGCAACCAGTGTCTCACAGTTCTCTCAATGTACCTATCGTGCACAGATCTTCCGATAGCCAAGCAAAGCAATAATATGACTCCCACATTCTTGTGAAATGCTGATTATGCTTGAAATTTCTGTCTGAGTGATACAACAATCGTTCAGAATCAATCTCTCAACCTTTTGCTTGTGAAACTCAGTGGATGCTGTCATAGGACGTCTAACTTTTTGTCACAGAAGTCAGATGTTCCCACCTCAACATCTTTAAACTTACTTGCCCAACAACACACAGTACTCACATCAACACAATCACCATAAACAGCATTCTCTGATTAATCTCCTTTGGGGTGACACTTCTGCTGGCAAGAATTCAATGACTGCACACTGCTTAAGTTGCATTGACCATCTGCACAGGGTTCCATCTTCGCACTTTAACAACACTACTGTTCAATGCTAAGGGTTCCTACCAAAATGGAACTGTAGAGGAAAGTCTACTGAATAAACCAGTACCTTCCGTATACCAGTACTGCCAACTGTTGAGGAGTTATGAAGGTGGAAGCATTACTTTTCTTTCAACCCTCGTACTTCCGCACATAAAAGGTTACTGGTGAAGATTCTTGCATCAATGGCATAATGCCTTGGCGATGGATTGTATCCCAATGGCACTTACTTGCAAGTGTTCTTCTTTCAGCAGAACACTTTCCTGCAGCATAGACAACTGGGATTGAAGGTGGGTTTGACACTGCTGAATTAATGCAGTTAACACTATTGTTTCAAAACCATGGAATCCTGGGAGTTGTAGTTGAGCAGAGAAGCCTCAAGACCTTGTCAAACTATAATGCGACTCTATGGCAACTCCCAGTGGAAGTCATTCATTCATTCATCCACACTTTCCTCAGTAGATTCAAGAACATATCTGACAAAGATATGTCAATCCCGAGGCAAATTGTCATCATAGATTACCTCCAAAGGTACATGGCCTGTAACAGCTCTAAAAAGACATAAACAGTTTAAACGGGACTTACATTTGCATATGTCCCTAACAGGATTTTGGGCCCCTGAAATTAACACCATTCATCTCAAAAATTGTAAGGGGAGAATAGCATGAGCACTCAAGGTCCTAAGACATAGGGAGGTGATGCTTTGCGTGTCAATTGCATGCAACGCAGGATAATAATAATAATAATAATAATAATAATAATAATAATAATAATAATAATGCAACACTGATGGTACCAGTATGCTCTCCAAATAATACAGCTCACCAAATAGGCAAAAAGCTGATACACAGCATTTTCAAGGTGGTACTCTCAACATGAGATTCCTCCCTCTCATCAGGAAACAAAAGGTCAGACTCTGAGATCTGGTCCTCTATCGTCCTGCCATTTCTCCTGTCCTTCTGCATCTCCGCCTCATAAATAAAAGCCACGCGATTGCAACCAGGTCGTTGCTGGCAGCGAATCCCCCCTCGTGAGTGACAAAGCGCTCCTGGCATCCCAAAACCACGGGAGAGGGGCAAAGTATTATTTTAATAGACTCATCACTTTGGGTTATGGCAGCCACCATCTGCCTCTCCCCTTTAATTACAAAATGCAAAATGGAACATTGTTCCCGGCAGCGCCGTAACCAAGTGAGACAGTGATTTAAAGGCCTGCATCTTTTTCGTAATTCACGGCCTTCTCGCTTGCGATTCTCAACACAGATTTGGGGGGTGGGGGGAGGACAGCATAAATTGTGGACCAAATGAGTCTCTGGGGCACTTTCCCTGGCCCATCCAGGGGTCTTTTTGCCAACAACGCAAATAATGCACAGTCTTTTAATCATAGGGAGGGGGGGCCCACAATGCCTCACCTGTGTGGATAGTTAACATGGTAAGCTGAGCAAGAAAAAGCCATCTTGACAATGTTAATGAAAATCAATGTAGCTTATTTCTACCATTTGCAGGTGTATACTTGTGCATAAGCTGACCTAATGTATAAGTCGAAGGCAGGTTTGGGGGCCATCATTATGGCACCATAGAAGACTAGAGGGGTTTGGTGCTTCTTTTAGGTCAGTGTTTCTCAACCTGGGGGTTCGCAAGACCCCCATGTGGGGGGTGTCAGAGGGGTCGCCACAGACCATCAGAAAACACAGCATTTTCTGTTAGTCATGGGGGTTCTGTGTGCCAAGTTTGGCCCAATTCTATCGTTGGTGGAGTTCAGGATGTGCTTTGATTGTAGGTAAACTATACATCCCAGCAACCACAACTCTCAAATGTCAAGCTCTATTTTCCCCAAACTCCACCACTATTCACATTTGGGCATATTGAGTATTCCTGCCAAGTTTGGTCCAGATCCATCATTGTTTAAGTCCACAGTGCTCTCTGGATGTAGGTGAACTACAACTTCAAAACTCAAGGTCAATGCCCACCAAACCCTTCCAGTATTTTCTGTTGGTCATGGGAGTTCTTTGTGCCAAGATAGATTCAATTCCATCATTGGTGTAGTTCAGAATGCTCTTTGATTATAGGTAAACTATAAATCCCAGCAACTACAACTCCCACAAAATAAACTACCCCACCCCCCAACACCTACCAGTATTCAATGTTGGACGCATCAGGTACTTATGCCAAATTTGGTCCAGTGAATGAAAATACATCCTGAATATCAGATATTTACATTACATTCATAACAGTGGCAAAATTACAGTTATGAAGTACCAATAAAAATGTTATGGTTTTGGAGCCACCACAACATGGGGAACTGTATTAAGGGGTCACGGCATTAGGAAGGTTGAGAACAACTGTTTTAGGTTCCCCAAGTCATACAAAACTTTGCCTTTTGCCATTTTATTTAAAGAAGGAAAGGGAGAGCTCACCTAGATCTTCACTCATGCCAGGCAATAGACAGGTCTTCAGGTATCCTGAAGCTGCCTCACATCTTGATTTTGCTGCCTGTTGGCCCAGTATGGGAACACAGCACCTTTCAATTTCAAAGATCAGTCATGCCTTTAAAGCTGCATCGGTCTTTGCCAACGGAGTTCAAGAACTTTGGCCTTGGGTTCGAAACCAGGAGCATTAGGGAGCCACAGTGGGACGTGTCTGAGACGTTATTTGGGTATCGTTGGCATTGAGGATTGCGCTGCCAATGCATTTCATTGTGCTGCTTGAATCAGCACTCTCCTTGTCTGCTCTCCTTTCGAAGTCTTGGAAACTCTGCTTCCTTTATTGAACCCATCCATCTTTCGTCTTTTCGGCTGCCTTACACTTTCCCCAGCATTATTGGCTTTTCCAGTGGGTCACATTTTCTCATGATGTGTCCATAGCAAAAGAATCTTAACTTTGTCATTTTGGCTCAGTCCTGATTTTCTCTAAATCCCATTTCTTAGTACTTTTGCCAGGTCACGAGATTCATAAAACTCTTGGCCGGTGTCATGTTTCGAATGAACCCATCTTTCTTCCCTCCAGTCTGCTTTCTTTGCCGTTCCTCTTTCTCAACCAGAAATGCCATGACCTTAATGATCCAGACTTTATTGAAGAATATATCTTTACATTTATCTAGTTTCTTCACAGCTGCCCTTAAAAGCCTTAGGTGTCGTCTGATTTCTTGACTGCAGTCTCCATTTCGGTTCGCAACTGAGCCATGATGGAGAAAATCTACAGTGAGACCTTTGTAACAGTGGAACTTATATCTATGGTTTCATTAAGGATGCATCTACACAGCAGAATGAATGCAGTTTGACCCCACTTGAACTGTCATGGCTCAATGCTATGAAATCCTGGGATATATAGTTTTACAAAGTCTTTAGCTTTATCTGCCAAAGAGGGCAGGTGCCTTTTCAAACTACAAATCCTAGGATTCCATTGCATTGAGCCACAGCAGTCCCAACTGTATTCATCCGACAGTGCCGATGCACCCTTCGACTCCAAAGTCTCGTCCCGAACTACAAATTCCAGGTTGTAGACTGGAGTCGTGGTCATTCAAGGCATGTGTCCCATCCCCACTCACCCAAACTGTTGCAGAAACTTTCCCAGCAGTGACACTAAAAGGGACTTCTGTCAAGACAGCCACCCTCCGCTGCTCGCCAATTTGCAAATCAGTCCTCACTGCTTGCCTAATGAATTCCGTCTGATTATCATGTTGGTTTCAAAAGCTTGACAATTCCTAAGGGAGTCACCTTGAGCTTTCCAAAGTCAACGCTCTCCCTCTGTTCCCGAGAGGGAAGGGAAAGCAAGCAGAGATGCCATGCTGATTGCCGTGCCTGATTGGCAATTAATGCCAGGGCTCTTTAGATGCCAGGCGTTCTCAGGAGGGGGAAAGAGTAGTTGGCAGATTTGCAGGGGCTCTTGGGAACACCCCCCCCCCCAAATTTGTCTTTTGACATATGGAAACACATATGAGACACCAGATAGCAAAAGCCCCCAAAAATCAGCCAAATGAAGACCGCATCTGGCTGGTCTTTGGCATGCCAAGAGAATGATACACTGGCCCAGTCACACTAATAATAGTAATCATAATACTAACACTAATTTCATTTGGTACCCTTCTCTCCTCATGGCTCAAGGCAGGGTACAATGCAGTTAAACAGCAAGATAAAACACAATATGATCAAATTACATACATTAAAAGGCATAGGACTACATTAGTGTTTCTCAAGCTTCCTAATGCTGTGACCCCTTAATACATTTCCTCATGTTGTGATGACCCTCAACCATAAAATTACTTTAGTTGCTACTGCATAACTGTAATTTTGCTACTGTTATGAATCATCATGTAAATATCTGATATGCTGGATGCATTTTCATTCACTGAACCAAATTTGGCACAAATACCCGAAATACCCAAATTTGAATACTGATGGGGTTGGGAGCGGGGGATCGATTTTATCATTTGGTAGTTGGAGTTGCTGGGATTTATATTTCATCTACAATCAAAGATCATTCTGAATTCCACCAACGATGGAATTGAACCAAACTTGGCACACAGAACTCCATGACCAACAGAAAATACTGGAAGGGTTTGGTAGGCAGTGACCTTGAGTTTTGGAGTTGTAGTTCATCTACATCCAGAGAGCACTGTGGACTCAAACAATGATGGATCTGGACCAAACTTGGCATGAAAACTCAATATGCCCAAATGTGAACAGTAGTGGAGTTTAGAGAAAATAGGACTTGACATTTGGGAGTTGTATTTGCTGGGATTTATAGTTCACTCACAATCAAAAAGCATTCTGAACCCCACCAACAATAGAATTGGGCCAAACTTGGCACACAGAACCCCCATGACCAACAGAAAATACAGTGTTTTCTGTGACCCCTCTGACACCCCCTCGTGACCACCCCCAGGCAGGCATGTAGCCGGGGGGGGGGGGGGTTTAAGAGGCTTCAGCCCCCCCCCCCCCCCCGAAATTCTCATGGTGGTTCACAAAAAGGCCTTACTGGTGCATTATTTAAACTGTTATGTTTATTCATATCATGATCTGATCACCATACTCAATATTTCCCATATGCATGGGGGTATTGGGGTAATGATACAAAAGGTTTGCTAGGCTAGACTCTCTTTCACTCAGACTCAGCCCCCCCTGAAACTCAGCCCCCCCGAACCTCCCCTGAAAAAAGTTCAGCCCCCCCCCCCCCCCGAAATGAAATCCTGGCTACGGGCCTGCCCCCAGGGGTCCTGACCCCTCCTGGGATTTCTAGTCCAGGGATGGGATCCTGAGCAAGTGCCTCACCAAACTAGATAGCCCAGGAGTCTGTTAACGTTCACACAGTTGCTGGCTGCTTTCCATGGAAAACTCTAAAATATGTAATAAAAGGTAAAGGTTTTCCCCTGACATTATGTCCAGTCGTGTGTGACTCTGGGGTGTGGTGCTTATCTCCATTCCTAAGCTGAACAGCTGGCGTTGTCTATAGACACCTCCAAGGTCATGTAGCCGTTATGACTGCATGGAGCGCCATTACCTTCCTGCCAGAGTGGTACCTATTGATCTACTCACATTTGCATGTTTTTGAATTGCTAAGTTGGCAGAAGCTGGGGCTGACAGTGGAAGTTCACGCCGCTCTCCAGATTCGAACCTGCAACCTTTCGGTCAACAAGCTCAGCAGCTCAGTGGTTTAACCCACTGCACCACCAGGGGCTCCCTAAAATACATAATAATGACCATGAATTAAAATAATCATTTAAACGCATGTGCAGGACCTATCTGGGGTGAAGTTTCATCTAAATCAGTTCACCTTAAAGGTGGTGCTTGAAAGCATGGGCAAAGTTCCTTATCTGAATCACAACGATCCCCTTCCCCACCGATTTCTACATTTTAAAAAGCCCTGAATGTAAATCAATAGCTTTTCCTCCTTTCCAAAAGCAACAGATGCTGGCTGGCAGAGGATGCTGTCAGAATGAAAAATACAAGGTTTCCTCCGGCCTTCGAGATCTTCATCGGTGCTGGTTGGAGATGATTGATCCTATTTCTTCTTTGTGAAGTCGGGGGGAACGTCGCCGTTGAGAACTCCGATTCACACAGCAAAGACGCAAGGTTGGCTCTGCAACTTGGTGCCAAAGCTGTACAATTTCCGGCTTTCGTCATATGGAAGAGGACCTGAACTATCATTGTTTTGAAGCAAGGGCGCATGGTAGTCTCCCTCACTTGGTCTCAAACATGGGCAGGAAGATCTCCAGAAACAAAACAAGCTTTATGGGGATTACGCTAAACCATTTTCACTTTAGCCACTTGCTGGAAAGCATGGGAAGCATCCAACATTGAGAGGACCCAGACCAGAGCGACTTTATGGACTTATGTGACCGACTACTCTGTTTCCACACCTTGGGAGGAATGAAGATGTTCCAACTGGCCAACTGTTTCTGAAGGTGTCACTCATAGAGTTGGAAGAGACCTCAAGGGCCATCCAGTTCAACCACATTCAGCAATGCAATGTCTTATTTGTACCCAGCTTCTTGCCCTCTAGCAAATGGCAAGCTCATTCATAACAATGGTGCTCATCAAATGCCCTCGAGATGCCCCTGGTACCAAACATAAGGCCTTGGCAGTAATGCAATGAAATGCGCTTCCCAAAAAGGCCCTTCTGGTCTCTTTCTTTCAGTATCAAATGAAATGGATGTGTTGAGCCTTTTCAAAATGCAGTTGATTCCATGGGATTGCTTGAGATTGGAGGAAGAATGGGACTGAGTCCTATACATTTACTAATACACTGAGTGCTTTTCTATCATTTGAAGATAACACTGAACATTATAATTCATTGTTACAGCTACCAAGAGATCAAAATGAATATTAATCACGATCTCTGCTGTATCCAAACAGCGGGGATTCCAACTTGGTTGAAGGTTAAATGGCAAACAAGAGACATAAGCCTTCAGGAGAGGCAGGTAACAAATAAAATGTATTATTATTATTATTATTATTATTATTATTATTATACACATTTTAGAATCATAGAGTTGGAATAGACCCCAAGGGCCATCCAGACCAGCCCCCTTCCATTAAGCAGGAAGACACAATCAAAGCCCTCCTGACAGATGGCCACCTGCTTAAAAAACCCCAGAGAAGGAAGCTCCATCATCATGATCATTATAATTATTAATTATGATGATAATTTTTTATTATACTGAAACAATCCTAGAGTTGAACTGGACCTCAAGAACCATCCAGTCCAGCCCATTCTATCCAGAACGACACCACTGAATCCCTTCCAACAGATGGTCATCCAGCCTCTGCTTAAAAACCACCAGAGAAGGAGATTCCATCATCATAATCATCATCCTCCAATCCTAGTTGAAAGAGACCCCCAGGGCTATCTAGTCCAGCCTCCAGCCATGTAGGAAAACCCAGCCAAATCCTTTCTGACAGATGGCCATCCAGCCTCTGCTGAAAAACTCCACCAGTCTCCAAGTTAGCATATTTCACTGTTGAACAGCTCTTACCATAAGAAAGTTAGAATCATATAATCCTAGAGTTGGAAGAGACCTCATGGGCCATCCAGTCCAACTCCCTGCCAAGAAGCAGAAAAATTGCATTCAAAGCACCCCCGACAGATGGCCATCCAGCCTTTGTTTAAAAGCCTCCAAAGAAGGAGCTTCCACCACACTCAGGGGCAGAGAATTCCACTGCTGAACAGCTCTCACACTCAGGAAGTTCTTCCGAATGTTCAGATGGAATCTCCTTTCTTGTAGTTTGAAGCCATTGTTCCGTGTCCTAGTCTCCAGGGCACCAGGGTTCTTCAAGGTTCTTTCTAATGTATTGTTGAGATCTCTTTTCCTGCACTTTGGATCCATTGCTCCATTGTGTCCTAGTCTCTGGAGCACCAGAAAACAACCATTTAAACATGGCTCTCATGTCCCTTCTCAACCGTGTCTTCTCCAAGCTAAACATCCCTAGATACCTAAACTGCTCCTCAGAGGGATTCGTGGCTTCCAGACCTTTGATCATTTTGGTGGCCCTTCTCTGGAAACCTTCCTTCTTGTCCATATCTTTCTTGGATTGTGGTGGAGCCGCGCAGGCATGATTCGACAGG
Source organism: Anolis sagrei (assembly GCF_037176765.1). Taxonomy (NCBI): domain Eukaryota; kingdom Metazoa; phylum Chordata; class Lepidosauria; order Squamata; family Anolidae; genus Anolis; species Anolis sagrei. Next base: position 45,586,135 of record NC_090034.1, on the reverse strand, counting down.
AGAAATGCAAAAGAGGATGAGAAGGGCCCTACAACAAAACACTGCAGCACTATATGTTTTTGTAAAAGCTTCAGAGAAGTCATCTAGTTCAACCTGGCCTGCTTCAAGGCACATCTAGCTTCAGTGGAGGAGATGTGATTACCACCCAAAGCTCTCTGTGTGGCTTCCATAGCCGCATCATTCTCAGGTTGGCATCATGACACACTTGCGTCCCCTAACTGTGGGCGGCACATGGAACTTAATGCAGCAGGGAGTTTCCATTTCTGGTTAGATCTCTGGTCTGAAAAAACATGTGACTGACATATGTTCTCTCTCCCTCCCAGGAATGCATTTGAGGCTCCATCCACTTAAACCATAGATGTTCAGGAGTATTGTTTTTTCCTCCTTTGCCCCATTGCAATGTACTACAGATCTCTCCCGCCCCCCCCCCCTTTTTTTGTTTTGAACAGCGCTGTAAAATGTACCACTTTTTTTCTGCCAGCAATGAAGTTTGATGTGTCAGTTGCTCCAGTAAGCAGAACTAATCTGGACAGATGAGGTGCCATTTTCATAAGTCACGCTGAGCTGCGTTTTTCAGGCCAATTAAGCCACGGGAAATCTCTAGAGACCGGGCCTTTCCAGGGTGGGTTGAGGTGGCTGGGATAGGGAGAATGAGGCCAAAAGGGTGGCTGTTCCATGAGTGAGGCAAGATTTATGGAAGAATGAAGGAGGCTTATTGCAAAATGGTGCAACAACACTTCAGGGAGATTATCACACAGTGCTGTTAAAGCACTGCGACCCATGGCTGCCTCCTGTGGAATCCTGAGATTGTATAGGAAGGGACCTTTAAAATTCTCAGCCAAAGAGGTCTTGGGCCTCACTAAACTACAAACTCCAGAAGTACACAGGAGGCCGCTGTAGGATTTTAAGTGGAATAGCAGCACTTTAACAGTGTTGTGTGATAATCTCCTAGTATTCCCAAACACTCCGTTCTTTCTAAATTCAGCGTATAGAAGAAGCCTGCTTCTCAGTGTGATGTGATCACCCTGCCATCATTGAGGGATTGGAAATATATATATATATCTCTCCATTTTACCCAAGCTGCCTCTGCGGCTCACACAGCCCACGCAAAGTCTTCTTGGTGTCGCCGTCTGCTCGAGGGGAGGAATGGACGTGCGAGGAAAGCCCTCAAGCAAGACGGCATAATCTTCAGCGCACCGTCTGTTTTGGCACGCCGTGATTCCCAGTCTCGTTTCTCGTGGGCAGCCGCATCTTATCTCCGCAAGATGTTAACCATCAAAACAAATAAATAGATCACACACAGCGCACAAGCTGCACCAGGGATGTTGATTTCATATAATGCACCATTTATTTTCAATTATCCCGGCATTTCCCCATCCTCCTTCCCTCCACAGCCATCACCCCTTCCCCACCCCCTTAGACGGCATTCCCTCCGACATTGTTGGCAGAGTCAGCAGCGGAAAGTTTGCGGAGTTGCAGAACAGCGATGGCAGGCGCTGTCTCGGGGAAAGGAAAAGTGCTGAAAGGCGAGGCAGCACAGATTTGAGCACAGAGATGATTAAAATATCACCAAGAGGGCTTCATTGCCATAATTCTGTTTTTGAGGTCTTTCAGTTCTTGCAGAACTTCAGTGTGTATATGTGCCTTCAAGCCACCGGTTAACTTTTGGTGACCCCATGGATTTCACAGGGTTTTCTTAGGCAAGCAATCTTCAAAGGTGGCTGTACCCATATCTTAGATATAGCTTCCAGCATTTGGTATTAGTTGGTGGTCTTCCAACCATGTACTAAGCAGGGCTAGCTGTGTTTAGATTCCAAGAATTCCTATTCATCTCCCTGAATTTGCCTTCAAGTCGCCTATGGACTTATGATGACCCCATGAATTTCAGAGGACTTTCTTAGTCAAGGAGTCTTTAGAGGCAGCTTTGCTAGTTACTGCCTCTGAAATAAAGCTGAAAGTACCTGGGATTCCTTGGCAGTCTTTCTGGGCTTCGGGGTGGTTTTTCTTTTTGAATCCTCCATCTATTACAGTGCAAACAAATAACTTTTCCTCGTGTTTTGAAATTTCTAGCCTAAAGCATTTCAGGAAAGGTTGAAGGCCAGGTCTTATATATGTGTGCCTTTAAGCCACCTGTTTTAATTTATGATGACCCCATTAATTTTCATAAGGTTTTCTTAGACAAGGAACACTCAGAGATGGTTCGGACAGGTCCTTCCTCTGAAATATTACCTGCAGGACCTGATGTCCATTGGTGGTCTCCCATCCACACAACTACGGGTAGATGATCTGTTTCCCACAAACTCTCCAACTAAAGGAGCAGGCACTACCACCAGGGAGCAGGTGGGTGTCAGGAGGGCAGCTAGGTTGCATGGGGAGGGGCACAGTTTGGTGGAGGAGACAAACAGAGCTCAGGGATGCCAAAAAACCTCAATGCGTGCTAATTATTTCTGGGATTATCGGTGCAGACAGATAAGGTTTTCATTTAATAAACCGGAGGGGTGGCAACCCTCTGTGCCAAGCGAGATCTGCAAATTAACAAAGACAACCAGACAGCGCCACATCAGGCAGAGGGCCCAATTAGCTGAGGGACATGTGGAGGTGGGCAACCGCGATGCCAATGCAAAAGGCGCTAATTAGAGCCTCCATCGGCCTCAAAATGGCCCCCTATTCCTCGGGCTAGTTCATAATTCTTGACACATTGGAAATGCAATCATTTCATATACAACCTCATCTCTTTCTTTCTCTGATTTCTCACCCCGCCCCCCTCTCAAGCAGGCCCTATCTGTACAGATTTAATTGGAAAGTGATAAACTGGAAAAGTCAGAGACGTTGGGGATTGGGGTAAGTGGGCCTACAGATATCTTCCCAGCTGGTATAAGGGCAGAAGTGTTTACATATAACACATGACTCTTTTGGTGTACTTTCCAATGTCTTGCACAGTCAGGAAAGTCTTTTGTAGTGGGGAATGTTCTCGCCCTCCAAAGAGAATATTAGAATTGCATCCAAATAAAATGGTCACACCAGAAATAATGTCCCATCGCTCAATGCTATTCAGTAGGGATGGAAATGCAATGCAATGATATCACATGATGTCATGTCAGAACCAACACTCAAGCAAGGAATTGATCCAATGTAATTGTGGATTGAAACTGTTGTGTGATAAAGTCCTTAGTGGGGCACACTTTCCCTCACTCCATTTTTGGCAAATTAACTGGCCCAAAAGGCAAGTTGTAATTCATGAACCACGGAAAGCAAGAGCGATATTGGAGCCATTGTCTCCTGTCACTCAAAAGATGCTATTCAGTAAGGATGGAAACACAATGCAATAACAGGAGAGTCATATGACAACATGCAAGAAGCAACTATCCAACAAGGAACTAGTCCAGCATAATCATGGACCAAAACTATCATGTGATAAAGTCCTTGTTGGAGCAAACTTCCCTTGCTCCACTTGAGACATCTTTGGTGAACTAACTGGCATATTTAAAGCTACATCAACCACAAGGAACCTGAAGTCCAGTATCAATTTCTCAAATAAATGTACTGGGTGCTGAAAATTCACACAGATCAATTGTGATTTGTTGCAATGGCATGAAAAATTTGCCCAGATGGTGACCATTTTCCTGGGAAAGCACATTGCAATCTAGGTCCTGAAATCATCCGAAAGCAAACAGGATCCCGCAAAGTGAATCATTTGTTTTACTTGTCAACAGAAAGAGGCGGATGGATGAAAGGGATCTGCACGATACAACACGAAGTTTTTCAAAGCCAAGAACCGCAGCCGGCAGAAAGTTTTGCCTTTTCATGATCCACGGGCCGTTAATTATCTAAACACGGGTCCCTCGGAGCTGCCTGACTGAAGATTAATTAGTTTTCAAAATAATAGCTAAATGGATGCCAGGGAGGAAGAAAAAAAAGCAAACTGGGGCTTCGTAATAATGGCAGAAAATGAGGCGGCCTGTTTCTTCCATTCTCTGCGCGGGACTCCCGAGGAGATTTGTCTCTGCTGTTTTGGGGGAGAGCGGTCATTAATCACACAGGCAGATGGCCCTTCCCAAAGTCTGGACCGCTATGGAGAAGATGAAAAACCTCTCACGGATGAAAGGGGAACGCAACAGATTCCTATCCACAGATTGTGGGGGGGAAAGCCTTTCCATCTCTTAACCAGAACGAGATGCAAGCGAGGTGGGCTTTTGAGGGCGTCATACTTCCAAAGCATCTCCCATGCGCTGGGAACAAACAAACTCAGCTCCTAAATGAGCTCATCAGGTAGACACGTTGCTTATCGTTTATTTAGATATATTTTTGTCACTCATTCTTTGGTGGAAAAAGTGAAGTATAACTGTGATCAATATAGAAAGGCAAGACTTTGAGAAAGGCATGACCCCAAAGGGAAAAGTGATGATGAGGCGGAGGAGATTTGCCTATTTATCAGATTTATATTTCACCTTTCTCCCAATATGATACTCATAGTGTCTTATAGGTTACAAGGAAATGTGGGACAGAAGTATAAGAAGCATTACATAATCAACCCAATAAAACAATGCTATGTATCCACCAAGACAGTTTTGTTTACCCACATTGGACAAATAGTCCCCTCCAGGAATTTTATAGGTCCTCCAGTACAAGTCTATACCATCTGCAGGCTGAGAGCCTGTCATTTCAATTGGATGTGCAATAATCCATCATTTCACCATGGACAGAAGGTGTGGGAATGAGCAAATGGCTCAACACGGTGTACTTCCACATACCGAACTACTGCGTGACACTGAGCCATGTAAGATTGCATTTAAGTCTCACTTGTTCTTTGTCTCTTTTCTAGCACTCTTGCTGTTCTCTTCTCAGCAGAGCATGTCGAGATGTTTTGGAACATGGGTCAAAATGCTCTGCTTCTGTTTCACTTCACCTGAAATAGCTTGCCACCTACACACTTGCTAGTGTGCAATACAAAGGGGTACTTTGTGGCAGTGATGCACTATATGTCTTGTCCAAGTGGCAACCCTGGCATCAGCTTGCCCTTCTTCCCAATGAGCAGAGGGAATCCGGAAACCATATTCCTGTCGACTTCTTTTTGAAAAAGGGGGGGGGGGGGAGCTAGCAAACAGATCAGAGTGGGGTGTGGAGAGGAGATAAGGGAATCAAGCTCCTCCAGCAGGACTCTTATTAAAGCCGGGCTGGCGGAGAGATGCTATCGCACTGGCGAGATATCAACCAGTTTATCCTTGACTGCAACTTGAATTGAAGCCAATTAAGTGGGGAGCAAGATAATCAGGCCCTCCACCAACCAAGTCGGTGGAGGGGTGGATTGGTCGGCAAGATGGGATTTTTCCAAAATTGAGGGGTTTGGAGGCAACCTAGCCATTCAGGCTAGGAGAATGCCTTGTTGGGCAGAACGCTGCAAACGGGTAGCATGGCATTTGATCATTTTGCCCCAATGGTTTGTGACAAAGGAGAAAGAGATGTTGGATACTGATCTGTCAGTTCCAGTTTTGGCTCAGTGAGCTCAACATGCATCTCTCCTTTCTCACAACAGCTCTTTGAGATTGGAAAGGGAGGGAAGTGATGAGAAAAAAAGGCAGAGACTGGATTTAGATTTCTCCATGAGTTTTATGGCTAAATGAAGATTTGAAGCTGGAGCTTTCAAATTCTAGACCATTGCCACAGATGCCACACTATCTTGGCATTGAGTTCATATGTCCATCATTTTTTTTCTCATCTGCAGCTACTAACAGCATCTACAAGCGGCCGGATACCATTCAGAACAGAAAGAAGCTGAAGTTTCAGGACCTTGGAGAACTCCACTGTGTTTTGTGAATTGATTGGTTATCATAATGTACCAGGGTTGAAATGAGTCTCTAAACAAGGGGATTGCCAAAGATAGGATTAAGTAGGTATGGGCAAAAAAGGACATGAGGATTCAAAGGAGCAGCCATTAGTGACTCCAGCAAACTTGTTGGCCCTCACCCTTCCCTCTGTCCCAACAACTTCAATGCCTTCAGGAGCAATGGGAAGGAATAGGACCAATTCTGGCAAACAGGAATGGATTCAAAGCTAACTTCAACTCCCACTGAGATCTTCATTTTCCCCTTCTAAGTGTTGCTTTTAAGCTGCTTTGTATTCCAGCTTCAAAAGGCCTTTCAACTACCTCAGAGGCAGAGGAGCACCCCGACACCGTGACAAGCATGGACCTGTTCAGTGACAAGAATCTTGTTACCTGAGCACAAGGGACCTTTCATCTTTGGAAACTATTTCTGTGCAGAGAACGAACAGATCCCAATGAAAAATGGCACCGTTTCACTGGGGGAACTTAAAACCTGAGCCTCAGAGGTGCTTTTAGGAAATCTCCCCGACAGACCTCACAACCTCTGAGGATGCCTGCCATAGATGCAAGCAAAACACCAGGAGAGAATGCTTCTGGGACATGGCCATACAGCCCAAAAAAAGTTACAGAAACCCAGTGATTCCAGCCATGAAAGCCTTCGACAAAACATAGACCCCACATTGTTGTTTTTCTTCTCTTTTGGTGATAGCTATGAATGGCAGAAAGGGGAAAATAAATGGAAACTTCACCACCAGAGTTTTTGCCCTAAGTATACAGTCATCCCTCCACATTTGCTTGGGTTAGGGTGAATAATGAAATTCGCAGTAGTAAAATCTGCAAATGTAGATGGCTGACTGTAGTGTTATTAATGAGCCAGCATGACATAATGGTTTGAGTGTTGGCTTAAGACCTAGGAGACCAGGGCTGGATCACTCTGCCTTGGAAACCCATTGGTCACACTCTCTCGGGTTCAAAAGAAAACATAGCCCAGAACTTGGGAACGGAAGAAAAACTTCATTGGGGGGCAGAATTCTTATTGGGAAAGAATAATGCTCTCATTTTGCCCCAATACATCCCTGATACAATCTAAGAGTGTTGGAAGGTAGTTATTACCCATTCTGTCAGTCTCCCAATTAGAACTTTGCTTATAATGTTAAACCAGGGAAATTCTAGTATGCTGAATGGCACAAACTTTTCTTTTCTTGGGATTGAGGTTTGAAATTAAAAAAAAAACATAAATAAGAGAACAGCTATCTCCAGGAAGTGTTTTTATCTACCAAACACCCAGGCTTTCCTTGCAAGTAATGGCCACTATCAGGCAATAGTAAATATCCAATTTGTACTGTAATTGCCCGGCAATGGAGTGGCTAATTGAGGCATCGCCTGGAATGACAGAAAGGCCGGGAGCTCCCGGATCCAACTGCCCAAGCGGCCTGGGGAGAAATGCCAAGTGCCCTTCTCCAAGCTGAGCTTTTTCTGGCAGGGAGTTAATGTTCAAACAAGGATTCTGGAGTGACAACTCAAAATCCTTTTCCAGGTTTAGGGTTACCGTTGAAGCAAGACATCCCCAGTGTTTCATCGATAGGACCCAACATTGCTGTTGCTCCCTATGCCCAAAGACAGCTGTCTCTCAATACTTGGTCCCTAGATGGGTGCACATGGATGGAGAAGTTGAGAAGCTGAGAAGTCCTAGGTGGGGCAGGATGGAGGACTGAGTGCTCCCCTTCAAAGAAATAAGATCAGTTGCCCTTGGATGATTCCTCCTGGGCTTCATCTTCAGACCTTGTTACTCAAAACTACCCAACATCTAGAATCATGTTGGAGAATCCAGAATTTCCTACAGAGAAGACTACTCTGGGAATCTCTAGGTCCTTCAGCATGACTCCAGCTGATCATAAGGTCAACTAAGGACGTACTGGAGAACCTAGAGATTCCAAAACAGAATGTTTGTCTAAGAATCTACCGGTCCTCCAGAACAATTTCCCCCAAAGACCAAGGATCTCATCAGACACAGGACCCACTCCCTCCACTTTCTACACACTTCAAAAACAGTTTAAAGGTGGTGTCCCATATAGCCCATTCCCCGTGGAGCTCCATCTTTAAAATATGATTTAGGAGTCAGGGTGTAATCGTCTTCAGAGCTCCTGACTTGCGCAGAAATGGGAAAAGACACTTATTTACACATGAAATGGGAACAGTCAGAATCCCCCATGTTAGATCGTTGTGGTGACATCAAAGTGTGAGTGTTCCGGTGGGCAGTCTTGAAATTAGCCTTGGTGCTCCTTTTTTCCACCACTAATCCACTTGCATGAAACTTTTATGGTAATTTTAAAAATAATTTATTCTTCAGGAATAGTGCAGTGTCGATATATCGTCACTTTGCTGTTTTCTTTTTTGAGACCTAGATTTTTTTTCTTTTGTTAAGAAGAAGAAGAAGAAGGAGAAGAAGAAGAAGAAGAAGAAGAAGAAGAAGGTGGAATGGGTAGAGGCTACATTTGCCTGTGTAATAGCTCAGAATATGGAGGGTTACAGAAGAAACGGTCAAAATATATTGCATGTGATGGAGTTTCCCATTTTCCTTAGAAATGGAATGGAACCAAACGCTACGGTAAGAAGACAATTTTCCCTGCTCCCCACCCTCTTTTCATTGGATGAGGTCCCTAGAGATTCTTAGAAAGGTGTCCACATAAAGCTATTAGGGTTATGCTTTCACGGTAAACCTTGACTCGTTTAGTGTCCTGGCTTTTAGTGGGGACCTGTTTCTTAATCTAGAGGAGGTGCTTGGCTGCAGGCAGGGGCGCTCACTTTCTGGACCTGCATGCCACACACACTCTGCAAGGCAAGGAGGCAAATTATCTTAGTCCAGAGGAGGCACTCAGCTGCAGGCAGGTGTGTATGCTTTCTGGGCCTGCTGGATGCCACATGCACTTTCCAAGGAAAGGAGGCATCAGGCAAGTTCTCTTACTCCAGAGGAAGTGCTCTGCTGTAGGCAGGCACACACCCTGTCAGGGCCTGCTGCACGCCACATACATTTTCCAAGGCAAGGGGGCATCAGGCAAATTCTCTTACTCCAGAGGAGGTGCTTGGCTGCAGGCAGGCGTTCATGCTTTCAGGGCCTGCTGCATGCCACACACACTTTCCAAGGCAAGGGGGCATCAGGCAAGTTCTCTTACTCCAGAGGAGGCACTTGGCTACAGGCTTGCATGCACACTTTCAGGGCCTGCTGCATGCCACATGCACTTTCCAAGGCAAGGGGGCATCAGGCAAGTTCTCTTACTCTAGAGGAGGCACTTGGCTACAGGTTTGCATGCACACTTTCAGGGCCTGCTGCACGCCACACACACTTTCCAAGGCAAGGGGGCATCAGGCAAATTCTCTTACTCCAGAGGAGGTGCTTGGCTGCAGGCAGGTGTTCATGCTTTCAGGACCTGCTGCATGCCACACACACTTTCCAAGGCAAGGGGGCATCAGGCAAGTTCCCTTACTCCAGAGGAGGCACTTGGCTACAGGTTTGCATGTACACTTTCAGGGCCTGCTGCACGCCACATGCACTTTCCAAGGCAAGGGGGCATGCACACTTTCAGGGCCTGCTGCACACCACACACACTTTCCAAGGCAAGGGGGCATCAGGCAAGTTCCCTTACTCCAGAGGAGGCGCTTGGCTACAGGTTTGCATGTACACTTTCAGGGCCTGCTGCACACCACACACACTTTCCAAGGCAAGGGGGCATCAGGCAAATTCTCTTTCTGGGCCTACACACCACACATGTACTCTCCTTCCAAGGGAAGAGGCTGCTTTCATGAAAAGCAGGCAAAAAGCCGGGATCAGCTCTGCTTGCTTTTGTGTTGAGCTAATTTTCGTACTAGGAGGGGCCTTCCCATTACATGCTCCTGAAGGTAACGAAAGAACGGATGAAACAAAGAAAATGGTTCTGCACACAACTCTAATTCTATATCTATATCTATATCTGTGCTCCCATTTTCATGGGGCTCCTGTGCCCCTAACCCAAGTGAACTTGGAGACCCTACTGTATATAGCAAGCATATCCAAATTGGTTTTCTCCCTGCCGGGGACAGCTTTTTCTATTGCATTTAAGTGGCATAGATTTGGAGAAAATGCAGTCCATCGTCGAACAATTTCCTGACATTTGAAAATCTCTTCATATGCATGGGAGGCTACCGACCTCCCAACAAAAGAAGAATGGATTTTTAAAAGAGGTTTGAAATAGTGGAGAGGGACAAATTGTCTACTTTGATCAAAGAGAAAATCTTTGGACAATTTTCTTGAAAAGACCGGGAACCGTTTTTATCCAACATCAAGAAAGAAAGAAAGACAGAAGAACAACACTCGGGGGATTCGAAGACAGAGTTGTATTGTTTGGGAGGGATTTTTTGGTAGAAGTTTAAATCTTAGTTAAGCAGGAATGAGAAGTTTATGGCAGGGTTTTATAGATGCCTTCGACTGGTGGGGTGGGAAGTCCATTTTTCATGTGTTTTAATCTTATAGCTGTGTTTTAATGATCTTATTTTTTTATCTATGTATCTTAACTGTGTTGTGCCCTGCCTTGAGGAGAGGCTGGTTACAAATAAATAACAATAATAATAATTGTTATTATTATTATCATCATTATTAGGCACATTTCTGTCTAGGCAGTGGCTCCAAGGCAAGAAACCTTGCCCACCAAAGTGGCACTCATATGAATTTTATTTCCCAGATGGCAGTCTTCCTGAAGCCCGTCTCATCTCCCGAGTCAGAATAATGAATCAGCTTCACATATTAGCATTAATCAGAGGTTAATGTGTTCAAGCTAATCTCTAATTCAAAGGTCATTTCAATGCCACCTCATCAGGAAAGGTGAAGGAAATGGAGATGGTTAGGAAAGATGCTGTGCCATTGAAAAGAACAGATGCGGCCTCACTCTCTGGGTGCATCTACACCAGGCCTCCTTAAACTGCGGCCCTCCAGCTGTTTGGGCCTCCAACTCCCAGAAGCCCTAACAAACTTGTTCAATTGTCAGGAACTCTGGGAGTTGAAGGCCCAAACAGCTGGAGGGCCTCAGTTTGAAGATGCCTGATATACACTGTAGAGTTAACACAGTTTAGCCCTGCTTTAATTGCCCTGGCTCAACACTATGGAATTGTTGGATTTGTAGTTTGGTGAGGCACCAAGATTCTTGGGCAGAGAAGGCAAAAGACCACGTAAAACTACAACTCCCATGATCTCATAGCTTTGAACCAGAGCAGTTCAAGGGCTGTCAATGTGCATTCATTCTACAGTGTAGATGCACCATCTGTCTGACCAATTATTCTGCACATAACACAGTCATACACATCGTCCAAGCTCACTGGAGAAAAGGCCGGAGGTGTTACCATCCTGTGAGAGGCTTCTTTCATGTCCCTGCATGAGAAGCTAGAGCTGACAAGTTGGGAGCTCACCCAACATCAGGTCAGCAGTTCAGCTGGCACATTAAGGATGGTTCATTGGATCAGATCAACCCAATCTTAACAGTTGGATTTAATACCTTTGGAAACCTGCCAATGATCAGGCATAGGATCATTGAAACACAGAATCAGAAGGGACCCCTAAAGGCCATCCAGCCTAACCACATACTATCCAGGAATGCACAACCAGTGTATTCTCAAAAGATGCCCATCCAATTTCTTTGAAGGACCTCCAAAGGGTATGTTTAGCTTGGAGAAGTGAAGGCTGAGGGGGGACTTGATAGTAATGTTTAAATATTTTAAAGGGTGTCACATTGAGGAGGGGGCAAGCAGGAAACACCCTGACAGTCAGAGCTGTTCAACAGTGGAAAATGCTCTGTGTATTTTTACCACCGAAATAGTGATGCCAGAAGAGATTGTTTGCCATCTTCTGCTTTGAAGACACGGCTGGTTACGCAAACACCTCCCCTCCCCACCCCAATTGTTGCTTTTTTGCCATCAGAGAATACATTAACATTTCCCAATGAGGCTGGATTTGTCTGAAGATTATGCCGATTAAATCATCAAGTGCGCTAATCCGTCCCAACAAGGCTCCAAGAGGGATATGGAAATATAGATATCGGCTACTAAGCCCCAGCAGGGTGAGAGGAAAGTCATGTCCCAAAGGCACCGGCGGCGGTGGAGAGAAACCAAGCACACAGTGTGTGAGCACCTTCCAATATTACAGAGGGGAAAACAGGATCAAATATGGTCTTCCACTCGTTGCTAGACGACAGATCCTATCAACCTACGTCAGGGGTGAGAGTCCTGCGGCTCTACAAATGGGGTTGGACTGCCATTCCCAACAGGTCAAGTCAAAGGTGGGAAAGACTGGGACTTCTAGTCTCATAGTATGGGAAGGCCCATCTCTGGTCTAGGATGTGTGGCCAGCCACTTGTTAGTGGGCTACAAATCCCATCATCCTGTGTCAAAGGTGAGAGTCCTGTAGCTCTCCAGATGGTACAGTGTTCCCTCACTACTCCGCGGTTCACTTTTAGTGGACTCGCTATTTCGCGGGGTTTTGAAAATATTAATATAAAATATAAAATATTTACATCCAGTGGAGGCCAGGGACCCTGGAAGTGTGGCAGTCTGAGGTGCGTTGGGGAAGGCCTACCTCCTAGCCTGCTGCTGCCTGCGTGGCTCCGGAGGCTCTGCCAGGGCCTGTGGAGGCCAGGGAGGCAGGCAGGCACCCTTGGGATGGGCCGGGAGGTGGTAAGAAAGCACGGGTAATAAAATAATATATTAAATATATTAAATAATGTATAAATATTAAAATTAATATGGCGTCCCTACTTCACAGATGTTCACTTATCGCGGGTGGTCCTGGAACGGAACCCCCGTGATAAGTGAGGGAACACTGTATTGGACTTCAGCTCCTAGTCAACCAAGCCAACACAACCAAGGGCAAGGAATATGGGGAACTCTTATCTCATAGTATGGGAAGACCTATCCCTGGTTTGGGATCATGGGGTTACTATTGAGGGCCCCATGTTGCCATCTCATCTCTAGTCTCAAAATGAGCGTTGCAGCCTGTATCTTGACGATCTGATGATCTGATCCATTCAAGGCTTCAGATCCAATGGTGATTTTCCAAACTTTCTAGCAAGTATTCAGGGATACACAGAGATAATGGTATAGTAACATGTACTGTAGGTGGCTGACTTGGGGTCCTTTGGCGTCACCGTTTCACATTTTCTGTGCCATTGGATATAATGGGACTTGAGCATCCATGGATTTGTGTATCCATAAGAACCCAGCTTCAGTGATGCCAAGGGCCCACTATAGGTCAATGTCATGCAGCGTTTCATGCAGTGCCAGCCACTGGGCAGATGGAGAAATAGCGTTCAAAAAGGCTCTGAATTCTTATTTACATCCTCCCTGCCTACCAAGCCAGGGAGAGGATGAAATCTTGGGTACCATGCCCCTTGTTTGGCATTTCGGTTTCTTCTCAAGCTGGCTGGCCACTTTTTGTGCCCTTCCTCATCCTTCCAGCGCTTACAATGCAAGTGCCATGCTCTGACATTTTCCCTTGCCTTGCTTCATTCTGAAATGACTTGGCCTTGCCATCAGGGCTCCAGAAATTACAATGACTAATTTAATTTTCTGCCAATCCCACTTGCCCTCTAAATGATCTTGCAGAGACGGTGTTTCAGCTATTTGCGTATCCGGAGTTTGCAGATCCAGAATTTCACGGAGTGCTGATGGCACTGGTTGGATCCAAACTTCAGCACCGAGAAGAATATAAACCCAGGTCAATATTAGAATTTGGGGGCACACTGGACTCTGGGTTCAAATCCACACTCGGCCACGCAACCCACTGGGTGACCTTTGATGAGCCACACTCTCTCAACCTCAGAGGAAGGCAACAACTCCCGCGGATGGATCTTTAAATATGGCTATGGCCTCCCTATGGTCTTTTCTTCAACATGCATTTATGTGCCTTTCTTCACCTCCTGATTTAAGCCCTTGCAAAGAGGTGTTCAGTGAAAGCCCAGTTTGCCTTCATGTGTATCATGTGGTTGTTTCTGTTTCATTCCCCTTTCCTTCCCAATTGCAAAGGGAAGGCATCTGCTCAGGCGCTGTGTTTCCAATTTCACACTGACATGGTTTCAGTTCCACCACAAACAACATTTTCACGCCAGTCCTGTTTAAAGCAAGGAAAGGCACTCCAGCCAAAGGGGTGTGTTTTGCCCGTCTGCTTCTCTCCTGTAGTCCTGTTCTTGTTCTGAGCCAAGATCTGTGGCTTGCCTTGAATATCTGGCATCTTGCCCACTGTGGTATGGGCCCACTTCTCCTTAAAGAAATCTCTTGTGTTGAGGCACCGGAGTCTTAAAAGCCAGTGGTTTGAGTTTGCCCTTGGATGTTGAGAACCCAGGATTCAAAACAGCAGCCTTGGAAACCTGCTGTTGACCTTGGGCAGGCACACTCCCTCGGAAGAAAGCAAATGTGGGTAAGGAAACCCTAGACCAGTCAAGATGTTATTCTGGCTTGCATGAGAGGTCCATCTACATTGTAGAATGCATGGTTTGACTCCACTTGAACTGTCGCGGTTCAATGCTATTTATTTATTTATTTACCATAATGCTGTGGAATCTTGGGCATTGTAGTTTAGTGAGGCACCAGCATTCTTGAGTAAGATCACATAAGAAATGTTGCCCCAGTTTTCAGGTGCTACAGAGAGCAACTTTCCTACTTTTCCCTCTCCCCCTTCTGTTCGCTTGAGTACCAACTCTTTTTGCGCTCTGAACTCTGCAGCAACCAAAATAAACAGAGAACTAAAGGAGAAAGAAGAAGGAAGGGTGAGAAACCAGGACATTTTTTAAGTGGGAGGATAGAGGGTTGAGACTATGCTTACTGTCAGGATGAGTAGGCTTTTGCTTTGTAGCAGTGACTTCCCTTGTCAATTATGGAAATGACACAGAAGTGCGCAGTGCATGTGTGTGAGAGAGAGCAGGACTGTCGACTTCAATTGTTCTGTCTCTGTGGAAGATTCGTACCACCATCTCTTGATGGTGTGATTTTTGAGGCGGCCTTACAATGGATTAAAACAATCCCGGGATAAAAAATGAAGTGCTTAAGGAGGCAGTTGAGATCAAGAGCAGAACGGCACTGGCATAATAAGCAGCGCAACAAAGTGCAAGACAAGAAAATTGCTTTTGCTGGCATCTAGGTTGGTAATTGTCCTCCTGACCTCTACACTTTTATTAAGAAACAAAATCTCAAACTGTCCATTTAGGGTCCACACTAGAGTCTGGCTTCAGTAAAATACCGTTCTTAGAATTCAGTGTTTTCTAATCCACAGCTTCTATCCTAAGCTGTAGGAAGAGTCCCAATATATCCTCCTCCTTCCCACATTTTCAGCTGCTTTGAAAAGATCCCAGTTTCTCTCACTCTCCCACCTTTGTCCACAGCTGCCTTCAATTACTTCAAAGGACAAAAGTAATTTGCCCTCAAATAACTCCTCAGTGGAAAGAAGAGATGATGGGGCAGAATCTGGCCTTTTCCAGTTTGCAAAGGTTTGGCGAGGCACTGACCATCTTGGGCAAAATAAGCCAAAGACCTTGTCAAACTACAACCCCCAAGATTCCACCGCATTCAGCCATGGCAGTTCAAGTGGGGTCAAATTGCATTAATTTGACAGTGTCGATTCTCCCACAGATGTTCACTTCTTTTGGGGAATGTGCGGGAGACTCTCCCAGAATCTGAGCCCTTGCATTTCAGCTACTTTGTTTTACAGCTTGGTTGTCTTTGTTTTCTTTCCTTCTTTCAAGTCATAGCCTCGAGTCCCATTCCGGGAGAAAAAGGTAAGGTAGAAACGTAGGGAAGAAATACATAAAATCTGCTGCCATTCTAACCCCATTAACCTCGTTCCTTCTACAAAACTTGAAATCCAAAAGAAAAGTGTCCTCAAGAGTGCTCTCACTTTATCTGGCAGGCGCTGCTTTGCTGGCAGATAAAAAAAACAGAATATGAAAACAAGGTGAAAAAAGATATATATGCAAATCTGCTCCCAGGAAGGGGAACGAATCCATTCATTCAGTGCAGAAGAGCCAACACAACAGCCTCCAAACCTTTCCCAATGGCCTTGCTGGCTGGGGATGATGGGAGTTGCACTTTGACATATCCAGAGGGCACCAGGTTAGGGCAAAGTGACCATCTTTAGCATCTCCATTGGAGGTGATGTTCCCTTTTGTGTTTTGTTCCCGACACGTAAACCCCAGGCCCCATGATAAAGTTCTCGTAACAGCTGGATGATTAAATTAGCTTTCTTCATCTCCCTCCCTTTCCTTGCGGTGAGCAGGAACTGAATAGATTGTGCCGGGGCTGGGAAAGTTCCATGTCAATTTGGCAAGGTTGTTTGGGGCTTTGCGGCAATAAGCCGCCAAGGATTATCCTATTAGGAGAAGGAGGGGAAAAACCAAACCTAGACAGTTTCTGTGTTCGGCCCACAATTCTGAACTAAGGATAGCAGGAAATCATGGATTTAGACAGAGACTTGAACTCAGCCATTGGTGTACACATGCACAAGGCAGGGTTTAGCTATATTTCTTCAGATTAAAATTTCCAAAGCTCAGCAGTTTGGGCTAAAAGAGGTATCACCTGTTTTGCTTGTGCTGATTTTGGAGCCATGGCTCTCTCCACTTTGTGATACTGATCACAGAAGCTCCCTCAGCCTCTGATAACCGTGTAAAGAACATGGCTATGGGGAATGGTAACCAAATTATCCTGGAAAAAAGGAAAACCTTGAGAATCAAGGATGGTGGCCTTGAAAGCCTTTCGGATGGCTGCTTCTCCCCATCTCACCTTTATTTTTAAATCACGATGGAGAACGTTTGGCTTGGAGATAGCCTGGGTCTTAAACTTCAAAAGTCCATGAACACTTGCCATGTCAGTTGGGGTGAGGGAAGGGTTCCTTCCCTTCCACAACTTCACATCCCCTTCTTCATTCCTTTCCTGATCTTGTTCCCCATCTTCCACGTGCAATAAGGAGGGTTTCCAGGTCTCACATTATAGCCCGTCATGTTGAAAACTCAAGCAGAGAGGGAGGAAATTCTGCAACAGATACAGCTCCCCAAAGTGACATGGTGCCACAGCAGCTTTCCATCCATGTAACATGGCCAGGTTCACCAAAGAGGAGTCAGGGACAGTGTGAGATTTGCAACCAAAAAGGCACTGATAGTGAAGTTGGGTTTGACGGAATTGCCAAATGAAAATATGGATGGCAGGTTGCCGAGCTGTATATTCCTCTGTAAAATCAACATATTGTCCACATCCATCAATTTCAAGATGCTCACATTTCTTTGTGAAAGATTCACATCAACAAATATGGCACTTTTAGCATCTTGTTCCATCTACATAAAAGGAAAAGCATTCTAACCCTCCCTCCAGTCGAGGACATTCCTTTGAAGAAGGGACACCTCCCTTAACTTTCCAACCCACAGACAGCAGCCATCTCATATAAGGTGTACTTTCCAGCCCTACAAGAAGCAAACTTAAATGAGAGACATCCTTTATAATAAGGGACACCTAGAAACCTTACATCCATGCCATCTGATTCCCCATTATGCATTATGCCACCATCCTAAGCATTCCTGACGTCTCTTCAATAATTTTGTCCGCGTGCTCCTTCTGAACCTCTAGATATAGTACTAGTGCGAGCTACCAAGTCCTCTGAATAATGCAAAGTGAAAGGTAGATGGTCCAAGGTGGGAGATGGCAGCAGTAATAGTCAGAACCGAGAGAGCAACAGCTATGCATGACTGCGTATTTTGTAGACATCAATGTATTTTTGGAAATAACAGTCATCTTTTATCAATGTATGTGCCTAGTTTTTGTCCATATCCTGCACATTTCCTTTCTTCTCTTTTTTACTCTGCCATTCTTTGCTGATTTCCCTTCTTTCCTTTGTAATCAAGCTTTTAAAATCCAATAAATAACCAAAGCAAGTGTTAGCCAGGTCCCCACTGGTTCTTTTTAGACACAGGATCAATCCATTTGGGCAAGGTTAGATGCCAGTAAGGTCCATTGTGTGAATCGGCTCATCCCCTGTAATGAACAGATTAATTACCCCTTTATTTTGCAAGCTTCTTGGGACAGGGGTCCTTGTAATCCCTGCCCCAAAATGATGTGGATTACAGGCAAAGGCGCAATTCATTTATGAATGGGTTACAAGAGCACACTTACACATGGGGAATGAGATTGCACATTGCTTTGCTACGGTGTAAATATCCATTGAGAGAGTTATGTTACGTGGACCCTCTACCAAAGATCGCTGCAGCACAATGTAAGTGGAGCAATGTACAACTTGTAGTCTTTTACCTTTGTTTTTAGCCAACATGTATTTAAGCAGCTTTTACTGTTTGCAAATTTTATCCATTTGTGTTTTCAATCAACTGGATGTTCTAAATCCCATTACCTGCATAACTTGTATGCTACAGTGTAATAAGGGTCTTTGGACCATAATGAAAATGTTGTTGTTATTGAACTTGCATGGTTGAGTCTACTGTGCAATCACAGTGAGGCAATGCACATTTCTGTGTGGTTTCATGCACTACCACAGGCACAGAAATCCATAAAATTTAGACCTTTCCATCCATGCTGCTCCTGAGCCCCCTGCACTTTCTATTTGTAATTGCACTTTATGAGGCGGGTGGGTTGGGGGAGGCTGAAGAGAATTAGAGATTGCAGTGCAGGGGAAAGGGAAGAATGGGGAACAAAGCTAGCTAGTAATGCAGAACTATTACACCAGACAATAACACTGGGACCTTGGGATGATGGCGGGACACTGAGGCATGTTAGGGGAAGGAGGAGTTCCAGTGGTTTAGGGGTCCCCATAGAAGTAATACTGGGGAGGGAAAGATACGGGAAAGGGAGACCACCAATTCAGCCTAGGGAAAGACAGAGTATTCTTATAGTTCTTAAATAGTCTCCTGACATGGTAAAACTGAGTACCCAGGTTGGCGGTCCCTCTTGTATTAAAGGTGGTTCTGTTGAATGCCAGATCTGTAAATGGAAAAATAGCCATCATCCAGGATGAGCTTGCAGATCTGGCATGCATTACGGAGACCTGGTTGGACGAGGCTGGGGGGGAGGGAGAAGTTAATCTCTCTCAGCTTTGTCCACCAGGCTACTCCATGCAGCACCCTGAGATCTGGAGGGCAGGGAGGCAGAGTTGCAGTGGCCTATAAGAATTCCATCCCCCTGATCAGGTGCCCCATCCCGCAGTCTGCCATGTTTTAGTGTGTCCATCTGAGGGTTGGTGACCGGGGCAGAATAGAGATTCTGCTAGTGTACCAACCACCCCACTGCACTACAGTCTTCCTGCCTGAGCTAGCCGGGGTGGTTTTAGACCTGGCACTGGAGTCCAATAGCTCGTAGTGCTGGGGGGCTTCAATGTCCATGCAGAGACCACCTTGTTGGGAGCAACTCAGGACTTCATGGCCACCATGGCAACCATGGGGCTGTCCGAACTAGTATCTGCCCCTACCTACAGAGCTGGGCACACACTGGATTTGGTTTTCTGCCAGAGATGGAGGAAAGTGGTAGTATGGAGGAGCTGACCATCGCTCCATTGCCATGGACTGACCATCATCTGATTAAGTTTAGGTTTACTGCACCCCCTAATCTCTGCAGGTGTGGAGGATCAATTAAGATGGTCCTCCCCAGGAGGCTTATGGATCCTGAGGGATTCCTGATGGCTCTTGAGTTTTCCCCCACCTCGGTAGGTGATCCTGTTGATATCCTGGTCACTCTCTGGAATAGGGAGATGACTAGGGCTGTAGACACAATTGCTCCGGAAGTCCCCTTTTGAGTAGTAGAGCTAAACCATTTTCATGGTTCAACAAAGAGCTGGCAACGATTAAGTGATTGAAGAGGAAACTAGAGTGCGTGTGGTGTACCAGGTGCAGCAAGTCAAACCAAACATGGCTGTGTCTTTTTCTAAAGGCAAATGCCAATGCAATTGACACTGCAAAAAAAATTCTCTTTTTGCAGCCAAAGAACCGTCCAATTGGCTGTTTCAAATGGTCAGAGGTTTGTTAAATCCTGTCTCGCAAGACGGGATCCCTGACCATTTGTCAGCTAGCTGTGAAGCATTTGTTCAGGTCTTTTTGGACCAAGTCGCTTTAATCTGCTCCGACCCTGACACCACGTTAACGGCAGTCTCTTGAGGATGTAACACGAGCATCTGCTTGTCCAGTTTTGATGGATTCATTTCAATTCGTGTAGCTTGAGGTTCTAGACAAGATATTTGGAGAAGGGCAACCACTTTCCTCCTTTACTCTTGCTCATCCTGGTTGATAAAAGAAGTCAGAGGGGGTTTGGCCAAGTGGGTGAAGCTGGTGGTTAATCTCTCCCTACGGGAAGGCAAAATTCCAGCCAGCTTAAAAGAAGCTGTAATAAAACTGCTGTTGAACCCCACTCAACTCAACAACTTTTGGCCTGTGCCCAATCTCCCCTTTTGGGGCAAAGTCATGGAACGTCTGGTGGCCTCGCAACTCCAGGTGTTCTTGGAAGACACTGGTTACCTAGATCCGGTACAGTCTGGCTTCAGACTGTGTCATGGAAATGAAACAGCCTTGGTCGCTTTAGTGGATGATCTGTGTAGGAAACTGGGCAGGAAAGTGTGTCCCTGTTGATTCTCCTGGACATCCCAGCAGCCTTCGATGCCATAGACCACAGTATCCCTCTGGTGCACCTCACTGGAATGGGGCTTGAAGGTACTGCCTTACAGTGACTCCAGTCCTGTTCCCAGAAGGTATTGTTGGGGGACACCTACTCAGCCCCGCAGCCTTTATCTTGTGGGGTCCTGCAGGATTCAATATTGTCCCCCATGTTTATATATATGTGAAGCCGCTGGGAGATCATCTGGAGTTTTATGTCATCTGTACAAAGATGACGTCCACCCTTTTCACCTACCACTAAGGAGGCTGTTCTGGTCCTGAACCAGTGCTTGGCAGCTCTGATGAGGGCAAACAAACTGAAGTTGAATCCAGACAAGACAGAGGTCAGTCATGAGGCCAAACAGGGCATTGGGTTACAGCTGGTGTTGGACAGGGTTACACTCCCCCTGAAGACACAAGTTCGCAGCTTGGGAGTTCTCCTGGACTCATCACTGAGCCTGGAACCCAGGTTTCGGCGGTGACTAGGAGAGCTTTTGCACAACTTAAGCTTGTGCGCCAGTTGCACCTGTACCATGGGAAGTCAGACTTGGCCACAGTAGTCCACGCTCTGGTTACATCCCGTATAGACTACTGCAACGAACTCTACATGGAGTTGCCTGCGAAGACTGTTTGGAAGCTTCAGTTGGTCCAACAAGCAGCAGACAGGTTGCTCAGTGGAGCGTGGTACAGGGAGCATACAAGCCCCTTGTTACGCCAGGTCCACTGGCTGCTAGTCTGTTACCGAGGACAACTCAAAGTCCTGGCTTTAGCCTATAAAGCCCTAAATGGTTCCGGCCCAACTTATCTATGTGACTGTATCTGTCTCTATGAACCTTCTCAGAGATTAAGATTTGGGGAGGCCCTGCTCTCAGCTCCACTTCACTCACAAGTGCGACTAGCAGGGACGAGAGACAGGGCCTTCTCAGTGGTGGCTCCTAGGCTATGGAACTCCTTCCCCAACAACATTAAATCAGCACTCTTCCTCCTGGCCTTCAGAAGAAAAGTAAAAACTTGGCTATGGGACCAAGCCTTTGGGCAGTAAGCAGTACAAGGAATGATCAGAGATTATGTGCAATAGATATATTTGGAATGGCCTGGGCAGCAATTGTTGAATTATGTGATTTTAATGTTTATATTGGCATGTTTTTAATTCCACGTTTTAATATTAAATGATGTCATTTAAAAAAATATTTTATTGGTATTTTGCTTTGTGAGTGGATTTATACAATTAATACATGAAAGTTGTCAATAACCACATTTCTCTACACCCTTCCATTATCTTCCACCTCCTTCATTCAATATTGTCCACTCACTTATCTAGTATGTCTTAAGAGTTCATTCACTCTTTTGTTTTTGTTTTTTCCCTCCCCCACCCCAAACCCATACCACATTTCCTTTAGAACTCTAACTCCATCCATGGGCTCAGCTTTTCCCATCTCTGTACAATATTTACATTGGCTTCGCTTCTTTTTATCCATTCCGAATATATGAACCATTTCTCTTTAATTTTCCTCATTTTATCTTCCTTCATATCCTCGCAGGTTGCATTTGCAATAATTTCTAATTGGACCTGGTCAAACAAATAATTATTCCAATTAACCATATTCCATTTTTTGCATCTTTCCAACCCCAAGCTATTACAGCCTTCCCTGAAAGAATCATTGCTTTGAGTAGATATTGATATTTTGGATCGATCTTCCTGTTTCCTAATATACCCATGAACAATCAACTCCATATTTATTTGAAGTGGTATCTTAAATATTTTCTCCATTTTTCCTGTTATTTGTTCCCAGAATGTTTGGGTTTTTTTGGACATTCCCACCACATATGTCCATACCATCCTTTGCTTAAGCCACAATGCCAACAAGTTGAGCTTTTACTATTAATCATGTTTGATAACTGTGCTGGGGTATAATACCATTTCCATAAAAATTTCCTTTCCATTTCTTTGAACTTCTCTATTTTGACTTCTCTTATTAAGTCCTCTATTATTTGTGAGTACTCCCTCTTTTTCCCATTTATTTTGTAATGTTCTTATAATATATTCCTCATCTATGATCATTCCTTTGTATATTACTCCTATTAACCCTTTCTCTGAAAACTGTGCTTTTTAAATATCTTCCATTATACTCTCCTTACCTATACATTCTCCATACTTTCCTTGTTTCCATTTATTATATAATCCTAGTATCTTAATCTAATTTTTGTTTCCCATTTTATCTATTATTCTGTTTATAGGGATAAGATGGCCATTCATATCATATAGGTCTTTAATCCTATAATATCCCTTGTCCCTCATTTCTCTCCACCAGCACGAATCAAACTCCTTCTCGTAAAGACTCTCTAGCGGGGTCCATTTTGATATTCCTGGCATCAATCTAGGTTTCCATTTTTTTCCAAATTTTTATATTAAATGATGTTGTGAAGTAAATAAATAAATAAATAAAATAATCCGAGCACCCAAAACACAATACCCACCCATGTCACTTTTTCTCTGTAGTTCCTCTCAAAATGGCAGCAAGACGTGTTGTGTCACTTCCTGCTGCCTCGTTCCCCCCCCCCCCCAAATATTTTTAAAGGATTTTGGAGGAATTATTTAAAAATTAGACTACAAACCACATCCTTTACTAGTGGATGATGGGAGTCTCTATCTTAAGCAAGTGATTTGTAAGCCGCATCGAGTCCTTCGGGAGATGCTACTGGGGTACAAATAAAGTTGTTAATAATAATAATAATAATAATAATAATAATAATAATTTGATTTTTTGATTTACGTTGACTGATCTTTTGGATGCTCAAATTCCTTTGTATATAATGCTGTCCTTCATATACAGGATAATATTTTGAAGTTCTTCCTAATGTTCAGGTGGAATCTCCTTTCCTGTAGTTTGAAGTCATTGTTCCACGCCCTAGTCTCCAGGGCAGCAGAAAACAAGCTTGCTCCCTCCTCCCTATGACTTCCCCTCACATCTTGATCCATGGCCCTCATTATGTCTCCTCTCAGCCTTCTCTTTGGAAGATAAACAAGCCCAGCTCTTTAAGCCACTCCTCATAAGGCTTGTTCTCCAGACCCTTGGTCTTTTGAGTCGCCCTCCTCTGACATATTCCACCTTAGAGTCAACTGACTTAAACTGTGGTGCCCAGAATTGGACAGTGTGATTCCAGGTGTGGTCTGACCAAGGCAGAATAGAGGGGTAGATGACTTCCCTGGAGTTAGGCACTAGACTCCTATTTACGCAGGCCAAAATCCCATTGGCTTTTTTAGCTGCAGCATGATATTGTTGGCTCATGTTCACTTTCCTGTCCACAAGGACTCCAAGATCTTTTTCACATATACTGCTGTCGAGCCAGGTGTCCCCCATTCTGTATCTTTGAATTTAATTTCTTCTGCCTAAGTGGAGTATCTTGCATTTGTCCCTGTTGAACTTCATTTTGTTAATTTTGGCCAATCATCTCTCTAATCTGTTAAGAGTTTTGAATTCTGCTCCTGTCTTCTGGAGTATTAACTATCCCTCCTGATTTGGTGTCATCTGCAAACTTGATGATCCTGCCTTCATTTAAGTCACTAATAAAGGAATTGAACAGAACCCTGCTTATGACACTCCTTGTCACTTCTTTCCAGGATGAAGAGGAAGCATTGCTGAGCACCCTTTATGTTCATTTGCTTAACCAGTTACAGATCCACCTAACCAGAGTTTTACCTTGCCCACATTTGACTAGTTTGTTTGCCAGGTCATAGGGGACCTTGTTGAAGGCCTTACTGAAATCAAGATACACTACATCCACAGTGTTCTCTGCATCTACCCAACATGAAACTCTTATCGAAATGTATTAATATTTTCCAAGCCATGGATAACGGGAATCTGAAAATACGGAGAGCCAATGACAGCTCTGCACCTTTCTTCTAGTTTTTGGTTTGGTAAGTTCTAAATCTAACTCCGAAAAGGAAGATAATGTGGAATTGAGCTGCCTTGAGTCCCTATGGGGTGAAAGGTGGGATGCTGCTACTACCAATAATAATATCAAGAATAATTTTGAGGGGCCACAGAAGAAAACAGGCATTTGGGCTCACTCAAATGTGGAAGAAATGGGTCTCCACATATAGGGGTGAAGAGTTGTAAAGGGTATTGAAAACTCCCCATTGAAAACTGTGGCATTCAAGATTTTTGCAGCATTGTCATCTAAGCTCTTAAGCATTAAGTGTACAACCAGGAAATACTAGAAATCTGAGTTTTATTTATAAATGAAGACCAAAGTGTTGTCAGAAGCTGGATTTTACAAGGCAATAGCACATTCAGTGTCCATCTCCAACTGTAAAACAGAGCCTTGATGTAAACAAAAACAAAAAAGGGGGGGCAGTGTAATAATTACATATCTTCCCTCAACCATGAGGGTCCACAAGTAACTTTGAGCTGCCTGCCCTCTCTTAACCTGACCTACCTCATAAGGTTGCTAGGAAAACCAAGAAAATAATAGCATATGCAATTTCAGGCTTCTTGAAAAGGAGGGGAGAACAAGAGAAACTAGGCACGCTAAAAATTGAAACAAAAGCAGATTTTCAGGTTGTTGGGTTTGGGCCCTCATTGCTAAATGAGAGCTTTGCATGCTGCTATCTTCGATATGCTGCACACACAACCCCACTACTCCGCACTGCACAAAACCCTGCCAACTCTGCAACTCTTTCCGCAATCCCAATAGGAACAAAGCAAATGGTTGGAAAGGTGTTTGTGCTGCACATCTCCTAACCCTTGATCGTTTTGCGTTCTCATGGCATATTGGAATTTGACGGTACAAAAGCTTGTCATTTTCTCTGCACCTGCTTCTAGTGCCAGCAAAACCACAGAAAATGAAGACTAGTTCTGTTCTGGAGGAGCCACATCTTTTTTTCAATTCCCCTCCTGACAAGATGCTATCTCGACTTTCCAATGGGTACTGAAAAAGTGGTTCCCCTTTCTGTCCAAATAGAATCCGTAGCGGTTTACTCTAGAAACATTTCCTGGAAGGATGTTCACCTCTGAAGGCCTAAAAAAGGTCAAGTATCTGGCTTTGAAGAGATAGAAAAGTGTATCCCAAACCTGTTGTTTCATCCTAGAGGTGGTTATGGAAGGATCAGTATTACAGTAGATCAACCCCTTCATTTAGTTACTGCAGGTTGCTCCTGAATGCTTATGAGCCCCAAAACCCCACATCATTCTGTGAACAAAGAAACATAGAAGCACCCACCTCCTGTTGACAGATGCACCAGTCAGAAGCCACAAGTGAGAGCTACCTTTCAGCCATCATTGCCACTACTCATTTACTCACCCCTCACCAGAGGTCAGGTCATCCTTCTTAAGCCCAACAGATCCTACTTGTATGAAGTCAAAAGGTGATAGAAGAGATTTATCAAAGCATCCTATCCAATGATCTACTTGAGGGTTCCATCACTACTGCTGATGGTTGGTCTCAGATGGCAAGCTCACTTGATGGAGAGCAACACTAGTTGCATAAAGCAACCCAAGCTGTTCTCTACATACAGATCCAAATGTATAGCTCCAAGGGAGGAGAGGTCTCTTCACAGCCAAATGCCCCACAGTACCACCTGTGCCAGTTACAATACAGAAGAACTCACAGGTCACCCAACTCACAATACCTGTTATCTGAGGAACCCCAAGAACAAGCCAAGAGGCAGTGTTGGTGAGTAGACAGTATGTGGATGCCAGCCAACATCCCTTACAAATCACCCTCTGACACAGGCACCTAACGGAAGAGCCAGAGCTACTTATTTTAAATGGCAGTGGAAGGAAAAGGTTCTACTTCTGAGCACTCCTGGTTGGTCTCCATTTGTGCCACCAGGTTACTGCCACAACACAGGGCTACACATAAAAGGTCCCAAGTCTCTAGCACCTCCAGGTTCAATTGGAAAGGAGTCCCCTTCAAAACCCCGAAGTGTTGTCAGTGAGTGTAGACTTCACTGAACTACACAGATCAATGTTCCCCATTCCATGTTTCAGTTTCCTTCACATTACCTTCATAACTTTGCTTCACATCAAGGGCATACAGACAACTCTTGGAAATGGTGCAGTGAGATAATGTTGAACCTCAGTTCCCAAAAGTCTCAGCAAGCATGGCCAACATCAAAGAATCATGGATATAGTATATTATATTACGATTATCACAGGTAGTAGTATGATAGTAGGCCAAACAGTTTGGAAGACCAAAGGTTCTCCATCCTGCAAGCAAAACTTTGATGGGGAGGGACCGAAAATGGGCTTTTCTGGATGGCTGTCACTGGCTTCTGAATCTTGAACATCCAACTACATGTTGGGAATGACTGAGACAGGTGGGGAAGAAGCGAAGGGATCAAACAGGTATGCTATTCGAATGGCCACATCTAGACCCAAAGCCTGGCTGGGTGATTTGAAGCTGGACCCCAAAATGCTGAGACTTGGCTGCCACCTGGCTGCAAATAATAGGAAATGGAAGGATGGCGGAAACATCCGACTGAGGCTGAATGAGGAGCAGCAAGGCAGGCTCCACATAATTCCTACAAGCCAGTGGTTCTTAACCTGTGGGTCCCAGGTGTTTTGGTCTACAACTCCCAGAAATCCAGGCCAGTTTACCAGCAGTTAGGATTTCTGGGAGTTGAAGGCAAAAACATCTGGGGACCCACAAGTTGAGAACCACTGCTATAAGCAGACAGAAGCCATTCAGCAACCTGGTTCTAGGAGAGTTGGTGTGAAAACTAAGCTGCGAGAGGAATGTAAGCTACCAGGAAAATGGCTGATTCTGAAGCTGGGGATCAAGGGAACACCACAAGCTAAGTTTGGAAAATACAAAATATTTTGGAAGCAACTTCACTGCTGTCGTCCTGTTACAGGAACAGTACAAGACCTCAAAGTTGGGCACTGCACAATCCTGGGATCAAGAACAAGTCTCGCTCGCACTGGGTGACGGTTTGGGGGCCTACACACAAAAAGGAGGCCTCCCATGACATGTGTTGTTTGGCAAAATAAAAGCCCTTTCCAAGGAGGTCTGCAGTCACCCAGGATAAATGACAGACACTCACAATTTGTGCAAAGCCACCAATGGAACCCTTTGCCCAGAATCGGGATATGCTTTTGATTTGCCCTTCGCAGGAAGCATGTGTTGTTTGGCAAAAGAAAAGCCCTTTCCAAGGAGGTCTGCAGTCACCCAGGGTAAATGACAGACACTCACAATTTGTGCAATGCCACCAATGGAATCCTTTGCCCAGAATCGGGATATACTTTTGATTTGCCCTTCGCAGGAAGCATGTGTTGTTTGGCAAAAGAAAAGCCCTTTCCAAGGAGGTCTGTAGTCACCCAGGGTAAATGACAGACACTCACAATTTGTGCAATGCCACCAATGGAACCCTTTGCCCAGAATCGAGATATGCTTTTGATTTGCCCTTCGAAGAAAGCATCAGCCAAACGGGGGGAAAACACTCCTGCCATGCTCATTACTGAGATAGATAAAGGGCTACCGAGAAAACTCAAGCGTTCTCCCAGCTACAGAGCGATCAAATGGCATTCTTTGAGTTCATCATGTACAGAATCAAGAGGGAGTCCAGGATGCGGCAGGAGCTTAAAAACACTCCCGACGATGTCCCCAAAGGCAAAACACTGGCAATTCAACAGGTGATTTCATTCAATCATTCACCACTCATTCAACAGCCTACTGGGTCTTATCTCCTCAAGGCAACTGGGCTTGAGGATACAAAAGGGTACCTTTTTCACTGTGTAGGAGGAGGAGAACTCAGGCATACACTCTCTTTAAATAGTCTTTGGAAGCAAGAAAGGCTCAGCTAAAGAAGCCTCAGGCCAAGTCCCAGGACATTGCTTGGGCTTCCTGGCAGGTTGGAACAATGCTGGCAGCAGAACGGCTGCCTCCAAGGGGGCCGGGGGAGTCCTCAGGAGAGCTGATTGCTTTTGACAAAAGAAGGAGGCTCGGGCAAAAAGTCATGCGGCTGATCGCCTGCGGATCACAAAGGCGCCCCGCTGGAGCTGGCCAAGGTAGATTCTCATCTTGGTGCTGTCGCTGGTCTTCCGCACCCAGATCTGCACAAAAAAACAAATGCAAAGAGACATGAGGAAAGCTTTTGGGAGCAGAAAAGGAAAGAATAAATAGCTCTTGTCTCTTGTCTGCACTTAAAGAGTCTGGGTGGATCAATTACGACCCATGGGCATCTAGGGGCAAAAAATATTGTGAGTTTGGGATCTCTTATGTGGGTGCAAATGCAGTATGGGGTACAGTCTTTGGAAGAGTGAAATGTCTCTCTCCACATTGCCATCCAAGGTTGAACCAAGGAACTTAAAGACAACACATCACCTTATTCCCCGCAAGCCAACTTTTGAAGCCAGACTGCATCAACTAATTGACTCCAGAGGAAGCCTCCACCCCAAGTTCAAGCGCCTTCCTGGCAAGAAGGACGAGCCAGGACTTAATTTCAATTATGCGGCCACCTAACCACATTATCTCCCTTATTGTTAATGTTAATCAGAGTGAAATTGCTAAATTTGATTTAAGGTTATGTTCTAACGCATCTCTCAGTACAAGCCGGCATGCTCATTTGAATAATCGCCCCACTGCACATAATGACATTGCTGTGACTAGTCACGTTATTAATGGAAAAAGACACATTGAATCACAGCCATAATTCAGAGGCTGAGCAAGCAACACAAAATATTTTCCTATCAATTGCCCTCTTGTTCTCTGCTATTTTTGCCAGTTGCTTTTTCCACACACAACTTTGCAATGTCTTTACTTGTTGCAGCGCAGATGGAAGGCAGGGGTTTCTCCTGCTATCATTTCTGGCTGTTATTTCTACCCAGGTATTGTGTTCCCACGGTCATTTCTCATCTATTTCTTTAGATCTAGGGTGGCAAGACTGGTAAGAAAAGTGTTAATGCCACACTCTGAAGGGGTTCAGATCTGCCAAGGAAGCCCCCAGACAACAGATTAGGCTAGCTAAGCCTTTTGGGAAAAGGTAGGAGTGCCTTTACCTCATTGGCTCCCACAGAGCTGATGACACAGCTGATTTTGGTGTTCTCCTTGGACTCCAGATAAATCGCCTGGCTCTTGTGATACCTGGAAGCGAACAAAGAAAGACAGGGAGAATGCAGGCTAACCTCCAGGGAACTGAATTCCTGCCATGGCCTGCTTTGTATTATATATGATGAAAAACACTGATAGTGCCCAGAACTTAGGAAATAGTTCTAATGCTGCTCCCAGAATCCCCCAACCAGCTGGCCAAAAATTACTGATTCTGAAAGTGCAAAATAAATAACTTTAGCAGACTCTGGTCGTCCTCAGCTCTGTTTTTCTACCAGTAGGCTGATTTTTTTATTCTGGTGAAGCTAGCTATCAAAGAAATTGTTAACAACAGCAACGTTTAAACTGATGCATTCTTGATTTTATGGTTGTGATGTGTTCAATTGTGCCTAGATCTAGAGATTGCTAGAGAGAACAATTTAATCAAATCCTTGAATAATCATCTCCACACACGGAAGTAAAAATAGCAAATGTAGAAGGACTGTATACGTAATACATCTACTATGACTCATTCCCTCCTTGCTGAGACATTGTAACCAAAATTGCTAAGCATCAATGTGTTATTTTATAAATGGACTGGTAAAGATCTGACTTCAACCAACATAACGTCTTCCCGCCAGGACAAGCTCTGTCAAATGCTATTAAAGAGACAGAGGGTTGCTGTTGATAACCTTTACATTTGTTCTTTGGAAATGATAACCCTTTAAGTGCTTTCCCATCAGGAGGAGCTTAGGGGAAGACAGAAAAAGTGTTCACCCCTCAGCAAGGTTTCATTTTTGGTACATCATAGTGCAGAGATCTTCTTAGGCACTTAAAAGTTGTCCTCCCACACTCCTGAGTTATTTTAAAATATAACTACTTTACGGAGGCATTTTCGGGAGTGATAAGAAAAATAGGAGTCTTGAGGGAAATGTTGACCAGAAAGGATGGGAGAGCAAGGAAAGATGAAGCGAAAGGACCAAGGCAGAGATGCTGCATTAAATCCACAAAATAGTTGCAATGGGAGGTATCCCATTAAGGGGTGGCAGAGCATCACAAGGATTAGAAGCCTCTTCCACTGCCGAGGGTGGATTTCACAGGCTTAGAGATGTTTTCAGTCACAATGGCCACTCATCCTCTTAGCTTTATCTCCCTATAGGAATGATTGCAAAGGATAAAATGGTGTGTGTACCGTCCGAACACACATTACATTGCTTGAAGGACAGGATACAAATCTTCAGAAGCAATTTCAATCTGGCCAAGAAAAACCTTTTCCCCTAGTATCAATCCCTTCCCTAACAAAGGGTTCTCTAGGGCTGAGAGAGTGTAACTTGTTGAAGATCATCCAGTGGGCTTCCATGGTCAGGGCAATCAAATCATGGTTTCCAAAGTTCAATGCTCAAACCATGCAGACTCTTATCATTAATTCTTAATGTATGTATCTTGTTTCAATTCATGCACAAGTCAATGTAAATCCCATCTGGGACAAAGATGGGATGTAAATGAAGTAAATACAATAAGGTCATAATGCTAAGTGTTAACCTGCAAACTACAGCAGCCATGACAAGCAAATTGCCTTATTGCTTTTGCTTCTGTGTACTTTGGGTTTGAGAGATTCTACTTCCTAGTTGAACTAGAAAAAGGACAGTGGCACGTATACTCCAAATCAACTGTCTTGGGAGATGCAAAGGACTCAATATATAACCTAATGTTGCTCTGACTCCATTGTTGTTTAACAACAACACAGAGAAGTGTTCAATATTCCAGCTGTGCAATATCCACAGAACCAAGCTGACACATGTAGATGTAATCTATAAAAACATATATTACAGGAATAAAGCAGAAAGAAGGCTTTTTCTGCTAGAAAAATAACATATGATTGCATTCTGCCATCTTGTGGCAGAAAACTAAAAATGACATGCCGAGCAATAGTTCTCAGTCCTTAGTCTTTAAGATGCTTCCGACTTCAGCTCCCAGAATCCCTCAAATTGGCAGAGGCTTCTGGGAGTTGAAGTACAAAACAAGCAGATGGTTAAAGGTTGAGAAAATGTGGCAGTGGTTCTAGAGTACCTCAAGAAGTGGAAATATGTTGGACTTAAAATCTGTGGCGTGCAACGTAAGTGTTTTGCCAGGGACCTATAGATGGTTTAGACTGCCTCTGGGTGAAAATCCACTGTATCTTGGTTCCAATTTTGACTGTGGTTCTTTAAGGCATAACAGAAGCAGCCTTTGGACACACACAGAGATCATCTCAGAATATTATTCACTCTTAACTTACCATCTTTTGTCGTAGTACAGTTTGCCCTCTTCTATCCTTGCCTCAAACCGCTGGGCTGGAGACTCCGCAGGGGTTGCTGGCAGGTGTTCTGGTGACGAAGGAGATGCTGGAATAGAAGAGTGATCTCTATACACAGCTTAATACCTACACAGCCACCTTTTCAGTGTGGGCAATGCTAAACCCAGGGACTGTGGCTTCCTCTCCAGCCGAGGACAGAGCAGGCAGCTTTGTAAGCAGAGAACCTCTGCCAAACTTTGGTCAAACTGGCACAGACCTGTGCGGTCAGAACATTAGGCCCTGTAGTTCTATATCGCCTACCAACTGACAGAATTTCACTTGGATTGAAAGCAGGACTCCTCCAATGCAAAGCATGGGTCCTAAGCTATTGCCTTCCACTTTTTATAAAAATGAGAGCTGTTTCGCAAGCGTTTGAAGCAATCTACTCTGAAATGGCGATCCGATAGTTATGATCTGAACAGCTGAGTTCTTTCTTCAACTGCACTTTATCACTAAACCCTCAGTTGCTATTGAGGTAGCCTCACCTCTCAAAGACCATAAATCGTTGTATGACGTGACCATGGATTTAGAAACAGAGAAGCTGCATCGCACCAGCTTAAGACTATTAGTCTTATCTAGCTCAAAAAGTGCCTAGTTTTTAATACTGAATTCATAATCTGGTTGATTTAATATGATAGGTTTGTCTTAATGTTGTAATTTATGGTGTGAGCTGCCTTCAACACACACACACGTTGTTTCAACTAGCAGTGTATAACGAAAGTATGATAATATATCACCGCTGGACACCACTTTAATGAATTTATAAAATTATATCCCACAGGTGAACACCACTGTAAAGGATTATATATAATATCACACCACTGGACACCAATATAATGTATATATAACACAACCGGTGACACGAGGCTGGAGGCTTATTGATAATATGTCTGGGCAGGATGGATCTTCCCCAAAGATTTTCTTTTCTTCAAAAAATCCCACCCCTGTGCCTCCAATATAGTAGCGAGACGATGATGTATATGTGCTATAGCGAAGTGAACACTGCTTTTCTTTAATCTCGCTTTTGAATGAAAGCTGCCACCAACCTAAGTAGTTTCAGGATTTTTAAAATGAGTATTTGAGGTAAACTTCTCCCACTCCTGCCAACACTGCTTTTCCCCTGGTTCCCAAAATAACTGCTTGTCAAGAGGCTTTTCTGTAGTAACAGGATGTTAAAAATGTTGGAACTATCACACAGGCTTGAATGATGAAATGAGGTACAGCAGAGATCTTTTTAAAAGTTAAATAGAACAAGATTTATTTATAAAAAACAGACAACTAACTACTCCTGAGAGGTACAAAAAGCATAATTTGTTACAAAAGTACTTCAGCTTGATGGTTGAGTAAGTTTCTTCACTTAGTTACAAAGCTAACCAAACAGATCTAGCTGTTGGTAACAAAAACCCTCACTCTACTTCATAGAAATAGTAATGAGTTCTGACTAACCTATCTTAGGTAGTCCCCTGGGTTATTAACTAACTCTTCCCTAGAGTTCTTCCTGTTAACTAACCCAGCCTAGAGAGCTAATCTATTGTGTTAACTCTCACAAGAAATCAGGTTGCTGTCTGACCTTTTTCCTGTTAGCTCACAGCACTGTAACACAGACACTCTCTCTCTGAAAACCCAGTTTCAAAAACACTTCTTCACACACCACTTCTCAACTCTCACAGAAGCTGAATTCTTTTCTCTCCTAAGACTTGGCTCCTCCCAACTGCTCTAGCTAATCCTAGGAGACTCCAAACTCCTCCCCTCTTCTAACTATCCTCACTCAAGATGGCTGCCTCCCTGGCATACACTCCCAAAATGGAGGACTGCCATACTGTTATCCAGGTTTCCTTTCTGGCCTACTAGGTAAGATTTCACTACACAGTGCCTCTCTAGAATTCAGAGACAAAGTCCTTCCCACACAATGCCATGCCTCTAGGTTCAGCACAGCCAAAAATAATGAAATGAGGATTAAATGCAAATTAAAAAACAAAAATCCTTTTAACCAGAGCGGCCAGAACTAACCTGGGACCACTGGCAGGCAATGCTGGTAACCTCTCAAGTGAGCTATGGCTTTTATCTATGGACCCTTCCAGATAGGCTCTATATCCCAGGATCTGATCCCAGGTTTTCTACTTTAAACTGGATTATATGAGTCCACACTGCTAGACAATCTGGGATAAACAGAAAACCTGGGATATAGGGCCTGTCTGGAAGGGCCCTAGGTTCTTCTGAATGCTACTGATGTAAAAAGAGTATCAACAGACACTTACCTGGCCTTTTAGGTGATTTGAGCTAAAAAAGAATCAGAAAACTGTTTTACTGACTTGAGTAACCATGTATATAATAAAAGATAGTGGTAAGATCAATATGTGGCAAACTAGAAAGAAAATCCGCTTCTGGGTACAAGTATTTAGATATACTAATTTAATAGATATACTAAGTTGGAGCCACTAAAGCAGTTATCCTCAAACTGCAGCCCTCCAGCTGTTTGAGCCTCCAACTCCCAGAAGCTCTGGGCAGTTTTTTTCAATGAGCAGGAATTCTTCTAGGAGTTGGGAGTCCCAAGCAGCTGGAGGGCCACAGAGTTTGAGAATGCCTGCACCAAAGCTTTGAGTCAGTCTACTAGTTTAAGTAAAAGCTTTCGGGATTATTCATCACCACCACCAGACATGTGTTCCTACATATTCTGGTACATGCTTTCCTTGGAGAACAGGAAAATAGAAGACTGCAAGAGGTTCTCCCTGAATGTGGCTCTTTTGCACTATTCTTGGGATGGGAATAAAAAAGCAGTGGGACCCTTGAACATTCTCAAGCTAGTCAGGCTGTCCACTGGAAGCGTTTCTCCATTCAGCAATACAAATGTTGGTTGGTTAGTACCACCATGTGGTCAGAGAAGGGAGTTCATCTGTCTTTCCTCCTACCTCAGTAAATCAAAGAATGACAACTGGTAGCTCCCCAGGTGTTATTAAACTGAAGCACCAATGATCCTTCAATA
The DNA here is from genome assembly GCF_037176765.1 of Anolis sagrei. Taxonomy (NCBI): domain Eukaryota; kingdom Metazoa; phylum Chordata; class Lepidosauria; order Squamata; family Anolidae; genus Anolis; species Anolis sagrei. The sequence goes on along the minus strand of NC_090034.1, from coordinate 45,551,321 downwards.
CTAGTTAAGCTGATTTAGGCTAATGGGAGATGTAATCCAATACCTGGTGGGGCTCCCCCCACCCTAAAGCATTTATGCTTAATATACTTACCTTATTAAGGGTTCTCAAATCCTCCATTATCTGCTCATCTGTTAATAAATAATTCAGCTGAGGTAATACAAATTAAGGGCCCATAGTTTTGAAATAAAATATGTGGCTCCACATCCTAAGGGTGAGTTCTGAACCTCTCCTCCACCAAGCTAACTAAAACTACAATGCTTTTAATTGCAGTTGTCATTTGTTTGATTTATACACCCTTCCCCATGCATGATCTTGGTACGTTTTAAGGCCTTAATGTTGTTTTGTGCAATCTTGCTACAACTGTTTTACTGAGCACCGCGAGCAGCCTTAGGAAGGTAATCTATCCAGAAAGGCGGTTTAGAAACTCACTAAATAAATCAGTCATGGACAGTTCACTCGTCTGGGGAGGCCAAGTGCTAAGCAGACAAATGTTGCATCCAGCTGCTAATGCAATAATGGAAAAAAGAGATCCAGAGCTGAAGCCCTTCAAAGCCTTGCAGTAGGCGGGACAAGTGCTAAAAAGGTAAAGGTAAAGGTTTTCTCCTGACATGAAGTCCAGTCGTGTCCAATTCTGGGGTTGGTGCTGTTCATCCTGAGGATGTGGAGGAGGTCATTGGGGCCGTGAGGGCGACCACGTCGGCTCTAGACCCCTGCCCGTCTTGGCTAATTAAATCGGCCAACGGAGGTTTGATTGGTTTATGCTGATCATTAATGTATCGTTGGAGCAAGGGTCAGCCCACTCCTGAAAAAAACCTCCCTTGACTCCATGGTCTTGAACAACTATAGACCAATCTCCAACCTTCCTTTCTAGGGCAAGGTGTTGGAGCGGGTGGTCGCCTCTCAGCTCCAGGGTTTCCTGGATGACATCAACTATCTGGATCGGTTACAGGCTTCAGGCCTGGTCGTGGTACCGAGACGGCTTTGGTCGCCTTGGTGGATAACCTCCGCAGGGGGCTGGACAGGGGGAATGTGACCCTGTTGGTTCTCTTGGACATCTCAGCGGCTTTCGATACCATCAATCATGGTATCCTTCTGGGATGACTCTCCAGGATGGGCCTTGGAGGCACGGCTCTGTCATGGCTCTGGTCCTTCCTGGAGGATTGTTCCCAGATGGTGAAGCTGGGAGACGCCCCTAGCCTTTGACCTGTGGGGTCCCGCAAGGTTCCATTCTGTCTCCCATGCTTTTTAAATCTACATGAAACCACTGGGAGAGGTCATCCGGAGTTTTGGAGTTGGGTGCCATCTCTACGCAGATGACACACAACTCTATTACTCTTTTCCACCTAACTCCAAGGAAGCCCCTCGGGTGCTGGACAAGTGCCTGTCTGGATGAGGACGAACAAGCTGAAGATCAATCCCGACAAGACAGAGGTCCTCCTGGTAGATCGTAAACCGGATCAGGGTATAGGGTGGCAACCTGTGTTGGATGGGGTTGCACTCCCCCTTAAGTCACAGGTACGCAGTTTGGGTGTCCTCCTGGACTCATCACTGACACTTGAAGCTCAGGCACCGGCGATGGCCGGGAGGGCCTTTGCATAATTAAGACTTGTGCGCCAACTGCGACCGTACCTCATGAAGGCAGATCTGGCCAGGGTGGTCCATGCCTTATTCACCTCCAGATTGGATTATTGTAATGCACTCTACGTGGGGCTGCCCTTGAAAACGGCCTGGAAATTTCAATTGGTCCAATGGGCGGCGGCCAGGTTGTTAACTGGTGCTCCTTACAGGGAGTGGTCAACCTTCCTGTTTAAGGAGCTCCATTGGCTGCCGTTCATTTTCCGGTCCCAATTCAAGGTGCAGGTTCTTACCTACAAAGCCCTAAACGGTTTGGGACCCGCCTACCTGCGTAACCGCATTTCCATGTACGAACCCACACGATCTCTTCGATCATCTGGAGAGGCCCTGCTCGCGCTCCCACCTCCATCGCAGGCGCGATTGGTGGGGACAAGGGAGAGGGCCTTCTGGTTGGTGGCCCCTCGACTCTGGAACTCACTCCCCAAGGACATCAGGCATGCCCCAACTCTGGCAGTCTTTAGGAGGAGCCTGAAAACGTGGTTATTCCAGTTTGCCTTCCCAGAATAAGGAAACTCCCAGCAATATGTCCCTAATTGCACTTTATTCGTGATCTGGGACTGTCTGCATGCCCTATTCCTCTCTGAAAATTCTATACTAGTTATATTTCACCTGGTCATGCTCAGCATTATTTTAAAATTTTAATTATTACATTTGGCCCAGCTATAGGTTTTTAAATGTTGTTGTGTTATTGTTAATGTTTCCTGCTTATTTTCTATTATGAGTTTTATTTTATTGTTTTGTATTACTGTTGTTATTGTTTTTACTGATGTATTGTGGGCTTGGCCTCATGTAAGCTGCACAGAGTTCCTTGGGGAGATGTTAGCGGGGTACAAATAAAGTTTTATTATTATTATTATTATTATTATTATTATCTCCATTTCTAAGCTGAAGAGCCAGCGTTGTCCATAGACACCCCAAGGTCCTGTGGCTGGCATGACTGCATGAAGTGCCGGTCCTTCCCGCTGGAGCGGTACCTGTTGATCTACTCACATTTGCATGTTTTCGAACTGCTAGGTTGGCAGAAGCTGGGCCTAACAGTGGGAGCTCACCCCTCTTCCCGGATTCGAACCTGCGACCTTTCGATCAACAATTTCTGCAGCTCAGCCATTTAACCCACTGCGCCACCAGGGGTTCCAACAAGTGCTTAAGGGCTCTTACATTCATAAGCAGTATTCTTAGACCACTGATTTTCTATGCCACTGAGTCAGAATGCCAAGACAGAGACCATGCCCATTGGTCTGACCTGTTGCCTAACATTCCATTGCGACCACACATTGCAGCAGAAGATCTTTAGATAATGACAGATAACTGCTAATCATTATCAATGTCTTTATCCAGCAGCCTTTAAGGAGTCCCCAAAACCCTAGCGCAACAAGTTGCTGCTCAAAGGATATCAGGGGCAGGCTTTCTCCTTTTGTCGGGGATGGGAACAGGATCGTTGGGCCGCCGTCGCAGTTTTCTTGTCATAATAGGCTTCACTTCCATGGAATCTGAGTGAAGGCAGACAGAGAGAAAGGCAGTTGAAGCACTGTCAAAGTACATTAATTCTTAGATGCACCCTAAGACTCAGGTATGTGCTAAAGCTTAATAAATAGTCTCAAACGGAATCTATGGACTATAACTAAAGATTCGGAATGAGGACAGGATCAAGGACAGTCACAACCAACACCTTATCACTGTTAATGGGGAGGGAGGTTGTTCTATAAAAATCAGTGATTCACATCTCAATCAACATAATTAGGGAAGTCCCCTCTTTGGATATCAGCCAGCACACCAACACCGTAAATCAATAAATAGTTTTCTAAGATCTACAGAGATACTCGCAGGAACATCTCAGCAAGCGAGAGTCCAAAAGTGGCAGGCTAAAAACCCAGAACCTCAATCCATGGCTGATATCAAATGAGAGACTCCCTCCTGGGCACAGAGAAGACTGGGCAACTTGGAAGGCGCTGAACAGACTGTGCTCTGGCGCCACGAGATGCAGAGCCAACCTTAAGAAATGGGGCCATGAAGTGGAGTCTACAACATGCGAGTATGGAGAACAAACTCGCAACGCAGTCTGAGCCCTGCCACATGCACAATGGAGGACCTCCTTATAGTAATATCAGAGGGACTCCAAGTAATACCAGAGGGACTCCAAGTGACCAGCTACTGGTTAAAACACATTTAATATAAAGCCAAGTTTTTAAACTTTGTGTTTTTTCTCAAATACATCACAACTGTACCCTTGGTTCATTCTTGATATGACAGATAAGATTAGGGACAAGCAAAAAGGTTGCAATCTACCACTGATGTTGCCCTTCCTCACTAAGACAAGACAAGCTTGCCTTTTTACTCACCTCCTGTGAGCTCCATGGTTAACTTCTCACTTTCAATCATTTTTTTCTTCTCTTCCAATTCAGCAATTAGGTTTTCCTTCAACTCAATTTTTTTATCTTCAAACTCTTTCACAGCTGCCTTCTTTTCCTTGATGTAGTTCCGTTCCACCTGCTCTGTCTGATACGGGCGCAAAAGAAAATACAGAATGATCCAAAAAGGAGAAAGGCCACGACAGTGATCTTAAGAAAAGCAATCCTATTCAAAACTTCTGCAACAGAGGGATGAATCCAGACTTCGTCAAACCTGAGATTGGTTCTGTGGAAATCCATTAGTCTAATTTTAAGAAGCACTAAGTGTGGATCCAACCCAATGCAAAGACTTTGCAAGTAAGACCAAGAAATAGAAAAGGAAAAAAGACACGCACTTACTTCCAACTGGAGAAAAAGCTCTGAAAGAAAAGACACCAAGTAACAGTCATTCAAAGGAATATGTAAACAGTTACTTCCAGTAAAACCCCAGAGTGACTACCTTAGAAGGAATGCATTGATAGCTGCAGACTTTAAGGCATAGGCAATATAATTAGGATCACAATAAAGAGACCATGGCATTATTTCACCTAAAACAGTATTGTTAAGGTTGCCATAGGGCTCTGTGATAGACTCTCTCAACTAGAAGAGAATGCTGTGGCCCTTGAGATGTTGGAGGGCCAACTTGTGGCATCTTCACCACTAGCTAGGGCTGCTGGGATTTGTAGTTCAACAACTAGAGAACTGATTTAACCTGATTAGGACAAGAATGTCATGGAAGAAGCCAAAACAATCTGGGGCTGAAAAAGGCTCACACGTGTATGAGTTCCTTTACTGAACTAGGTTAAATAAACCCCTCTCAACCAAGGGCCCTGCCACACAGCCATATAACCCAGAATATCAAGGCAGAAAATCCCACAATATCTGCTTTGAATTGGGCTACCTGACTCCACACTGCCATATAGAAATACCATAAATAAATATATTCCAATTCAAAATAGAAAATGTGGGATTTTATTCAGCTGTGTGGAAGGGACCTAAGCCATCAGAAATGCAATTTACTAACCTGCATTGCGTATCCTCTCTTTGTACTGCTGATCCAGCTTCTTCAATCTTTTCTGATATTCCTGCAAAGTACCTAACAAAGACAAGTGGTAAAACTTCATATCCTTTCCTCGCTCGCCTACAATGTCTGCACAATCATGCAACTGGTGCTAAACCCTAATTAAGATACCCACAATTGTTTTAATTCTATAGATCAGGGGTTCTCAACCTGTGGGTCCCCAGGTCTTTTGGCCTACAACTCCCAGAAATCCCAGCCAGTTTACCAGCTGTTAGGATTTCTGGGAGTTGAAGGCCAAAACATATGGGTACCCACAGGTTGAGAACTACTGCTATAGATTGTTTAACTTTTATCTTAAAATAACATCTATGTGTTTCTACTTATGTCTTCGTATCTATATTTTATTTAGTATCTTGTAAGCCACCTTGACTCTCAATACTAGGAATAAGGCAGAATATTAGTCCATTAGTAAATAACCACAACAATACCTTCTTGTAGTTGCTGTAGCTGCCTCTTGAGAGATGCCAATTTATCCTGATACATCCTGCAAAAAAAAAAAAAAACCAAACCCCAGGTATTAAAAGAAGATACTCAAAAATATTCATTTTACATTCAATTTCAATTAATACACTTGAGTATTGTTTTGACTGAGTTTTAACGTTGCTGTTTTATACTCTTGTGTTTTACTGAATTGTGCTTTCCTCTGGACTGTTTTTTTTCCGTGTCAGGAGTGACTTGAGAAACTGCTAGTCGCTTCTGGTGTGAGGGAATTGGCTGTCTATGAGGACATTGCCCCAGGGATGCCCTGATGTTTGCTGTTTTATTATACTTGTGGGAGGCTTGTCTCATGTCCCCACATGGGGAGCTAGAGCTGACAGAGGGAGCTCAACCTGCTCTCCCTGGATTCCAACCGCTGACCTATCGGTCAACAGTCCTGCCAGCACAAGGGTTTATCCATTGCGCCACCGGGGGCTCCATCTGGATTGTTATATTTAACTATGTCTTCATTTTAATTGTGTTTTTGCTTTGATGAATTGTTTTGTATTTGTGTCTGTGGGCATTTTGCCCCATCTGTGAGCCACCCCGAGTCCCTTCAGGGAAATGGTGGCAGGGTATAAGAATAAAGTTGTTGCTGTTGTTGTTTTTGTTATTATTATTATTATTATTATTATTAGGAGGGAGAATTTACAGAAGCTAACATCTTCAACTTCAAAGGATAGCAATCCTATCAAGTGATATTGACAGTGAAGGGAAAAAAGGAAGTGTACTTCATACTCATGTTGAAAGCCATGAGATTTGATGGAAGCATGGCAATTAAAAGTGGGATAGTGCTAAAATAATGTCTGCAAATGGGCTCCTTTCTGGTAACTGTAAAGTGGATTTTATCAAAGATGGTACCAGAAGTCGAAGAGGGTGAATCACACTAGGTAACAAAATTTCAAAAAAATTCTGTTCTTGGTTTGAAAGTGTTATTTCCTGTCTAATTGTGTGGTACTTACTTTGAAAGTAGTTATACTCCAGAAACTTTGTTTTTGTGGCTGCCATATTTGATGTGCCATTTTAAACCTTTCATGTGCTATTTTTAACATTTTGTGCAGACCACAAAAACAAAGTTTTTGTAGTTTAATAAACCTTTTCCATGTTTTTATGATAGAACCAATAAGGAAATGACATTTATAACCCAGTAAGAAAAATCGCATTACTAAGGGCCCTTCCACACAGCCATATAACCCAGAATATTTAATTATTTACTATATTTATACCCCGCCCTTCTTACCCCGAAGGGGACTCAGAGTGGCCTTAGAAGTTGGCAACAATTCGATGCCGCACAAATACATACAGATAAAATAAACAAATACATTAAAAACCAAAAAGCTAAAAATATCAAACATTAAAACCATGTAGTCCAAAAACATAATCCAAAGCCGTTCCATTCATCATTGCACTATCAAGGCAGATAATCCACAATATCTCCTTTGAACTGCGTTGTCCGAGTCCACACTGCCATATAATCCAGTTCAATGCAGATAAAGTGGAATTTTATTCAGCTGTGTGGAAGGGGCCATCATGTCATCAATAAAAGCACTCAGCTAGAACATCTTTCATGGAGTAGAGGGCACATTACAGAGCATCCAAATGGATTAGAAGCTCAAATGCTGAAGCAGTAAGAGACAACACTCATTTTTCGGGAGCCATGAGTAAAGAAGGCTGGAGAAAAGCAAGGAAGGAGTTTTCTCAATTTTTCCAATTACATTTTAAAATACAATTCCCCAGCAATTGGCCACACTGACTGAGAAAAGACATACAGGAAAATGTTCAAGAAGAGAAATACTACTTACTGTTCCTTCATTTCGACATAATCCTCCTCATCATGCTTTGCCAGATCCGTTTCACTCGCATCTTCTGTATCTGAACAACAGGAGCATCAGCATTGCATCAGAGTACAAGCAACCAGTAGATTTTTGTCTATGCACCTACTTCAATGACAAGGGATCTGGGCATCTGCTTTACCATTGTAAAGAAACTAAGTTGATTACCCTAGGTAACAAATTTTGAAAAATGTTCTGTTCCTGGTTTGAAAGTGTTGTTCCTGTTTGATTGTACGGTGCTTACTTTTAAAGGAGCTGTTATACAGAAACTTCATGTTTGTGGCTGCCACAAATTACGTTGAATTGGTTGAGACTCTATGAGATATTTACTGAAAAACTAGAGCAAAATGTGCTGCAAGATGCAGTTTAATAAACTTTTTCCATATTTTATGAAAGAACTAATCAGGAATGACATTTATAACCCAGGAACAAAAATTGTGTTACTTAGTATTATAAAGGGAAGGCTGGTCTGAAACCCATTACCAGGTCTTGATTTCTATTTCTTTCTATACTCAAACCCTAGAGACAGATCAATAGGAATGTCACATCTATTATAATAATTGCTCAAGAATCCTTTATTTGAAATGCTTGGGACCAGAGGTGTTGGGGAATATTTGCACATATATTGTGAGATATCTTGGGTCTAAACACAAAATCCTCTTATGTTTCACATGCACAATGTTTTTTTAAAAAAAACAAAACATTGGACATGAAGCATGGTTTGTTTATATCAAGCCACGTGAAAGCAGAAGAGTTGCTATCACACCGGCTCACGCAGACAATTGGGGAACATTTTGGGGGTGAAGAGCATCCTGATTTCCTCCATCTGTTTCCATGGCGCCAGGCTTTGCAAAAACAAGAACCCAACAGTTTCCTGCCCCAGGCTTCCAATCTAAGGAAGACATGGCACAAAGGAAAAAGGGAAAGGCAGTGTGGGAGGGAGACGGGATGCTCTCTCTCACACTGTCAAATGAATAGTTCAACAGCTCACTGCTAGGGAACCATGGGAACTGTAGTTTGGCAAGGCCTTGAGACTGCTGGTGGCTTCTCAAACTACAAATCCCAGGATTCTACACAGATTGGGTTTATCTGCTCCCACAAACCTATCCCAGGTTGCTTCGGTTTAGATTTTTAAAAAATTGTAACAGCAGATTCTGAGGGCTCTTCCACACAGGCATGTAACACAGAATATCAAGGCAGAAATTTCCACAATATCTGCTTTGAACTGAGTTATCTGAGTCCACACTCAGATAATGTGGGATTTTCTGCCTTGATATTCTGGGATATAGGGCTGTGCGGAAGGCCCCTCAGTTAGCGGGAACCTGAGCAACCAGAATCCTCGAGCAACTGTCAATCAAGATGGGGGGGGGGGATCTATCAAGCAACCAGAGGTGACAGTTATGTGACATCCTCCACCACCACCACCACAATAAAATAACCTGGGATAAAGAGCAACCATGGTTACAGATCCTGGGATACAGGGCAGTGTAGACAGGGCCTCATATAATCCAATTCTTTGAGAATGTGGATTATATGGCAGTGTAGAAAGGGGCCCCTTCAACACAGCTGAATAAAATCCCACATTATCTGTTTTGCACTGGAATATATAACAGTGTGGACTCAGATAACCCAGTTAAAAGCGGATATTGTGGAATTTTCTGCCTTGATATTCTGGGGGGCCTTCCACACAGCCATATAACCTGGGATCTGATCCCAAGTTTTCTGCTTTAAACTGGATTATGAGTCTGCACTGCCAGATAATCTGGGATAAACAGAAAACCTGAGATCAGATCCTGGGGTAAAAGCCCTATCTGGCAGTGTGGGCTCAGATAATCCAGTTCAAAGCATAGCCTTAGGGATTATCTGCCTTGATATTCTGGGTTATACGGCTGCGTGGAAGGACCCAGTGTGATCTGGAAGTGTGGACTCGGAGAACCCATGGTCTTTCCACGCAGCCATATAACCCAGAATATCAAGGCAGAAAACGCCACAAAATCTGTGTGGAATTGGGTTATCTGAGGGCCCTTCCATACTGCCCTAAATCCCAGAATATCCAGGCAGGAAAGCCCACATTATCTGAGTGTGGACTCAGATAAACCAATTCAAAGTAGATATTGTAGGATTTTCTGCCTTGATATTCTGGGATATAGGGCTGTGCGGAAGGGCCCTCAGTCCACACTGCCATATATTCCAGGTCAAAGCAGATAATGTACGATTTTAAAAAGTGGCATGGAAGGGGCCCTGGAAGCGTTGCGAGCTCTCCCTTTTCTAAGTTCTTGTGGGTTTTTTCGGGCTATAGGGCCATGTTCTAGAGGCATTTCTCCTGACGTTTCGCCTGCATCTATGGCAAGCATCTTCAGAGGTAGTGAGGTCCTCACTACCTCTGAGGATGCTTGCCATAGATGCAGGCGAAACGTCAGGAGAAATGCCTCTAGAACATGGCCCTATAGCCCGAAAAAACCCACAAGAACCTAGTGATTCCAGCCATGAAAGCCTTCGACAATACATCTCCCTTTTCTCTTCGCACCATCGCTCTGACACCTACACTGTCGGATTAACGCGGTTCGAAACCAGCGGAACTGCCAAGGCGACAGAATCCCTCGGGCTGTTCGTTTCACCAAGTCCGGCGCCTTCCCTGGCAAAGGCTCGACAAACGACAACTCCCGGGAGCCCACAGCATTGAGCCGGGGCAAAGAGAGCGGCACGAGACCGCGTTAGGTCTGGAGTGTGGATGCCCCCTGAGAAGCCGCTCCAGACTCACCCTCGTCGGAGTCCCGTGCGCGTCCGCTCCGCTCGCCATCCTCTTCGTCGAGCGGGCTGTCTAGGTCCTCCTCCTCATAGCTCTCGGCGGCGGGGGCGGGGCCTGTCCCGGGGGGAAGCGCCGTGGTCGTAGAAACGGCTGCGGTGGGAGGAGGGGGCGGCCCCGGCGAGGGCAGGGCGGGGGAAACCAAGGCCGCGACGCTCATGGCCGCAGCGCGGAGAAAGCGGCGGAGAAAGCGGCGCAGAGCGCGCGCCCCCTCCCCTCCCCCTTCGAGACCCGCTCTTTTTCTCCTTCGCCTCACAGCGAGCGAAGGAGCAGCTCGGCTCCCTCGCGCAGGCGCACAAGCCGCTTCCGGATCTTTCCCCCGCCTCCTCGTCTTGCGCATGCGCTCCGTGAAGCCTTCGCGCGTCTTTACCCGCGCTCGTTGTCATCACTAGTTTTGGACCGCAGCGCTTCCCTTAGGCGGAAAGCACAGGTGCCGTCCATCTCTTAGTGCCTTGAACATAGACTCGACTCAGTCATGGACCCACACGCTTCGTGAAGTGTTTCCGCGTTCAGTTAGGGCGTACACACGGCCCTATATCTCAGAATATTAAGACAGGAAATCCCACATTATCTGAGTGTGGACTAAGATAACCCCGTTCAAAGCAGATATTGTGAGATTTTCTGCCTTGATATTCTGGAATATAGGGCTGTGTGGAAGTGACCCCCCCCCCCCCGATAAAAGATAGTTTATAATCAGGGAATTCATAGTTTTGCCAAGGACAGCAAGCTGGAATTGAGGTCGAACTCAGAGGCCCCCGCCTTCAAACTGATTTGAATGCAGCAGGGAGTTCCACAGTTCCTGACAACATGGACTTTCAAGATGAACCAAAGGACTGGGGCTCCAGTAACAGCTTCAATTGAGAAACCTTTTTCCTCCCTCCTAGTCCCCCCCCCCCCCGCTTCATTGTAACAATCCCCCCAATAAAAAGTATTATTTTCTCTAATGTTTCTCTCTCTGCAATGATACATTGTGTCCCTTTACTGACTCTAACACCAATTAATATGAACCCTCCTCTTCCCGAGCCGCGGAACTCCGCTGGCTCACCTGCGACACTCTTACAATGTACTGGGGAGCCCGAAACTGCGATCCTTCAAACCGCGGATACGGAAACCAGCTTGGCACTGGTGTCTGCAGGTTGACCGATCGACTCCAAATCAATGTCATCTTTTTCCTGGGTCAATTCTAAGACTAACTGCTATCTTACTTTTTGCTGAATGGACCCCTGCGCCCGGAGATCCACCTCTTTGCATGGAACCAGGCCCGTAGCCAGGATTTCGTTTCGGGGGGGGGGGGGGGGGTAAAAAATTTTCAGGGGGGTTTCGGGGGGGGGGGGGCTGAGTTTCGAGGGGGGGGCTGAGTCTGAGTGAAAGAGGGTCTAGACTAGCAAACCTTTTGTATCATTATCTGAATACCCCCATGCATATGGGATATATTGAGTATGGTGATCAGATCATGATATGAATAAACATAACAGTTTAAATAATGCACCAGTAAGGCCTTTTCGCGAACCACCATGAGAATTTGTCCCCCCCCCCCCCCCCCCCCCCCGCTACATGCCTGCATGGAAGGTTTATTTCCATGGCTCCACACAACCTGTTCTTCTTGTGCACGTTGACTTGGAAGCCTCTCAAACCCGGGGAGTCTCCTGTGGTCACTCCTTGGGACCCCCGACCACTGGCAGGCCAATCTCGCCACTTATGAATTGGACTTATGAATGAACCTCCTGTTTTTATTAATGGACTTTAGCTACTCGGTACCTTTATTAACTTGTATGAACTCTCATGAACTTTCTGAAACCTTTGAGAACTTTTATTAACTTCTTGCCAACTTTCATGAACTTTATGGACTTTGGGGTGACTGAGATGAATTCCCCCTTGACCCTGCATGCCTCCCCCTTTCTCATATGATCTCTGTATATGCCTCGTGCTGGAGGGGACGTGGTTTTAAAAAGGGAATTTTCATATATTTCCCCAATGCCCATATGTCATGATTTACTGCCATATTGGCCTATTTCTGCAGTAGGCCTTTGTTCACAGAAAATGCTGATTGTTTGAGAAATCAGTGCTCCAAAGAAGAAGTTACTATTCAAGGGTAACAACATATCCGGACAAAACCAGCTAGCTGTTTGCTAGATAGAACCCCCAAGTTTCCCAGTCGCTCTGAAGCCATGTTTGCAACAGACTAACAGATAAGATACAGTCATGGTCAGAGAACAATGGACTATAGTTATGTTATACTTGTGCCATTGTTAGGATCCCACGTGTGCTATAATGTCAATCAAAATCACAAACAACTAATGAACTGCATAGTTAACTTAGACCAATGAAATGATTTGTCTTTGGGAACCAATGAGATGATTGATTTCTATGTACCAATCAAACTGTTTTAATGAAAGTCATAAATAATCAATGCAACCAACTTTAGGTTGGACAAATCCCTTTATTGCATTTCTATATGCATGTTTGTCACTATTGCTTCAGCTGCACAATAAATAGCATTTTGCAGTTTTAAAGATTCAACTTTCGTGGTGTCCTTCCTCGCCCTCCTTGGGAAGGGGCAATCTGCTCTTGGATTTTGGATTTGTGGATTATCTTGATCGTTTTTGCCCCTACAGTGCCACCATCCATTATATGTGTGTATGTATAAAAGTTATGAAGCAAAGTGACCTTTTCATGAACCATGCCAGAAACTCATGGCTCTAGGGACTCCACAACTTCCTGAGCCAGTAATCCCCTAACAAAAGGACTTGACCAAAACAATTTGCATGGACCAATGGCCCCTCTCCAGGACTTCGGAGGGTCTCATTAACCAGACCATCCAGGAAGATGTGACCCATGGACACGTTAAAACATTCAACACAGAAGGCACCTATGTGTCACTGCCCATTGTGAAAACTCTCTCATCATCAAGTAAATATCACTGGATTATAAGACAATGGAACTATCCTTTGGGGCCAGACAAAAGATGATATTTCAAGATTCAGGACAATAGTCTGGGCTGAGGCTTGAGAGCTAAGCTATCGCTTTGGCCCTCTTATCAATACAGGTGCGGAAGAGGCCATTCATAATCTCATCACTTTACTCATTCATTCATTGTTTCCCTTCTGGCCCGCTTTCCTCTCCACTCATTGGCTGAGTGGCCGAAGCGGGGCTAGTGCTCTGATTGGACAGAACGCAGCCTCCCCGGCTGCTCCTCCCAGTCAGCTGATACTCCAACCACCAGGAGGTGGGCACGGGAGATTTGAATTTGACAGTTCTATAAATATTTTATTTCCTTGCCCAGTGAGCATGTCAGCTCCTCAGGCAGATAACTGCAGTCGTCATCCGTTCCAACTGGAATGAAATAAAAACTTCGGTGGCTTTCCTTCAACTTGGTGAGACTTTATTTGGGAAATTAAGGGAAAATCTTTCTTTGTGCTTGCTGTCTTGCCAGATGTTTTGGATCCCCCTTTTGGGTCTAGCTGGTCTCTGCCTTGGCAGGGCCTTCCAAATTCGTGTTCAACATCAGAATGATATAATAAGAGTTAAGTTTTGGCCAATCTGCAGAAGGACTAACAACCACAACAAGGACCATTCCCATGTTAAATTGTGTGTACATTTAATCAAGATTTATGCCCTATATTTTACATATTTATAACAAAAGGTAATTGCTATATTTACTGGTAACCCTGTCACAAAAGGCATTTGACCTTTGGCCTACCTAAGCAGACCCATGAATTAACAACTGTGCTAATTGTCCCCTATACCAGTCAATGACCTACAGACAAAGGATTCCAAGGCCTTTCTGTCTGAGGCTAGCAAAAGGGAATGCCAAGTAAATAATATTTTATAACCATGTCTTCCCTTATGAACTTCAGATGACAAAGGCCAATCTTTCCCCAATCCTGCATGCCCCCTTTTCCCTTTATGAACATTATCTGAGTGTGGAGTCAGATAATTCAGTTCAAAGCAGATATTGTGGGCTTTTCTGCCTTGATATTCCGGGATATAGGGCTGTATGGAAGAGCCCCCAGTTTAAAGTAGAAAACATGGGATCAGATTCTGGGATATAGGGCCTGTCTGGAAGGGTTATATGTTGAATTGGTTGAGACTAAATGATGAGATATTCATTGAAAAACTAGAGCAAAATGTGCTGCAGGATGCCATGTAAAAACCAACGTTTGGGCAGTTTATTCAACTTTTCCCATGTTTTTATGTTAGAATCAATTAGGATATGACCTTTATAATCCAGGAACAAAAACAGCTTTGAGTCCCCTTCAGGGGAGATAAAGCAGGGTATAAATAAATATAAAATGTGGAGGCAGCAACAAACTTTGTATTATTAGGTGTGAAGATGACTGCAGACGCAGACTGCAGCCAGAAAATCAGAAGATGTTTCCTTCTTGGGAAGAGAGCAATAACCAATCTCAATAAATTGGTTATGCGTAGAGACATCATACTGGCAATGAATCAATCTGCATAGTTAAAGCAATGGTATTACCCCTATGGATGCAAGAGCTGGATAATAAGGAAGGCTGGGCGAAGGAAGATAGACACTTTTGAACTGTGGTGTTGGAGGAAAATTCTGAGAGTGCCTTGGACCACGAGAAGATCAAACCAGTCCACACTCCAGAAAAGAAAGCCCAACTGCTCACTGGAGGGAAGGATATTAGAGGCAAAGATGAAGTCCTTTGACCACATAATGAAAAGACAGGAGAAGATAATGATGCTGGGGGAAATGGAAGGAAAAAGGAAGAGGGGCTAACCAAGGGCAAGATGGATGGATGTTCTCCTTGAAGGGATTGACTCAACCTTGAAGAAGCTAGGGGGAGGAGGGCAGACGCTGCCAACAGGAAGCTCTGGCATGGGCTGGTCCATGAAGTCACAAATAGTTGGAAGTGACTGAACGAATAAACAAGATAATAATAATAATAATAATAATAATAATAATAATAATGTCATCAATAAAGGCACTCAGGTAGGACATCTTTCATAGAGTAGAGGGCAGATTACAGAGCATCCAAACCGATTAGAAACTCAAATGCAGAAGCAGAAGGACACAACACTTACGTTTCAGGAGCCAAGAGAAAAGAAGGGAAAAATCATGTTCCATAGTGTTATTGAGAAAGATTGCAATACATGGCTGATCTGCCCTGAGTGCAGTTTGCTCCCGCTTGAACTGCAGAGGCTCAATGCTGTGGAATCATGGGATTTGTAGTTTGGCACTCTTTGGCATTGCCAAACTACAACTCCCAGGATCCCATAACACTGAGCCTTGGCAGTTCAAGAGGGGTAAAACTGCATTAATTCCGCAGTGTATATGCACCCCAAGACTTGAGATCCGGCTTTCAGACCATACTGATAGACCACCTGGATTTCAGAATGACACTTGAACCGCCATGGCTCCATCCTATGGATTCCATGGTTTTGTAGGTTGTTGTGGCAATACACACACACACACACCACAAATGAAATGGAAATCACATTTATATATGTTAATAGTTTACCTGGTAGATATTTTTCTTTTGTGTGTACATGTCCTTTTTGTGTAATTTCTTTTATTTTTTCTCTCATTTCTGTATATATTTAAATGTTCCTGCCAGAATGCAAAGCTCTTAATAAGATTCCTTATAGTGTAATGTATTAATGTTTGGACCATAGACCAAATACATACTATGAAGTGTTTCTGTTTCTAATTGGGTAGAAAAACTAGAAATAGAGTTCAGCAAAAGGAGAAAAGTCCTGTACTTAGAACTAGACAAGAGACTTACTTTAAAGATTTGATTCATGCCATTGGCACCTTTTAATTTACCTTTCTCTGTGTACACTGCTATGTCTGTTGACCTGAAATAACCTTTCTGAAGCGGAAGATTTCAGTACGCAGATTATTTTTATATGTACTGCCAGGTTGCTTAAAAACCTTTTATTATATATTACTAGCTGTCCCCAGCCACACGTTGCTGTGGCCAGGTCTGGTGATCTGGAAAATAAAGTAATGAGAAAGTGTTGGTTTCTAATCTATGGAATTTCTTTTATGCCTGTGGGTAAACAGTATTTCTCGATGTTTCTTTGTCCATGTTAATGTAGAGATTGTCTACTTTGCCTACTCTGGAACACGCAACATACAATTGTCCTTCTTTAGGGGTCCCTTACAAATCTACGATACTGTATCCGTCATATACATCCATATGTGTATGTGTGAATCATATCTATCTATCTATATCTATGACTGGATGGTTGTCGTGCCCTGGTGAAGGGAGTTGGACTGGATGGCCTTACGGCAGCGTTTCTCAATCCGGGGGTTGGAACCCCTGGGGGGTCATGAAGGTATGTCAGAAGGGTCACCAAAGACCACAAGAAAAAACAGTATTTTCTGTTGGCCACAGAGGTTCTGTGTGGGAAATTTGGCCCAATTGTATCGTTGGTGGGGTTCAGAATGCTCTTTGATTGCAGGTGAACTATAAATCCTAGTAACTACAACTCCCAAATGTCAAGGTCTATTTTCCCCAAACTCCACCAGTATTCATTTTTGGGCATATGGAGTATTTGTGCCAGGTTTGGTATAGTTCCTTCATTGTTTGAGTCCACAGTACTCTCTGGATGTAGGTGAACTACAACTCCAAAGCTCAAGGCCAATACCCACCAAACCCTTCTAGTGTTTTCTGTTGGTCATGGAAGTCCTGTTTGCCAAGTTTGGTTCAATTGCATTGTTGATGGAGTTCAGAATGCTCTTTGATTGTAGGCTAACTATAAATCCCAGCAACTACAACTACCAAATGGCAAAATCAATTTTTTTGAGTGATGGTCACTCCTTGGGTTAGCAGGTGTCTTGTATCCAAATTTGGTGGCAATTTGTCCAGCGGATTTTGAGTTATGATGTGGCCCAGTCTGTTGATCTGGAAAATAAAGTAATGAGAAAGTGTTGGTTTCTAATATATGTAATTTCTTTCTGCTTGTGGGTAAACAGTATTTCTTGCTGTTTCTTTGTCAGTGTTGATGTGGAAGTGTCTGGTTTGCCCACCCTGGAACATGGAACATATCATTGTCCTTCTTTAAGGGTCCCTTTCAAATCTATGATATTATATCTGTGTGTATCATATATATCTATCTATATCTATGGCTGGATGGCTCTTTGTCAGGAAGGCTTTGATTACGTTTTCTTGCCCTGGTGAAGGGAGTTGGACTATTTGATTTGATCGCACACTCAAATCTTTGGTTTTTGTGTTCCTCTGTTAGGAGCTTCGGGACCTAACGGGAGCACAGTTTCCTAAACTTTAGGTGTTTATTTATTTATTTATTTATTTATTTACTTCGCTTATATACTGCAGTTCTCAGCCCAGGGGCGACTCACTGCGGTGTACAACATAGCAAAAAACAAGGTGCAAAATATAAGACACAGTATAAAATAATCCACAATTCAACATTATCAGAAAACATCCTCATCAAAAACATCATCATTACTACAAAAGCCATTCCGTGTCGTCTCATCGCCAAAACTACAATCCAGTATCAATTTCCGTTGTTCATTCCTATGTTCAGAAACAATGTTGTAAAGCACTGATCTCGACACGTCTGGAAATTCGTTTGAGATCTGTTATTGTGAAGCACCTGTTCTCACGAATTCTCGCTTCAACTGAAGCCACCAAATTGTCTGTAATCAAAGAAGGGCGACCGGAGCGGTCCTCATCATGGACGATGTCACGGCCATCTTTGAAGTGTCATACCCACTTACGCATTTTGCTTTCACTCATAACAGTATCACCGTACACTTCACAAATCTGTCGATGAATTTCTGCAGCAGGCAGGTTCCTTGCTGACAAAAACCGTATCACTGAGCGAACCTCACATGCGGCGGGTGAGTTGATAGTCTTAAACATTTTTAAAGCACAGAACAGAACCATACAGGTTAGCTACAGAGTGGAAACTGAGCACAGTTGTTCCCGAGGCATGCCGGTACACGACGCACGCGCTTGTTGCGGTATGCGCACGAACTACTAGTGTCTACAACAAAACGGACCTTACTTAAAAAATACCCCTCATATATATGACAAGGTGGCACTGTTTCCAAACAAAACTGAAAGAGGAAAGTCAGTCCAGTTTCATGTTAAAAAGAATGTGATGGCTAGATGGGCTGGCTTCCAGATGTCAAGCTACCCTTTCTTTCTTTTTCTTTTTCTAATGGAGATGATTGGTATTGAATCTAGGATTGCAATCATATATTTTATTAGTATATATTATTGTTGTTGTTGTTGTTATAACTAGTACCTCACTTTTTCTCTCTAAAAAAGAGACCCAAGGCAGCTATATAAGGTGCCCTCCTCCCTAAAAAATGCACACACCCTTTCCAATAGAACATATGAGGTGTATTGTAGAATGAATGTGTTATGACCCTAATTTAATTACTCGGGCTCAATGCTATGAAATCCTGGGAGTTTTAGTTTAATAAGGTCTTTAGCCTTCTCTGCCCAAGAGGGCTGGTGCTTACCTAAACTACAGCTCCAAGGATCCCTAAGGGCCCTTCTACACAGCCCTATATCTCAGAATATCAAGGCAGAAAATCTCACAATATCTGCTTTGAACGAGGTTATCTGAGTCCGGTTATCTGAGTCCACACTCAAATAATGTGGGATGTTTTGCCTTGATATTCTGGAATGTGGGGCCATGTAGAAAGGGCACCAGTTAGGACGTTAAGATCGTCTGGGGAGGCCCTGCTCTCGGTCCCGCCGGCTTCACAAGCACGCCTGGCGGGGACGAGAGACAGGGCCTTCTCAGTAGTGGCCCCCCGGCTGTGGAACGCCCTTCCTACAGACATTAGATTGGCCCCCTCCTTATTGGCATTCAGGAAGAGAGTGAAGACCTGGCTCTTCGAACAGGCTTTCAACTAAGCAGTGCAATTGATTGATTACTGGAATATGGATTAATGGACAACGAGATCGGATGCTGATTCTATTGATGAGACGTGATGGATTGCTGTTTTCCTGTATTGTTGTATTGATGTCCTGATGTTAACTAATTGATATTACTGTTTTAAATGACTAATGATTTTATACTGTATTGTTGATACTGGTTGTTAACCGCTCTGAGTCGCCGTTGGGTATACAAGTGAAGTAAGTAAATAAATAAATAAATCTACACTGCCATGTATCCCAGTTCAAAGCAGATAATGTGGGATTTTATTCAGCTGTGTGGAAGGGGCCTCAGCATATCAACACAGATATTTCACAGTATCTGCTTTGAACTGGGATATCTGAGGCCCCTTCCACATCTATATAAATAAAAATGTAATGTTCGTTTGAGGGATTAACAGAACTCAAAAACCACTGGACGAATTGACACCAAATTTGGACACAACACACCTAACAACCCAATGTATGTCCTTCACTCAAAAAATTGATTTTGTCATTTGGGAGTTGTAGTTGCTGGGATTTATTGTTTACTTACTATCAAGGAGCATTCTGAACCTCACCAACAATGCAATTGAACCAAACTTGGCACACAGTTCTCCCATGACCAACAGAAAATACTGGAAGGATTTGGTGGGCAGTGTCCTTTGGTTGGCAGTGTCCTTTGGTTTTGGAGTTGTAGTTCACCTAAATCCAGAGATCACTGTGGCCTCAAACAATGATGGATCTGGACCAAACTTGGCACAAATACCCAATATGCCCAAATGTGAACACTGGTGGAGTTTGGGGAAAATAGAATCTTGACATTTGGGAGTTGTCGTTGCTGGGATTTATAGTTCACCTACAATCACAGAGCATTCTGAACCCCACCAAGAATAGAATTGGGCCAAACCTCCCACACAGAAACCCCATGTGGGCCACAGCAACGGCCTGGCAGGGGACAGCTGGTAGATGAATAAAATCCCACATTATCTTCTTTGAACTGGACTATATGGCAGTGTGGACACGGATAACACAGTTCAAAGCAGATATTGTGGGATTTTCTGCCTTGATATTCTGGGATATAGGGCTGTGTTGAGGGGCCCTTAGTCCACACTGACATACAGAGCAGATAATATGGGATTTTATTTAGCTGTGTGGAGGGGGCCTACAATAAGCACCATAATATAGAACATTCAAGTTGTTCGTCTTAAGTACATCCGTCCTGACCTCCTAGAAAAAAAACAAAGATCCAAGCGCCAATGAGAAACGCAGCCAAGCAGCTCCCAAGCCGAGATTGTGCAATCAGTCCATTGACCTCGATCCCTTCCGCCTCCGCGGGGGCGGAGCCAAGGCTCTCCCGCCTCCCATTGGAAGGCGGGAGTCATTGGACCGCCTTCCTAATTCAGCCCCGCCCCATTTCTCCTTATAAGGTTTGGCAGGGGGGCGGGGCCAGGAAGCGTCGAACTCCTTTACCCGGCCTCGAAGGCGGGAGTCGAGCCCGTCGCCTCATTGGCCCGCCCCCGCAAGACGTACCCCGCCCCCTTTCTCCTTATAAGGCAGAGCGGGGGCGGGGCCAAGCGGCGTCAAACTCCTTGAGGCCGACCTCGAAGGCGGGTGAGTCGAGTGCCGAGGCCGTCGAGCGCGGTTTCGCTGGCCGCGCCTGGGAAAGAAGCAGGAACCGCACCTCAGGGCGAAGGAGAAGCGGGGTGGGTCTTAGTGCGGGTCGGACGCCTCGTCCGCGCTTGGCTTTGGCTGCTCCGCTTTCCCCTGACCGTCGCCGGGGCCTGGACGGCAGCGGAGAACTTTTCCCCCCGTCCGACGGAGGAGGAGGAAGGAGAGAGGTACTTGGGCTCTGTGAGGAAACTGTCTCTCCCCCCCCTCCCTCCCTTGAGTGTTTTTGCTGAGGGAAGAAGAGGCGAGGGACGTGTGCGCATGCGCGGTGAGGGGAGGAGGGGGGGTCCTGACCAAAACACCACAGCAAAGAGCCCTGAAGGGGAGAAAAAGGAGCGGAAAAGAAACTGAGGGGGAAGAAGTGAGGCGGGGGTTGGACAAAAAGGAGTCTTCCTCGCCCCCCCTTCAAAACTCAGGTATGACGAACAGTCGAGGGGATGTGAAGGAAGAATGTGGAGGGAGGAGGAGGAGGAGGAGGAGGAAGACAAATTAGGAAGGAAGGGGAGGGGGATAGAAGGAGGTGGGCACCCCCTAACGGCGGGGAAGGGAACTGCCAGGTGGCAAAGGCAGGAAGGAAGCCAGCAAGAGAGTTGGTGGCTTCAGGAGGGCGCCGGTATTGCCTCATCAGGGGAGAGTTTCTCCAGGGAGATGTCTTGAATTCCCTGCAGGGAGAGGCACTGGATCCCCTCAAGTGACCTCCTTCCAAGACAAGAGAGGAGAGCACTGTTTGGGGGACAGTTTAGTCATGAATATTCGTATGTGCGTGATATGGGGGGGGGGGGGAGCATCCCCTCCAAGATTGAGGTCAAGGGAGAAAGGGAGGGAAACAGAGTTTGAGGGGAGAGTTTCTTTGGGTCTTGAATCCTCTTGAATAATGAGTGGGATGGGGTCCTAAATGGGAAGGGAGGGGGGTAATGATACTCATGTCAGGGGAACATGTCTTTAATTTTCTTCAGGGATCAGCCTTGAATTCCCCTGAGTATATGGGATAGGAAAGGAGAGGAAGGCAAGGGGGAAGAGAGTCTCCCCTCCAGGATTGAGGGAAGGGGAGATCAGGGGAAAGGAGGAGGGGAGGGGAGCACTGTTTGAGGGACAGTTTAATAAGGCATAGTCATTTTAGCTCCTGAGTGTGTGTGTGACTGGGGATTTGGGGTTGGGGGAGAAGTATCCCTCCAAGACTGGGGAGGAAGTGAGGTCAAGGGAGAAAGGGAGGGAGACAGAGTTTGGGGGAGAGTTTCTTTGAGTCTTGAATCTCCCACAGTGAGTGAGATGGGGTCCTAAGTGGGAAGGGGAGGGGGTGATGGTAATGATGATACTACTCACAACAGGCGAGAGCATCTCTAGGGATCTGTTTTGAACCCCCTGGGTGAGTAGGATGGGGTTCTAAGTGGACAGAAGAGGGGTGATGATGATACTCATGTCAGGGGAGAGCATCTCTAGGGAGATGTCTTTAATTTTCTTCAGGGATCTGCCTTGAATTCCCCTGAGTATATCAGATAGGGAAGGAGGGGAAGGGAGTTTTCTCCCCAGGATAGAGGGAAAGGGAGATCAGGGGAAGGGGGAGTGGAGGTTGAGGAGAGCAGAGTTCGGGGGACGGTTTAGTAAGGAACATTCATTTTAGCCCCTATGTGTGTGATTGTGTGTGTGTGTGTGTGTGGTGGTGGTGGTGGTGGTGGTGGGGGGGGGGGAAGTGAGGTCAAGGGAGAAAGCAAGGGAGTCAGAGTTTGGAGAGAGTTTCTTTGATTCTTGAATCCCCCTAAGTGAGTGGGATGGGGTCCTAAATGGGGGGGGGGGGTGACGATGATGATTATATTTCTGTCAGGGAAGTTTGGGGGACAATTTCTTTGGGGATATGTCTTTAATTTTCTCTAGAGATCTGCCTCGCATTCCCCAGAGTATGTGGGGTAGGGAAGGAGAGGAAGGCAAGGAGGAAGAGAGCCTCCCCTCCAGGATTGAGGGAAAGGGAGATCAGGGGAGAGGGGAGCACTGTTTGGGGGACAGTTTAGTAAGGAATATTCATTTTAGCCCCTGAGTATGTGTGTGATTGGGGGGAAGGAGTATCCCCTCCAAGATTGGGGAGGAAGTGAGGTCAAGGGAGAAAGTGGGGGGACAAGTTTGGGGGAGAGTTTCTATAGGTAGAGGTCTTGAATCCTTCTGAGTGGGATGGGGTCCTAAGTGAGAAGAAGGGATGGGGGATGGTGATGATTATATTTATGTCAGGGGAGAGCTTGGGGGAGAGCTGCTTCAAGGATATACCTTTAATTTTCTTCTGGGATGTGCCTTGAATTCCCCTGAGTATATGGGATAGGGAAGGAGACGAAGGTAAGGGGGAAGAGAGTCTTGTCCCCAAGATTTGGGAAAGGGGGAGCAAAATTTGAGGGACAATTTAGTAAGAAATATTCATTTTAGCTCCTGAGAGTATGTGTGATTTGGGGAGGTATCCTCTTCAAAACTGGGGAGGAAATGAGACCAAGGGAGAAAGTGGGGCTTCAGTGTGGGGGAGAGTTTATTTGGATCTTGAATCCCCCTGAGTTTACTGGGATGGGGTCCTAAGTGGGAATGGGGGGGGGTGATGATGATGATACTGATATTCATGTCAGGGGAGAGAGAGGGTGGGTAGAACATCTCTAGGGAGCTGTCTTTAATTTTCTTCAGGGTTCTGTCTTGAATTCCCATAAGTATATGGAGTAGGGAAGGAGAGGAAGGCAAGGGGGGGAGAGTCTCCTCTCCAGGATTGGGGAAAGGAGGAGCAGAGTTTGGGAGATAGTTTAGTTAGGAATATTCGTTTCAGCCCCTGAGTATGTTTGCGATTGGGGGAGGGGGAGTATACCATCCAAGACTGGAGAGGAAGTGAGGTCAAGGCGGATGGGAGGGGGAGACAGAGTTTGGGGGAGAGTGTTTTGGGAGTCTCCAATCCCCCTGAGTGAGTGGGATTGTGTCATAAGTGGGAAGAAAGAGGGGATGATGATGATGATGATGATGATGATGATGATGATAATAATAATAAATATGTCAGGGAAGAGCATCTCTAGGGATCTGTCTTGAATCCCCCTGAGTGAGTGGGATGGGGCCTAAGTGAGAAGAAGTGGGGGGTTATGATGATACTCATGTTAGTGGACAGCATCTCTAGGGATATGTCTTTAATTTTCTTCATGGATATGTCTTGAATTCCCCTGAGTATATGGGATGGGGAAGAAGAGGAAGGCAAGGAGAAGAGAGTCTTCTCTCCAGTATTGGGGGAAAAGGGGAGCAGAGTTCAAGGGACAGTTTAGTAAGTAATATTACTTTTAGGCCCAGAATATGTGTATGATTGGGGGAGGGAGTATCCTCTCCAAGACTGGGGAAGAAGTGAAGTCAAGGGAGAAAGGAGGGAGGCAGAGTTAGGGGGAGAGTTTCTATAGGTAAAGATCTTGAATCCCTCGCAGTGAATGGGATTGGGTCATAAGTGGGAAGAAGGTAGGTGATGGTGATGATGTTTATGTCAGGGGAGAGCACCTCCAAGGATCTGTCTTGAATCCCCCTGAGTGGGTGGGATGGGGTCCTAAGAGGGAAGGGGGCATGATGGTGATGATTATGATACTCATGTCTGGTGAGAGAAAAAATGGGGAGAGCATCTCTAGGGATCTGTCTTGAATCCCCCTGAGTGGGATGGGGTCCTACGTTGGAAGGAGGGATGATGATGATGATGATGATGATACTCATGTCAGGGGAGAGAGAAAGTGGAGAAAGCATCTCTAGAGATCTGTCTTGAATCCTCCTGAGTGAGTGGGATGGGGTCCTAAGTGGGAAGAAGGGGTTGGGGGTGATAATCATTATATTTATGCCAGGGGAGAGTTTGGGGGCGAATCTCTTCAGGGATATGTCTTTAATTTTCTTCAGGGATCTGTCTTGAATTCCCGTGAGTATATGGGATAGGGAAGGAGAGGAAGGCAAGGGGGAAGAGAGTCCTTCTCCAGGATTGAGGGGAAGGGAGTGGTTTGAGGAGAACAGAGTTTGGGTTACAGTTTAGGAAGGGATATTCAGTTTAACCCCTAAATATGTGTGATGTGATTTTTGGGGGGGGGGGTATTCCCTCCAAGATTGGAGATAGAGGTCAAGATAGAAAGGAGTGGCAAAGTTGGGGGGGGGGGCGGGGGGGCGTTCCTAGGAATGTGTCTTGAATTCCCAAGTTGGATAAGGTCATAAGTGGGAAAGGGGGGCTAAGGAGGGGGTAAGAGTTTATTTAGGGAGACATCTTTAATTCCCCTGAGTAAGTGGGACAAATTCCTAAATTAGAAAAAGGTTGGGTGGAGGGAATGATGATGAAGATGATGATTGTTATATTTACTTTATATTCTGCTTTCTTCTCTTAAATGAGACTCAAAGAATTGGAGGGTAGGGAGGTTAGGGGAGTGGGGAGAGTTTCTTTAGAGAGATGTCTTTAATGTTCCACAGATGACTGTCTTGGACCCCCCTGAGTAAGTGGGATGGGGTCCAAAGTGGGAAGAAGGGAAGGGGTGTAAGGAAGATGATGATGGTGATGGTAATATTTATTTATATCTGGAAGAAGCGCAAGAGCAGTGTTTGAGGGACAGTTTTTCTAGGAATATTTATTTTAGCACCTGAGTATGTGTGATAAAGGGGGGAATCTCCCTTTCTGGCTCTGGGGAAGTGAGGTCAGGTGGCAGAGTAGAGTTTGGGAGAGTTTCTTTAGGGATATTTAATTCAGGGTAGGGCCCTAAGTGGGAAGCAAAGAGAGGCAGTGTGGAGGAGAGCCTTCACCCCAAGTTTAGGGAGGGGGGATTAGGGGAAAGGGGAGGAATTACGGAGGGTTAGGTTTGGGGGAACAGTTTTGAGGAATAGATATTATATCCCCTGAATATGTAGGAAAGAGCTCTGGGGGAGGGAGGGAGGGAGGGAGGTGGAGGAGAGGTTTGGAGGGGAGGGAGATAGGTGGAGGAGAGCAGTGTTGGGGGGGGGGGGGTCATTTAGGAATATGTATTTAAGACTGAGTATGTGGGTGGATCTGGGGGGGGGGTCTCCTCCAGCATTAGGGGAAGGTCAAGAGGAAGTAGGGGGGGGGATATTGCAGAGTTCAGGAGATACTTTATTTATGAATATGGGTCTAGTTTCCCTTCTGTGGAAATCTGGAATTCTCAATATGGGTTAGCTGAGGTAGTGGTCCCCTTGCTTTCTGATGTTTAAATGATGCAAACTTTGTTTCAGGCACAATATTAATCAAAAATACTGTGTATAAAGTGATATTCAGGCTACTCATGTAATGAGGTGTTGATAAATTCTGCGTGTAAGCAAAAGCCCCATCTCCAAGATCTAAACTTTAGGTCTTCGCAGGTATTCTAGAATATTGGGGGGGGGGGGGTCCCAAACACTTCTGGTCCACAGCACTTTAGAGCAGGGAGACTCAACCTGTATGTATTCTGTTCCCACCAATATGTGGGATAGGAGGATTTCAGTGCAGTAATAATTGCAGACCTATCCCGCTCTATCCAAACGGAGATTAAAAATCCAGTTGAGAACTCATACTTTCATGTGTACCTAATTATTTATTTTACCTTTGAATTTTGAAACTCATAATTCTGGGGCTTTTGCTGAGTCCTGGGTGGGAATCAGAAAGTGAAGGCAGGGAAAGGAAGTGGGAAATGGGAAACAAGAGCTAGGTTTTGGGTGGAGTGGATGAGAAACTGGATTTTCAAAAATGCTGTCGGTTTCATTACTTGTGAAGCTCTAAACATGGGCAAAAGGTGGGGATGAGAAAGGAATACAATCTTGATTGGGATTTTTCGTCCTGCTTCTGGTAAGGTTTTTTACTGCAGTACGGTTAACATAAATTATAAATGCTTGTTTAAAAATAACTTAATAGTGAAATGTGCTCTTTTCTGCCTAAACATAATTGGATTAAATTTTTTAACATATTAATGATTCATTTAATGTGCTCACCCTTTCCCATCTCTGATTTTAAACTTGACTGCATATGCTCTGTTTGTAGTTCCCAAATACATGCTGCTAGTAGGGTAGCCACCTTCTTTGCACCTTGGCTCTTGCTTTTTTTTCTTCTTAGAGGAGCGGCAGTTGTCTTCTTCATTGTTGTCATTTAAGTATCCACTGAAAATGAAAGTTGAGGGGTTGACAAGGGCTATGTTTATTTACTTCCTGGCCCTTGCAGATATATGGTATATTTTCATCATATATCTGTGGTGGAGTTTTCCTCTTGTCCTTGTTTTTTTGTAGGTTGTCAACTATTATGAATGGCTTCTGAAGAAGGGCTGTTTATTTATTTATTATGTAAGGTCTACTTTTCAGAAAGGCTTGTTGGTTGAAAGCCATCAATATATTCTACATGCAAGTTTCTCAGAAAATTTCAGCACCCTGTCTTCGAGTTCTGAGTTATTTCCATCAGTCCTCCTTGGGAATTTCTTGTGGAGGGGTTAGCTCATGAGAGTGACCCTCTAGAAGAAGTGAAACCACATCCAGAGGGCATCAGGTTGAGGAAGCCTATCTTAAATCACTTAGTGAAGTCCTGCTGTATTCTGGGTTTATACTGAAGAATGGTATTCAGCTAGACCTTTTCAGTTGTGCTTCTCGCCCTGTGGAATGCTTTCATTAGATACTCCACTCCTTGTATTGCAAGCAGAGCTCCTTTCCTCCTGGATGTTCGATCTTAAGTGTTCATAAAAGGATTGGTTTTGTGCAATTATTACACCAGACCAATTGCATCCTTATTTGCTGAGATCTTTTCTAAGCGTCTTTTTACTTCAGTCTTTTTTGTATGTTGTCTAGACTCAACTTAGTCAAGAGGTGAGTGGTTATAAAACCTGAGTGGTGTATGGAAATATTAAACATGGTTTAACACTAATTTTTCACATTGGCTATGAGAGTTTGGACAGCTGTTTTACATGTGTACTATTCAGAATCTGTAATTTCCCCACAAATTTCCCCATAAATTATAAACCTGAGGGCTTCCTGAAAACATCAGTCTTCAGAGTACCTCAAGACACAATTGCATGTTTGAGGATTAGAAGCGGCACTGATCATCATCACAAGATGTTGATGGGTGCTATAGAAATGGAGCTGAATTAGCTTCATTTCAGCATGCCTTCCCTGTAAAGGAGGTATTTTTAAAAGAAAAACAATTGATTTATCTGAAATGAAGGAAGAATGAGGAGCGCATAGCTTAGGTTTGTGTGATTGGGAACAAATCCTTAAGACTGTTCTGTTTACTGCCCATTCCCTGTGTATGGCTAATAAAGCGTTTTTGAGCACTGTGAAGGGGTGTGTGTGGATTTATGACTTACACATTTTTATTTATGTAAGTAAATAGGACTATGGTTTAGTTCAGGAAATATTTAAAGGTTCTTCCTTCTTTCCAAGAGGGAAGTCTCTCTGTAATGTTTTTGATGCTTGTAGAATTCTATAGAATCCAAGAAGCTCTTGAGCTGAAAGAGGCCACAAGAGTCATCTATAGACCAACTGGGCTTTAACATAACTTTAACTGATGGTAGTGACCCCATGCAAATGAAAGAAGAGGAAGTAAGTGCAAAGTAGGTGTTGGACAACTTGTAGATGGAAAGACATGAAGAGCAGGCAAAGGTAGGCACATAACCAAACTGTTGTAATGTACAGTATGTGTGTGCATTTGAGAGGGGAGCCACAGTGCTAATAAATTAGTTCAAAAAGCAGAACAAAAACACTTAAATGTATTGTACTAGTATTTCTAAGTTCACTTCTCAGAACACTGGAATCTAAGACCCACCATTGTTCTTACTGTGAGCATGACTGTAGAATATCTTCTGCATTAGGCTCTTCAAGCATTAGTCTCTCAACCAGGGATCCTCAAACTTTTAAAGCTGGCAGCTGGTTCATAGTCCCTCAGACTGTTAGGGAGACAGGGGACAGGACTATAGTTTAAAAAAAAAACACGCATGAATGAATTCCTATGCAACTGTGCATATCTTATTTGTAGTGCAAAAACCATGAAAGAAACGGATAATATTTAAAATGAAGAACAAGTTTAACTAACATAAACTTACCAGTATTTCAATGGGAAGTGTGGAGTAGCTTTTGGCTGCTGGGAGAATCAAATTAATTAGGATTGTTGTGTGCCTTCAAGTTGTTTCAGATCTAGGGCAACCCTAAGTCTAAAGTTTAGAGTGGGGGCTGGATAAAGGACTTTGGAGGGTGCATCCTGCTCACAGGCCATAGTTTGGGGTCCCATGCTCTAAACTTTGCAACTTGGTCTGTCAGACCATAGTCCTGGTTGTGAAAGGTGTATCAAAGGCAAAGGATCCCTGATTATTGCAGAAATCATGTAGATTAGGCTAGTAGCTTTTATAGAGATAGGTAGGTATGCCTAAGCCATCTAAAAGGAAACATCTTTGGAGATCTTGCTGGCTTCCTTACAGCTCTTATCCTCCCAGCTATGGTCAAAGGAGATAATAGTCATCAAACCTGAGGTGAGCACCTTCTCCAGAGTCATGTTCTGACTCACCAGAGAACTGCATAAGTGGGGGAAAAACATTTGTATCATGCGCCATTTGTTTCTCCCATGACTGAACATATTTATGTGTTTAGAACAATTCTACTTTCAAGATGCTGTTACGATGCTTTGTAAAGAAAAACTGATTCCCACCCCCATTATTGAAACAGCGTACTCCCAGAGGATTGATTTATGATGGTGACAGGTTTTATAAGAGAGTCTGAGCACTGCCACCGACACTTGGGATTAGGTTTGCTTCCTCCTTTACTCATGGGTACAGTGTTCATGTGCTTCTCTCTATAGCAGGGTGAGCTCATGCTGTGTATATGAGGAATTCATTACTCAACTTGTAGTGGTAGGAAAATGTCAGATTTAATGTAAAGAGCTTACAGAACACTTTTGGCAGAGTCATAATGGAATGCTTTCAAACCAATAAAATGCAGTTTTAATACATGTCTCATTTTAACCTGATAGTTTTAAGAATGTGTTCCCTGGCAAGATAATCAGGAAACTATGATGGCTCGCAGCCATAAGCGGTATCCCTAGGGGCAGGATCCCAGTGCTTTTTCAACAAGTCGTCTCATTTGGATTTTTGAGAAGGTGGGCATCCTTTTGGCGACTTATGCCTTAGAGGCTCATACCACTCAGTTTCTTTCCAGGAAAAGGAAAAGTCGCAGTGTTTATCTGTCTGCTTCCTTCTCCTCTCCCAAGAACACTCTATTATTGGTTTTCTGGGTGGGCAGTTTGCATTTCTAAATAATTTCTATGTAACCCATAAAGTATGATGAAATTTCATTTTATTGCAGATAACAATTGTGGGCCAATTTTTAATACTGTATACAGTACTTTGAAGCTAATGATTAGCTGATCTTAATACTTCATTTTCTGAGAATACCTTCCACAGAAATAACTTTTTTTGCATGCATTAAGAGCAGGGAGATAAACTATTTGCGAAAGTGCCCCAGCCGCATATGTGAATCAGCAGGCTGGGTTGTTAACTCCTCAATAGCTTTTTTGCCACAGCTCTAGCACAGTGCTTTCAAAGAAGCCCATTCTAGCTCCTAGATGTGCTTTTCATGAAGGCTTTGAGCAGTTCTTTTGATTAAGGAGGACTCTAGTTCAAGGTGGGTTCGTCTTGCCAGTTGATCTGTTAGTGTGGAAGCACCTGGATCTACCGCTTAAATGTTATTCTTTGGCACGTTAACTCATGAGGATAGGTCCTTTTATTGCAGTCAAAGCAGCTGCCTCATATGGGATTCCCCAGATGAAAAGGCACAGATGTCCTGCAAAACCTTTGTGTTTTATTCGGATCATCTGGGTTTTCCTAGGTTAGCACACAATATCTCTTTGCCTTCTGTGGGAAATATCTGCTGTGAATTTCTACGACTACACTTGTTCAATTTGTTTCTTTGCTGTAAAATTTTTAAATTTAATCCACTCCACAGCTAAAGGAAGTTTGTAGTTATATTTCTTCTTTTCATCTTGGTGTCTTGTGTAGGAAGAAAAATATCAAATACAAAGGACATAATTTGAATCCAGTGTGTTATAGAAGCGATGTTAATGAATCCTTGGTCGGTTTTGGTGGGTCAACCATCTCTTCTTGGCTCCCAGAGTGTTTCAGATGAAGCATTTATACCTGTGTTCTAGTGTTACCCTACTTTCAAAAGAGATGCAAACACCACACCGCCTATTGACTTTAATCTGTTCTTTTACAATTTCAAGTTGTGTTCTTTGTCTCTCACTAAGCAAAAGTAAGAAGGGGGTGTTGCTGATAGAGGTTTTCAGTGTGTTCTGCCAGATTCATGGTAGTATAGTCAGAGCTGAATCACCCTGAGGAAATTCATTCTCTGTAAAGAAATGTAGGGCAGTGAGGGAGTAGACTATAGTACTGAACAAGGAAAAAATCAGCACACAATCCTATTTTGATTTTATGTCATGACAAAGAGTTTGTGTTGTAGCTTGCATATTCTTTTCAATGTGGTTAAACAAAAAGCTGTAGCAATTCCTGCTTTTCATCAGGCAAAGAAGCAATCCAAATTGAGCATCCTTTATTTGAATTGCTTGTTACTAGAGGTATTTAGGGGTTTGGATTTTGGAATACCTGTATTTTTATATATGTACATGATGAGGTATTTTGAAGAAAGGACCCAAGTCTACACACAAACTGCATTTATGTTTTATATACACTTTATGCACACAGCCTGATGGGAATTGTATATGTTTTAGAATAATTTTGTGCATGCGACAACGTTTGTGTACACTGAACCATCAGAAAACAAAGATGCCACTTTGTCAGCCATTCATAGAATAATAGAGTGTGAAGGGACCACGTGGGCCATCTAGTTCAACCCCCTTCCATGCAGTAAAAGCACAATCAAATTACTCTGATAGATGTGAACAGTTTCGGATTTTGATGTATTTAAGATTTGTGCATTCTGTCTAAGGCATTGGTTCTAAACCCATGGGCCCCCAGGTGTTTTGGCCAACAACTCCCAGAAATCCCAGCCAGTTTACCGGCTGTTAGGATTTCTGGGAGTTGAAGGTCAAAACATTTGGGGACCCACAGGTTGAGAACCACTGGTCTAAGGGATGCTCAAACATTACTTGTATGAAGCATCTGTGAATATCACCCCTTCCCAATTTCCTTATGCCTGTAGATTTTTTAAAAAACTCCTTTTTATGGGGGGGGGGGGGTTGAATGATTGTTTTCATTTTCTGAAGACGTGATAGGCACATACTGAATATTAGATTTGCAATTCTTGCTGTTGCTATGGTTGTATTGGGGAGATCATGATATGGAGATATGCAAGAAGAAAGACCCAAGTTTGATCTCCCATTAAAATTCTCTCTCCTAAGGTAATAGGACTGGGAAATCTATCTTCTCCTCTCAGGTTTAGAATTGATCCTACAGGTCAAAGTTCATTGTATTGGGCTGAAAAGATCAAGGTCAAGAATCTGGTTCAGTATAAGGCAACTATTTATAATGTTCACTGAGGGCTTTCTCAAGGGTTGCTCTTAGGTTCTCTTGGTTACCTTATCATTCATATGTACTTTTGGCTATTGGTCGGATGTTGCAAGAAAAGGCTTTCAGCGTTTACAACTGGTTTACAACTGGTTTAAATATCACTTTTTCAGTTTTTTATCTGTATGGTTTTCATATTTTATGAGCTTCCTTGAGATTGGGGGAAAATAAAATCTGAACTTGTTAGTCTGCGCAGGAAGTTGAGCAGTGTTGTCCTGAACCAGATACAAAGAAAGTAGAGGGCAAGATATTCTTCAATAAAGAAAGCAAACCTACACATGTGTTTTCAAATTGGATAAATGAAAATTTTAGATGTAGTACATACATCTGGTTCCTTCAATAGTGACAGATGATAGGAAAATGTTGTGCAGTCTGCACGTTGCTATGCATTAATATATGGCAAGATTCAGAAGTCTTTTCCAACGTTCTCCATGTGGCATTAACCTTTGCTGCATTTTTCTCATGGAGTCTTCCCTTTCTCCTTTGAAATAGTCTTGGATGGCACTGTTGGATTTGGTCTTTCTGAGTATTAATGTCAAGACTCTGAATCTTTTTTTGGGTTGATCTTTGAAGATCCGGGTCAATCACTTACTTATCTGAAGTGACTTTGAGTAATTTTGAGGAGTTGATGAAATGATACTAATATTTTCAGTATTGTGAGGAGGAATTGAAATGAGAGCTTCTGATATGCTATAGCCGATAAAGGCTGATAAAAATGAAGGAACGGACAGTAATAAATGCTCAGATAAATGGAATCAGCTTAAAAACAAATTGATGGGAAGATGGGGAAAAGCCTAGAGATCTGGGTGAACAAAAGGACAAACTATTCCAAAGATACTAAAAATATTTTTTCTTTTAAATATTTCTGTGATTCCTGGTATAATATTATTGTAGATGTTCTTGTCAGGGCTCCATACTCTCAAATTCTATTTTGAGATCTTGATGTGGGATGGATAGTGTTGTGATGTTTTTCAGGCCTCAAGGTACATATATTTAACCTGCAACAATTAACAACGTGTTTGCCAAGCAGTTATTTCTGTTCCTTCCTTAACCCACCAAGATCAGCATCATAACTCCTTGAAATGAGCTATGGACCACATTGGACCATAGATTGTGCAGAAGGGAGAGCTATCTATGCTGCCGGGTACTTCTTAGAGGAGTTATGATCTCAGTTCATCTGCAGAAGTGGATGAAAATCCACAGAAGCTCATGCTAAAATAAAACAGTCGAGTTTAAGAGTTGCTAGATGCCTTGTTTCACCCAGCTCCCCTTTTCCTTTTGTGTTGCTTCAGACTAACACAGCTATCTCTCTGAAAACTTGGAGTCATCAAGCCACTTCCCCCAGTGAGGTAAAGGAGTATTATGCTGTTGCAAACTGTAGGACATAACAAGACTTATGTACACACAGTCCAGGTGCAAGTTCTCCCCTAACTCTTTATCCTAACAGTACTGTTATTTTAACATACAGTTTTGTGGACACAGGATTTGGTAAGGTAATAGATGGTTCTTCTCTTGTGTAACACTTGATCTGGCTGCTTTCTCTACTGTTTAAAAGGTAGCTTTCAGAAAGAAATGGATAACATTGTTCACAAGTCCAGCTTCTGCAGTTGTTCCTGGATTACATGTTAGAGGACATATTTGATGTTGTGCTTATTTTGATCTTCACCAGTAACCCTATGTGTTGTTTTTTTCTCCCATCCCTCTTGTGGTTTGAGTAGCCCTGCTTATTATCACCTGCAACAGCATTCAGGAATAGTGAGGCTGACATTGAGGCAAAAGACAGGCACAATTCTCCCAAGTCTCATCTATCCTTGTCTCTTTATTGAGGGCTCTGATAAAATTGTATCTGAAAAACCAATTGTGGCTGTGTTCTCGCAAAAGTTTTTCCTTCGTATTTTGTAGGAGAAGTTACCATGCAGGCCTTTGTGGGCATGTTTGCCTGAAGTTTGGCTTTTAACATTGCAATGGAGAAAGAAGCGTGCTTGGGGGAAATGAATCCTTTCTGCCCAGCTACATACAGTGGGAATTGCAGTCAGCTGGTTATTTTTAGCATCTGGAGTTATCTCACTGCAAGCATGAGTCTTTGTGGTTGCAGATGCTGGGAGTGCATGGGGGTGGCTGTTAGTTTTTCCCCCCTTGCTGGTTCTCTTTGAGCCACCCAGATGTTATAAAGCGGAGAGATCACGCAGAGATGATTGAGCAGGAGTGAGGGGCTCACCTTCTTCTGTCTGATGCCGTGGACTTTCGGTGTCACTTTTCGTTTCCTTTCATTTTCTTGCTTATCCAAGGAAATAGTCTTCTAAGAACAGGTAAGACTTGTGCAGAATGAGATTGTGGTTATGATGTCGGTTTCCTTTGGATTTTCATGTGTGGGCCAATAAGTATGATGTGAGTGTAGCTACTCCTTACTTCCTGGCTCTGAAAAACAAGGTTTCTGCATCCACTCCTATGTTTCAGCTCCGGCTTTGACACATGGCCTGGCCTTCTACCTGTTCAGTTTTCATGCCTAGGAGGACCAAATTGAGAGAGCTTTTGTTGTACGCAGGATCTGTACCAGGGTTTCTTGACTTTAGACAAGATTAGTTTGTTTGTTTTACACCTGTTAAAGAGGTCAGACAAGTTTCTAGTCCCCATGATTTTTAAGGCTTCTCTGGGTTCTGGTCACAGTTTTTAATTCTGTAGGTTTAAGGTGGATGTCACTTCTTTATTTCATGGTACTGCTTGTCACATTTCTTTCCCAAATCATAACTTTGCTGCTTGTTGTTTATCCCAGTTTGGAACCAAGTTTTTATACATTGTATGAATTTTCCCATATTAACCCTTGAGTGCAGATCTTTGAATTGTTTTGGCCTTTTGTCTCTGAGGCGCTGTATCTGTGAAGACTAGAGCACGTGCACAACCAGTGAAAAAGGGCCATTGCCTTCATGCTCTGTGTATGAGCTCTCTGGATGTATGTTGCTGGCTAGTGGGTTCTAACAGAAGTTATCACTTGAATAGTTGGACTCTTATGTGGCTGCTCAGTTGCTGAACAAAAATATGCAGTATCTCTCTGATTTTCTCTGAATGAGAAGACTGAAGATATTCAGTGTAATGCCAGTATATGAAAAAGATCAGGTGGGAAGGAGTGCAGATAATTCTGAACCTGTTAGCTTTACCTTGCTAAGAAAATTAATAATATAAGTAGAGAAGGATATTTTTGATGTTTGTATTGTGTTGGGAATGTTTGTTAAGTGTTGAGCTGTTCATAAATGGAATGCATGCACATTCCATTTGGCTATGGTGAGAACAGCATGCTGAACTAGGTAGGCCTTTGGTTTGATTTGGAAGAGCTCTTCTGTTTATATCCATATATGAGTCATACAGCATTAGCTGCAGTACTGACTCTTCCTCTATGGGTTCACTAATTTGCCTTCCTCTAAAGCTGTATTGGGATTCTGTGTACCACATAGAGGACAGGCCCGGCTGTTTCACTTTCTTTTCCGCATGTCTGTCTAAAGCTGACCCCACCACAAACAGCACATGCTATGTATCTCTGCATGCTCTTGTGTCAGACTTTGACTGCTTCTTTTTATTGCCCTAGATAATTTACTGTCTTTCTCTGGGGGTTGAAACCGTTGGCCAGAAAGACTGTTTTAGCCATGGTTATAGGGTTTCCATCATGGAAAGTTTCAGTCTTAAAACTTACAGTATAATTTTGTCTTGCTTTCTCCTCATATCTCTAGAAGATATTAGTGATATGAAGCATACTTTTATACGTGACTATGTTAATGTTTAGCAACCATTTGTGTAATGGCAATCATTAGGCAATTTGGGAAGGACATTACTCTTAGCTACTCAAAAAGGATTCACAGCTAGAACATCTAAATGTACTGTATGTCATTGGTGTGAATGCCCTGTACCAGTAAATGCAACTTGCACTGACTTGATGTCTTGAAATATCATGTTCAAGAATGGGGTAATCGTCAAACAGGGCCAAAGTGAGGATATGAGTGAACTTTTCCTTTAGTAAATCTGAATCTGATGCCTTGTGGTGATTTTTATTTACTTTAAATGCAGTCTTCCAGGCAACTAATAGCTTTGCCTGTTTGTTCCAAGAGCGTCGACCTCCATCTGGTTTTGGCGCGTACATCTTTTTGGAAATATTCTGTGTAACACAATAGTTATTTTTTAGTTCTTTGAAATGCTTAATGCATCTGGGAGCTGGGAAGGTTAAGACTGAACAGATACCTGAAGCTTTAAATGTTAGAGTTGTTGCTTTTCTTCTCTGGCATTTTACTTCTTTCTATAAAACAGTTATGCCTTGGATTGTGAAAGCAGATAAGGCCATTCTGTTTGCCCCCAGACTGAGCATGTTGTACATACAACGCATGGCTGTCAGAGTAGCAATTTCCCCAGGAAGATCTGTCAATAGAAGTTGAAATACACCTCAACTGGAATTGTTTCTTTGGGATCAACATAGAGTGGTTTAAGGGAAGGAGGGGATCTAGATAATAAAGAGGAAAACAGAAGCTTCTTTGTTTATGTACAGTTGTCAAATTGGGGTAGACTATATACAGTTTTTGACTGCGTAGGAATCTCCTCAAGAGTCTGTGGGCAAAATATTGAGTTCTTGTAAAGCATACCAGGAAAGAGGACGCTTTCATTTTGATCACATTTGCTCAGTCTGACAATGATAGCTGTAGGGATTGCCATCTGTTCACATCTATGGCAGCCGTTTTCAAAAGCATGTCCAAATTAGTTTTCACCAAATCCTCAATTGTGGCCAATATTCTAAAGCATTTAAATTTTTGTGGTTGCCATCTCTAAGAAGCCAATTACCATAGACATGCATGGAACAGGATGCTTCTGTTCCATCTCCTTTCCTGAGCAGGAGACTAAATATCTGAATTGTTTCAAGTAGCTTAGACACACGATTGTTCCAGGTTGGAAGATTGTCTGTTGTATACACCTTAGGTTTGAACTACTTAATGAAACCCCTTTTATCATTGGATGCTAGTAGTACCAGTTCAAGGTGAAAAGGAAACTTTAAGCAGGGACTTCTGTAGAACTTTGAAACCAAGTAATAGCACTAGAACTCACTTGTGTTTCTCCTTTGATGTATGTTTTCTGAAAGGAGTGGGAGCCTTATTTGGAGAGATGTTTGCTGTTTACTTTTTTTAGCAATGCTTATTATACCGTATGGCCTTTGTAACAACCAGATCAAAACGTTACCATGCATACTCAGGTATAAGTTGACCTTATGTATAGGTCACGGCAACTGTTTAGCATAAAACCAATGATTTCTAATTTATCCATTATATATGTGTGCATATGTGTATACACCCCCCCCCCCCCAATATGCTCTTGCCTTTTGCTACTCTGCTCAGAGAAGGGGATGGTTTCATTTTTGATAAGAATTGAGGTACAGTTGATAAGAATTGAGGTTTATTTATCGTGTCAGGAGCAACCAGACATTTGTATTACATTTTTAACAAAATAAACAGACAGACAGACAAAACACAAAGTTTGCAAGCTTGGTAGTTGATTAAATGTCCTTTGACCAGTATCTGGCCACTTGGAGTGCCTCTGGTGTTGCTGCAAGGAGGTCCTCCATTGTGCATGTAGCAGGGCTCAGGTTGCATTGCAGCAGGTGGTCAGTGGTTTGCTCTTCTCCACACTCGCATGTCGTGGATTCCACTTTGTAGCCCCTGCATCTCGTGGTGCCAGAGCACAGTCTGTTCAGTGCCTTCCAAGTCGCCCAGTTTTCTGTGTGCCCAGGGGGGAGTCTCTCATTTGGCATCAGCCATTGATTGAGGTTCTGGGTTTGAAGCGACTAGAATTGAGGTACAGTACTCGCATTGATCCAAATATAAAAGTTGACTCAGAATTTTGGGGTTGGTTTTTGAATAAAATGTATAGTTGGCAATTGGTTTGTTTTTGATTTGGTTGTTGCAGTGGGGGTACAGTAGTTGGACCCCACATCCCTCCTCTTGCAGCGAGATATCTGAGGTTGAGATTTGAACTTTCCCCCAAGGGAGGAGAAAAGTTAGATTGGACTTTCACACATTTGGGTTGAGATATCTGAGAGACTGAGGCAATCTGAGTTTAGCTTTTAGATCCACTGCTTAAATGGGGTGATTATCAGAACATATGAGAAGAGCCAGAAAACCAGTGTAGAACTTACCAAGGGAGGGAGCAAAACAAGAACGGAAAAGAACGAGCTTGAGAAAGAAGGGAACAACTTGTTATAGTTACTTGAGTCATGGGTGTTTTATAGCTTTCAGGAGAAAACAATGGCTCTTTTTATGTCTTCATGCTGAGCATATAAGTTAATGGATTTGTGGTGTCTGTGGTCTTCGTTTTGCCCTCTACCTCGCCTAAGGTAAACTATACTTGGCTGGTTCTGGTCAAGGGCATCATGGAATGGCATATTCTTCTTAGACTAGAGGCTGAATCCTGTATTTGCTCTGTGACTTTTTTCCTGAGCCCAGATGCTTCCAGAGAGCTGACTGCATTGACCCCAGGTCTTTTTTCTTCAGCAGTTACAGTAAATTGTAAAGTTCAACTGTGTGCATGAGTAACTCACATTAATTCTCCTGTTATACACTGCCTTCCAGTTGTCAAGAAGGAATTTCCAGTATTGTGCTCCCAGTTCTTCCTACTATCTGTGGTGCTTTCTTTTTTTTTTTTGCACCTCATTTTAATAAATGGGCTAGCCTCAGTCACATCTTGCTGTTGTTACACACGTAGGATCTATCCCTGCGGTGTGGATAATATCAAATTGCAAAGCCCTTTTTTCTGACACTGATGTCTTGACCTGTCAAGGGAGCACCTGTACTATGTATGCCAGTGGTTCTCAACCTGGGGTCCCCAGATGTTTTTGGCCTTCAACTCCCAGAAATCCTAACAGCTGGCAAACTGGCTGGGATTTCTGGGAGTTGTAGGCCAAAAACATCTGGGGACCCCAGGTTGAGAACCACTGATGTATGCATTGATGTCTTACTGGGCTGTCTGATATCTTCCAAATAATTATGGGAGTTGTAGTTTTAGGGGCTGGCAAACATTTTTTAAAGAGATCTTTCGATATCCTTTCATGCAGCTACAATTCATAGTTCTTTGGCAGAGAGCGCATGGCTGTGAAACTAAAGTCTGCAGGATGAATGTGGCCAGTAATTGCAGTAGTGGACCATTTTATGCCCCAAAAATGATACATATGTTATGCTTGTTTCTCTTCAGATGACACTCTCAGCATGGATATGGTTTATATCAGGGAGGGAAATAATACAAGCCTTTGAATGTTGTTAAACCTCAACTCATAACATTCCTTGTAGCATGGACTATGGTGAAAGATCTGATGAACGGTGCAGTCCTATCAAGATCTGGAGAACTTCATAATTCCCACTAGATTAGTAGATTACTAGGATTGTCTGCATATTACACCTACCTCCAAAAAACCTCTACATACCTCCTGTCAAGTTCAGCACTTTTAAATTT
Organism: Anolis sagrei; assembly: GCF_037176765.1. Classification (NCBI taxonomy): domain Eukaryota; kingdom Metazoa; phylum Chordata; class Lepidosauria; order Squamata; family Anolidae; genus Anolis; species Anolis sagrei. The sequence goes on along the minus strand of NC_090034.1, from coordinate 45,511,599 downwards.
TGTCCATTACATTTGGCGTGGCCTTTTAGATTTTAAATGCATCATGTGTCATTGTTTTTAGTGTTTTATTGTCTTTGCTTCATGTTTTATTATTTGTTTATGAGTTTTACTGTTATATTTGTATGTTGTTGTTTGTTGGCGGCCTTGGCCTTTGTAAGCCGCATCGAGTCCTTTGGGAAATTTTGCGGGGTATAAATAAAGTTAATTAATAATAATAATAATAATAATAATAATAATTTTACATGGCAGTGTGGAAGGGTTTACTTTGGATACATCTACACTGTAGTTTTAATAAAGGAGGATGAAGCTGGTGAGGGGAGGAGAAAAAGGAAGGAAAGAAAGGGAAGTAAAGAAAGGGAGGGAGAGAAGGAGGGTAGGAGGGGGTTGGACCAGATGGCCTTTAGGGCGCCCTTTCAACTGGTTGGTTATCCATTATGAGGGCTTTGATCGCGTCTTCCTTTACTGCCAAATGAGTTTGGGCTGGATGGTCTTTAGGGCTCCTTTCCAAGCAGTGTCCCTATTACCCCCATCATGGCACCTTCCTCCTTCCCTTATGCTGTGGGAGTGTGTGTGTGGGAGATAGTCAGAGTGTGTGCAGAGTGTGACCCACCTCCCTCTTTTTTCCTTCCCCCCCCCCCTCTCCTCCACCTCCTCAGCCTCTGCCCTTTGATCCCTTGCCTTAGTCTTCGTTAGGGGCTGCAGCTGTTTAGGAACTTTCATTCTGTGTCCTCAGCCGGGGGAGGGGGGGGGGAGGCAGGGGAGGTGTGTTGTTATCTTCCTTTTTTGAATTTAAATGTGTTTTTGTGGGGTTTTTTCAGTGATGGTCACTCCTTGGATTGTGAGGAGTTTTATTGCCAAATTTGGGGTCATTTGGCCCCGTAGTCTTTTTGTTTTTAAGCCACTCATTATGCACAGAGCATTTATATATATATATATAGATTTGAGAGTCAGGCTGAGGAATGTAAGCTCCTCCAGATATTGTTAGACTATATCTCCTATCATCCTTCTGTATTTGCAATGCTGGCTGGTGCTGATAGGAATGTGTAAACCTATCACAATATGGAGAGCAAAATAGACCATTCCTTGTGCTAGAGAGAATACTTGCTGAATACAACTGTTTGTAAACCTCGCAAAGATATGATAAAATGTTTCTCTGTGTATTTTTCTGTTTGTTTTGTATATATTCATTCAGGAGGATACAATGGGTATGGAGAAACGCAGTTGCTTTTCAATATATACTGCCTTTTCAGTGGGTAAATACGGTAGAACATGAGTTGGCAATTTAGCTTCAAGTTAAATAAAACACTAAATCATAAGATAAATATTTGATTAAGTATGTTAGAATACAGCAATGAGCCTACAGAATATAGTAAAATGCAATATGATGTTTTAATTTACATTATCTTTAAAGGTTCATGATTTGATCACTCTCACTTGTTGCCAGTAATTTAATGGACTTTTTAAGTATAATGTTTGATCTGCACTGTATGGTTTCCAAAGCAGAATGTTTGAATTATGGAATATGGAATAAGATGACCCTATTAAAAGATCTTTATTTATTGTCTGTTCTGGCTGTTTGTTTTTCTTTCCCTTGGGATGTTAAAATCCTAAATGCACGCAGTTCTTATTAGTGTACCATCAAGATCTTGACCTGGTACAAAAGATCTTCAGAAAATTAGACTGAAAGCTGATATCTGAAACTGTTGCTGGCATTCCTTGAAATTCATTGGGTTGATAGCAAATATTTCCTCAAGCACATTTCAGAGGTCCCTGCTTAAAAATCTTTGGGAAAAAAATCTAGAAGGTGTGGCTTCTCTGTACAATCACATGGCTTGGTCAAGAAAAGAACTGCTAAGCTTGTCATTTCCAAATGGTGCAAGCAGCACTTATGTCAAAAATGCCAAATTCTGTCTGCAATTATTACACTTACATATATGTTATTAAAATGTATGTCTGAGGGTAATGTTACAATGTTTTGAATAATGTCTTGAAGATACTGGTTCCCTGGCTGTTTCTGTACAAGAACACTAAAGCCTATAAATAAAATTTTGGCATGACAGTTGTTAGCATTAACTGGCATAGACACATTGTCTTAATGGGTTTTGTTGACTTATCGTGTTCCCATTGATTTAAAGCAGTTGTGAATTAAAAGCCAGTTAATAGAGAAAAATGTTGGGATCTCATTCCAACATTGGTTGATGGAGCAAAGGGCCCTCGCATCTAATTTCACTGATCTACTCTGGCTGGGACTAACAATTGGACTTATCCCCGTGTTACACAGCGTCCATTCGTTGTATAAGTTACCTGCAACTTTATGGATCCTCACGTTTGGAGCCCAGGTACAACTAGGTGCATGCATTGTATTTGGCTTGAAATCTTGTTTTGTGGTTCAGTTGTTCAAGCTGAACCAAGTGTAAGCCATTCTGAGCTTCTTAGGGAAGAATAAGCATATAAAGGTGATGGTTGTGATAACAGTGGGCAGAGTAAAATGCTAGGAGGTATGGCTTTCTTTACGAGTGTTGCCTGTTTGATTGTTGTTCATAAGCGACCCACTTTTTGTGAAGGTCAAAGGTCACCTGTGTTTCTTCTAGGAAGCCTCTGTGTCCAGATAATTGCAGGAATCCCAGGAGAAACCTACCAAAATGATAATGGTTGGGGTCATAATATGGGACACTTTCTTCTGTGCTGATAATGCTGTTTAGTCGCCACACCCATTGGGTTTAGCCAAGGAATGCAGGCTCTGGGAGAAGACGCAGGAATAAATTGTCTGTTACAATGATGTGCTTTCCAGCTTACATTCCTCTTGGCTTGTGCCGTGTGTCATTCTGCGTTCTGTTCAAAGCCCAGTGGGGATTGGAATTAGCTTTAAAAAGCAGCAAGGTTCTTGTCGTTGTCCTAATACACACTTTCCCTATTAAAGAAGTAGGGCTTGATTGGCATCCCGGCTCCTTTTGGTTTGCCAAGGAGAAGGAAGGGATTGTCTTGGCTCATTTGCTATACCAGGGTTTTCCATTCCCTTGTTGCTTGTGTGAAGAAGTGAGGCAGAAAGATAGTGAGTCAGAGAAAAGATGATAAGGAGACTATAGTGTTTGGCCCTTGGTGTGCTGGTCAACTTCTCCGGGGATCTCACAGGTCTGGCTAATATTCAAGGACATTTGACGTAGGTTTGGTAAAGCCACCTTAGCTGCCTGCTTTTTTTGAGATGTGTGCATGCCTCCGTGTACTAATTGATATGCTGAATATCTAATGAACCTTTTATTTATGAGTAAAATATGTCGGCACAGAATGGTGCAGTGACAAGGAAACTTCCGCACTGGGTCTGTGGAGCGTGAAGAGTTAGCTCCTCACCCGGGACTCAGGCTCTTTTGTTTCCAGCTGCCGACAAGCAGGAACACAATGATGAACACTTACCTGATATTTTGTGTGCAAGGATAAGAGCAGCTGCAAGGGTGGTAGATAACGTAGTGAAGGGTTCCCCCCCCCCAAAAAAAAAAAACCCAGAGCCTCTACTTCTAAAATGAGGACCTCTTTCAGTAATATTGAGGCAACGTGAAGTGGTGACGGATGGGAAATAGCATAAAAAGGTTCTGTTTGAAGAGTGCTGTATCTGAATTGTGTGGTTTCCTGAACCCGAACATTTCTTAATTTAGGGTTGATAGGGTGTCATTTCAATTTGTATTAGGGTACTGGTTGGAAGAGCCATTTTGTTGGGTGTTCCAAACCCTTCAATTAACATTACTGAACTGATAGGACTGGATAAATTGTTCCTGCTTCCATCTGAGTTGAAGCTTTGGCTGCTTGGAGTCTCTAGTTGTGTCATGGCTGCAGTTTCCTGAACAACTCATATTCCCTTCAGGCAGAAAACCGACCAATCTACACTGCTCTAGACAGCCATTTTCAACTGTAGATCCACCAAAAAAAAAAAAAAACAAAAAAAAAAAAACAAAAAAAAAAAACAAAACAGCTGGCTTCAGCTTCCTGCTCCCCATACTTTCCATCCTAGAATAGCATCTGGTGAATCTTTTAGGATTTAGGTGATCTCTGTTGGCCATTTTGTCATGTTTTTGTACCCCTTTTTTGAGACATGTCCCCTCCCTGATTGAAAAAAATGGCCCACCTAGGCCTAAAAGCTTGAATCCCCTTCCCCTGAAAAGGCCTTTAGTTCTGTGAACACAGTCCTAGGGATGGGAATTGGGGGAATCAGAGGGCTGCAGTGGGGTTGATGCTTAGAACCTCATTAAAATGACTGTATTCTCCTCTCCCCACTCTTCCTTCTCAAGATAGTTTTCTAACATGCCTCCCTGATGAAAACATTTGAATATCTTTAAAATGTGCCCAGATTTTTTTGTTCCCGTTTGGTTGACCTAATAAAGGCATTATTCTAATGTGGATTGTGGATTTATAATTTGTATGTGTGCAGTCCAGCTAACGTGAAGTGGTTCTGTTCTCTTGGTTTTAATTGGAAACTTGCATATTTGTCTACTGAAATCAATGGAATTGGGGTAGTGCTTAATGTTAGCTGAGACATGAAGGTGTAAAATCTGTAGATAAATTCTCCTGGAGAGCAAATGATGGCCAGGTAACTTTTGTCACAAGTCTCTGTGTCTGGCTGTATAAATGCCTTCTATCTCTTTGCTTTAACATTTTGGGCAGTGTGGACAGTATAAGAGTAAGTGCCTTAAGATATTTTGAAAAGGAAGTGGGTTTGGAGTATTCTAAATGTGTTCTAGCCGCAGGGAGAGGCGGGTAATAAATTCATTATTGTTGTTGTTCTTGTTGTTAATGTTATTACTCATGTTATTCTGCTTCAGTGTTAATCATTTGTGTGTTTTTAGCTGCATTGTACTCATTTTAATTCATATAATACCTTAAGTCCAAGTTGTGGAGAAAACGTGGGGTATTTAAAAAAAGCTAACATAAAAAATAATGGAAACGGCTAAAACTTTCCATAGAAATTGGACTGTCCATGAGATTGCTTTTCTTCTGCAGGGTGTAACCTTTTCACACTTGACTCACTGCTGAGACTTTCCTTCTGTGCATTAATTCATTTTGACTCTGATTTGCAGTTCGGTTGCTTTAACCACCAAGTCACTTAACAGCTGTAGAAATGCTCCCTCAAGAGATTCAGGAGCATGCGCAGAAGGATTGTAAGTAGCAGGAAGTAAAGGATCTTGGAGAACAAGGAGGCTTTGGAAATGGATGCCAGGATACCTTTGACAATATTTGGCAGTCCCGACCTATAAACACCTGACTTACAAACGACTCATAGTTAAGAATGGGAGTGAGACAACAGGAAGAGAGTGGAATCTACCCCTCAGAAGGAAGGGAAATTCACTCCTGAAAGAGTTATAATGGTGAAAATGTGTCGCCACTGAAGCTTTCTTGCCAATCCTTGTTTCTACAACAAGCTATTTTTTTTTCAAAATCCAATTATCACAGGGACAGAAAGTGAGGTGACATCTCCTGAACAGGGGCACAGACAGCAAACCAACATCACAGGGTTAACCCTTCTCTATGCTATCCAACTCTCTCAATATATATATAGAGAGAGAGACAGAGACAGAGTTACACTTTAACAATGTACCTTTCCGACTAACATACAAGTTAAACTTAAGACAAACCTAGAGAACCTATCTTTTTTCTAAGTTGGGGACTGCCTGTTTATAGACCTACAGTCTTACTGGTTTTTAAACATAATTTGCCTTTCCAGAATTTACTCTGAATTGGGAAAGCTAGGAAGCTTATCAACTTTCTCTTTAAACACATATTTTGTTACCGGGTACTTACTAATGAGTATTTATTTATTTCACACATTTATATCCCGTCCTTCTCAACCTCCAGGGCGGGACTCAGGGCGGCTTACATCCGGCAACCATTAGATGCCAACAACAAAACAAAAAGATATCAATACAATCACAAATTAAACATTAAATACCAACATCAAATTAGAGTAGAGGTTTTTTAAAAAGCATTTTCAGAATGTTCCTCCTTATGAGTGGAAAAATAATATAAATAAGTAATGAAAATAAAATATAGTATAGCATTGTACTGTAACAAAACTGAATAGAATTGAATTGCTGGATAAATCAAACACTTATAAGTTGAGGACTGGTTTTGGAGCCAAAATTATGGATTTTTATATGCTCCATGGATAACTTGAGGGTCTTTCCATGGAGGTAAAAATGCAAATGTTTTTTGTGTGAGGTTGGGGTTTTTTTTGTATAAGAGTTAAACTACACTACTGCGTCAACCATGAATAAGTTGACCTGCTTTGAGGGCTGAATTTTTTTACTTAAATTTTTAAACATGCATGAGTATATACAGTAGGTGGATAGGTTTACAAAATCTTAGTGTCCGTAAGTCAAAGTATCAGACAGGGTGCAGAATGGAAGACATTGATGGATATGATTAAATATAATGTTTCCAAGGCAAAGCAAGGGGGATAGTTGAGTAGCAGCTCAGTCCCACAAAAATCGCCCCAGCTTTATAGGGCAAAGTGAAACCTTGCTTTGGCCCCTTGCACCCCCTGGCAGACACCTAAGTCAGCCTGGGTGTGTCAGGATGCGAGCTGCAGTGCTGCTTTCTGGCCAGCTGCATGCACTGGTTCCTGAAAGCAGCCTGGAATGGCTTTCTGCTGACGTCGCCAGTCCTTATAGTGAACTGCCATCAGTTGCTGAAGTCCCCAGTCCAGCCCTCTTGCACTGCACAAGCTGTCAGTCTGTGCTTCTGCCCACTGAGAATCATGTAAGACTTCAGAAGTCAACCAGGGTAGTAGGCGTCACCCATTTAGGGGTGGTTTCAGGGTATGCCATGCCAGTGCAATGAATTGTGATTCCACCTGGACATGAATTGCAGTTGCCTGCACTGTTCACATTGCCACGGTTAGCTTTGACTACTTAGATCACCTTCTTAAGAAAGTGGGCAAGATACTGTTCCATCATGGCTGATGATTGGGTTCCTAGTGTGATGGGGGTTTGTGCCAAATTCCATATTTTAATTTCAGAAATAACTACTCCCTCAGTAGATCCAGAATAGAAGTAGGACGAGTCTAATGGGTCATGGACAGAACTATGTGCTTTTATGGAGCCAGTTCATTTTAGACTCAAATTAGATTGAAATTTTAATCACGTAGTTTTGTTATGTAGCTGCTTTTAACAGCATGTGAAAACTTCTTCCAGATGTAGCCATCCATCTCCCCTTACTTTCTGGTAGATTTTTTTGGGAAGGATTTAGGCTTCTTCCTAGTGAGCCCTTACAAATATGGCTGTTCCTGTGATGTTTTAGTGTGTGAGTGGCATTAGATCTCCTCCTCTAGGATTCCACTGTATAACAGGCTCCGCCACTTATTCCTTTTCCTCCTATTTATAGTCTGGCAGGAGTGCACGTTAGTCCCTGAGCAAATAGGTGGTTGCTCACTAGGGAGAGTGAATTTTGCAGTTTCCTCCTTTGACCATTGATTCCCGTTTCTACATAGCTCACTGCAATGTGTTTAATGATACACTCACTTTCCATTTTGCAATGTATGCTGTTCTTTGTGTGGGGGAGATAAGTGTGTTAAGGTCTGTACAGGAAAACAACCACCATGGGTTCTGTGGGATGTATGAACAATGCAATTCTTACAAAGTACACACGTACACACAGGCATACACTAAATGCACTTTCAGTTAAGGAAGGGGAAGCACTTGCGTTAAATAATAATTCCTGTCTTTCCTTCAGAGAGCAATATGCAACTTGCATGATCCATTTTATTCCCACAGCAATTTGGTGAAGTGGGTTAACTTCAAATATAGTGATTGGCTCCAGGTTTTCATCTTTGGTTGGAGATTTTGACTCTGGGCCTTGCCAGTTCTAGTTTAACCATTAAACCACACTGGGTTTTTTTTGTCAAGGAAAACCCAGGATTAAACATTGAGGAGGGGCTCCTAAGGAGAAAAGATGGAAGACTTCCAACAAGCATACATTTCAACTGTACATAGCAATAAACAGGGGTGGCTGTGTGTTTTTATGATACATTTTTTTTGCTATGAAACTTGAACATTTGATACCTTACTTGTACAATACAGGCAGTCCTCAAGTTACGAACAAGATAGGTTTTGTAGGTTTGTTCTTAAGTTGAATTTGTATCTAAGTTGGAACAGGTGCATTTTAAAAGTGTAACTCCAACCAAAAATATGTGTGTGTGTGGAAGCTTTGGATAGCATAGGAAAGGGTTAGTACCCCTGTGGCATTTGTTTTGCTGTTTGTGCCCCTGTTCAGAAGATTTCACTTCACTTTATGTCCCTGTGATCATTGGATTTTGAATTTTTTTTACCTCATGACAACTCTTTCAAGAGTAAATTTTCTTTCCGAGGGGTAGGTTTCTCTCGCTTCCTGTTGTCTCACCCCCGTTTGTAACTACCAGTTGTTTGTTAGTCGGATGTTTGTGAGTCGGGGAATTGCTAATTAGGGCTTGTAATAATTTTTCAAACCCACAGTGCCACGCAAAAACATAAAATTGACTCAGATGGAGGTAGGCTCAGCAGGTGAAAATATTCTAAAACAATAGTATATTAAGACAGAAAATCTGCCTGGGAAGTCTAATGCATCCCAAAACATGACAGTTTTGACACACTGGTTAAAAAAAAGAAATAGTAAAGTGTGAGTGGGTGAGGAACAGATCTCATGGAGTGAGATGTTCCACAACCTGAGAAAGCTTTCATTCCTGACTTGGTTGTTGCAAGCTGTCCAGTCAAGAACACTGTCTCGCCTTATTGAAAGGCTTTTGGTATGCTGCCTTTAATGCGCGCACACCTCTTACATGACATATTTGTCTTGAAACAGTGTTGAAACTTGCCTCTGAAAAGTGTCAATGAGAGGAGGAGTTGTGGATGGCTGTCCTCCAGTGAGGGCAGGGAGAGGGCTGAAGGAATGGCTTCTGGCTTCCTTGGATGCTCCTTAGCATTGAGCCAGCAGTGTGGGCAGCTGCCATCTGGATGCCTCCTTAGTCATCCTGTCAGATGATTTGAAGTCTCCAAACAATTGCCTTGTAAATAGACTTGCAATAGAGGCACGCTTTGGCAGAGGGATGCCTATACATAGGAACAGATGCTTGGTCAGGTTGATTTTGGGCCAGCAAATTAGACATTACAAAACCAACCCAGAGAAGCCTTCATGCATAACGGGATCTTTAAATATTGGTCTTGCTGTGTGAAAGATCCGAGACAGTAGGCATGAACGAGAGGTGTAAGGATAAGGCTGATGATGTTTCACACGCTCACCTGTTCCAATGAGCCCCCGGTGGCGCAGTGGGTTAAACCCCTGTGCTGGCAGGACTGAAGATCGACAGGTCGCAGGTTCGAATCCGGGGAGAGGCGGATGAGCTCCCTCTATCAGCTCCAGCTCCTCATGTGGGGACATGAGAGAAGCCTCCCACAAGGATGATAAAAACATCAAATCATCCGGGCGTCCCCTGAGCCCTTGCAGATGACCAGTTCTCTCACACCAGAAGCGACTTGCAGTTTCTCAGGTCGCTCCTGACACGACGAAAAAAAAAACCCTGTTCCAATCTGAGTGAACATTTGCTCAGTTGTCTTTACAGCAAGTAGATGGGAAATTGCAGCAGGGAAATGGGGCTGAGAAAATGGCAACTTGTTGAAGCAGTTGAGAGAGAGCTCATTGTTGGAAAGCTTGGGAAGTTGATGATTTCTTGCTTGCAGTCATATCAAGCTCTGCTGTATTGGGTGGAGGGCAAGTGAAGACACTTAGTTTAGTGGTGCTGTCCATAGCCACAAAGTGGATCAACTAACTGCTCATTTGTATAATCTGTTGCCTGGTTTAATTGTTACTACTCTGCCCATCTCCACAGGTCAGAAGACAACACTCTCTAGAAGATTGGGGAGACAACAGAAAGGGATCCCCATTGTTTCTGCCGAAATGAGTTTGAGCCATAAAATATGGTTAATGTCGCAGTTACCAAGGTATGCTCAAATGCCACTTTCCCAACTTTACAGTGATAGGGACCATAAAGATACAGCAATGATGTTACCTGCACACTCCCCAAGGGGCTAACATGCCTCGGTTGTGGCTCCAACTGCTGCTCTTCCTATGGCCTCAATTAGTGAGGAGTAATACTGCTTAAATGCCCTTCAAGGAGCAAAGGCTTTGCAGCTACAAGGCACAGGCATACCCCAGTTAACAAAGCAGGTTGCTTCTTTAACAGAGGCAGAAACTGCAGGGGAAATAATGGGAAATGGAAATGGGGATAGCTGGCTTTGTAACAATGTTTCCACATCTTCAGTTCCCACAGCTCTCTCCAGCTGCCTGGTAAATGTTCCAATCCAGTGGATGAAATTGGGGAGAGGAGCTCTTTCCCCATGTGGGTGCTCTGCAGGATTTTAAAAGAATGACAGTAGCAGCACAGTACCTTTTTAATATCATTCTGCCTGCTTATTTGTTTTTACCCTTTTGTGTCTTTAATATTTTATTTCAAATCATCCTCAGTGCCTCTTGTCAGGGAAAAAGGCAGTATATAAGTATTTCAAATTAAATTGAACTAAAGTCCTGGGAACAACTTTATTTAAGTAGGTGTTAAATAGCACTCATTAAGAAAACGGAAAGCCTCAACTTATTTCTTTGAATCTCTGTCTATATGAATGAATGTCAGTGATAGAAAAACGTAATTAGTTAATCATCCACTTTTTTCCTTCTCTGTAAAGGTTCTGATTTGTTACCAGCAAATCCCATTGTCAATGAAGGAAGAAGCCGCTTGGGAATTTGAGGTGGGAACAAGGTCCTAATACCATTCACCATGCGCAAAGGGGTGCCAAAGGACCCGGATATAGCCGACCTGTTCTACAAAGATGATCCTCAGGAACTGTTTGTGGGTTTACATGAAATTGGACATGGGAGCTTCGGAGCCGTTTATTTTGTAAGTCCTTTCTGCTTTCTAATTCTACTGTGAATGAGGGAGTAAAAAGACACCTTTTCATAATAATATTGAGAAAAACACTTGCCATTGTTCCTGAAGGCAGTTGACCCTTTCCTCCTCTTTCCTCCCACCATTCCAATATGGCATCATTATATGTGTTAAAAAAATGCATGTAGTTTCTGACTTGTTGTTGCTGATTTTGGAAACAACACCAGAGGGTTAGAGGGCCAAGAATTGGCATCAAACACAATCTGGGATTTCTAGCCAGGGTTTTTCTGCTGCAAAGTGACAGATTTTATTTCTTTGGGGAAAATAATGGGTGGAAGTATATAGATAGATATAGATAAAAAATGTCCCTCTTTCACTTTTTCTTGGTTCTTTGTTCTCTGGTTTGTTTGTCAATTCGGTGAAAGTGGGATAACAAGCAGAAGAATGTCAGTGGATGGGAGAAGGAGTAAACATATGTATGCTTACTCCTTAAATGACTTTTCTCTTGTTATTTGTCAAGAGAGAATCAAGCCCCCAGACCCATCTTGACTGCTAATTTTGTATTCCATATTTTATTCCATTCTAAATGTCCACCAAACAGGACTGAAACCATTTCTGCCTGACCAGCATCCACACCACTCTTCCACTTTTCATGTGTCATGTCTTAGCGATATCCTCCACCTTAAAGCTGAGTAACAACTGAGGATGGAGGATGCTGCTTATGGGGGCACTCTGTCTGGGGAAGTATACCTTGCCTAAGGCTCCAGAGTGAGTCTGGGGCCAAGACAAGTCTTAGATCAGGGACCCCCTGTGGCTCCTCAATCAATTAATAAAAATAAACATTGACAGTTTAAAGAGTATTTCATGTCACTGTTTGGGATATGATTGGTTGCCAAAGATGGCTGCTTGTGTGCTAACTAAAGGAGGTGACCCAGTTTTAGCAATGAAGTAGATTGAACTTATTAGTTCCTCTGCTTTGCAGAAATGATGTAGTCCTCCTTGAAAAAGAGGCAGGGCCGCTGAAAGCAGCCTGCTGCACAGCATTACTTACAGTCTGTTTGATGAGCGTGTTATTTAACCGTGCGGTGTCTCAGGCTGTGGATTAGTCCTTCAAGGAAAGTAGAGCCCTGCTGCTTTAATCATTTAAAGCTCCACCAGACAGCCCCATGGAAAAGCTTTCTGCAGGGAAATGGTTCTCCTCCCAGTGCTCTTGGTGGAGAGCGCATTGAGCAGGCTCTTGCCACACCTTGGGCTAGCTTTCGGATACATCGTTCATGTTCGGCACATGGGGTGGAAAAATATCACCAGATATTACTGGCACCTTCAAAAGTGCATTGGGAGGCCTTCTTTTTTATTAATAGAATAACGCAGAACCAGTGAGTCATTGCAGCCTATAAATAGCACTTTTAAGAAAGAGGTACAATTTTCATTACGTTCCCACCTGAAATATTAGGTTGGGTGTCAGCAGGCATCATAACAAGGGGAAAAGGTTAAAACACATGCAAATCATATTAAACATAACCAGTATTAGCAGGAAGGGGAGACGAAACAGCAGGTGCTGAATACTATGTTAGGAGGTTGACAACAAGACCCATTCATTTTACTCTCTGTGCCACAACAAAAGCTTTCCAAGAGATGACACTGGTTTAGCATCCATCCCTAGGTTGTTATGAGGACAAAAGGAGATAGTACCTTTAGTAGGTTGCTTTAGTAAAGCAAGAGGCAAGATTTCATCTAGTTCTGTAAAGCCTGGAGCTACAGCCTGCCTTATTAGAAATACATGGAGCTGCGGATAGCTACCAGGGTAGATATCCGTCTGGGGGACAACATTAGAAGAGGGCTACCGTCTTCAGGGATATCTAGTTACTTACTGTTGGTCAGAGGACTAGCTAGGCCTTTGGTCTGGCCCAGCAGGGCTCTTCTTAATTTTTACACACAAATGTCTTAAAGTATATATATGCCACTTTACTAGTCTGCCAGTCCTACTTTGCCTCTCTGAGCTTACCTGATGCCACTTGCTCTGGTGCCACTTGCCATCTTCTCAAAAGCTAGCCTTGAATAGAGCTCGCTGTTGTCAGTATCTCCAAAACATTACAAGTCAGGCGCACAGCTGGTAGTCACTGAATACAGTGCAGATGCTGGAAAACATTAAGTGTTGCATTAGTTCCTTAGATAGCAGGAGCAGTAATGGTCATTTAGTTGAATTGTAAGGATATTACTGGAGCATTTGTAAGATGTGGTGTCCAAATGGACGTTGAAATCTGACTGTTCATTTTGGGGGAACATTTACCCTATCTAGGAGACACTAGCATTGCAGGACATGTGGCTCTCCAGATATTATTGGACTGTTGTTTTTGGAGTTGTAGCTCAGCAGCTTCTCAGGGGCCATATGTTCCCCACTGTCACTTTGGGGCTGTTGATTTCAAGCTGAATATTTGACTCCAAAATCATACATTTCAGGCTTGGACAAATGTTGTTGCTCTTCACACTTAACACTTGAGGGGTTAGCATTAAGAGGCCAGAGTGTTTAGCAGACACAGGCGGTATTTGGCCTGGATTAATGGCAGGACTTGTGCCGGTGGTATGAAGTTCAATGTGGTGCCTATTTAATGTTCCTAAGGAGCAGTTTCTCCCAAACGCCATGGCTTGTTTGCTGAGAAAATCCGTTAAATGTCCTTTCTTCTCCACTTCCCAGGCCACCAACGCCCGCACCAATGAAGTGGTGGCAATCAAGAAAATGTCCTACAGCGGCAAGCAAACAAATGAGGTAAGGAGGACTAAACACTGCACACTTGTGAACCTCCACTACCCCAGCCATTGTTTCCTTTGCATTGAAGCAGCCAGACAGGGTGTTCAATTCTGTAATCCCTGCTTTTAAAAATGTACAACTGATGCAGCATTTGCTTGTTCATGAAGTGAAATGAGAATGTAGACATCGAAGTACCGACCGCCTGGGCGTCTGAGTGATTTTTGTATGTGCAGAGTGCTCACCAAAACCCCGCATGAGACCAAAAGTGAACACTGGTAAAAACATGTGAAATCCACATTTTTAAAACCTTTCCAAACCTCCTAGCAGTTAATCCCTTACTTTCCTCAGGCCCTGTATATTTCTTCCCACACATACAAACACACCCCTGCTATCACTAAACTCTCACCCAACCATTCCTTTAATGCTCACAGAGTAGCATGACAGGGTTCTCTTCTTGCCTTCATCTTTATGCTCTGGATAGGTTAGCCTGAGATATACTGGTGGGAACAAGATCATCCAGTATGGATTTTTCTGGCTACTACACCAGAATGGTCTTGTCCCTTTTTAGCCATATTTCTCCAGTCCTTTGCCATATAATCATTCGTATATCTAGTTTGTGTGTGACTACTTTCTGTACAGCCTTGTATGGAGAACTGCTGTGATCTTCTACGTCCTACTATTTAACCATCTTCTTCAGAAGCAGGAAGATTTGTGAGAATTCTTTAATACTACCGCAGATTACACAGCATTATATTATTTTTCCTTTTGATTTATACTCCTCCTTAGCTTGGTGTTTTCAAATAAGAGTTGATTTTCTACTCCTAATTCCATGAATGTAACGGACTATATAGTAACATATATGTTCTTAGAGCATCTCCATCCATTCCAGATTATTGAATAATCTGTTTTAATTTGTGTTGCCTCTTTTTAATTAGCTCCTAGTCTGTTTTAATGATAGTTAGCCCACTTGAGTGTTCTTTTTAGCAGAAAGGTGGAATAGCAATGTTAATAATGAATAATAGCACTGTCACCAAAGCTTGCTACTGCCTTGAGGTATGGATGCTACTATTTACTAAGTGATTTAGTAGTGTGTTGGCTTCCTGGGTTCTCAAATCTAGGTTTGTCCAGATGGAATACTCTTTGTGTGGTGACAGAAAGAAAAATGCTTCTGATCTTATCCTGCTCTAGAAACACTGTATTTTCCTTGTGTTCCTATGTGGAAAACTAGACAATGCAAGCTGGGATAGTAAACTGCATTCCTTTGACTTTTTAAAAAAACAGAAATGGCAAGATATTATCAAGGAAGTCAAATTTCTACGACAGTTGAAGCACCCCAACACCATAGAATACAAGGGTTGTTACTTAAAAGAGCATACTGCCTGGGTGAGTTTAAGAAGAATTCAATGTTTTGTAATTTTTGTGTTTTGGAAAGTTAGAGCCAAACATAAATCGGGTACTGCTCCTTCTTGTTAAAGCTATTCAAGTTATCCAGCGTCAAGGCAAAAAGGACGAAAGGCTAAAATGAGCCGCAGTAATGACTCTGAGCGATGATTCACATTCAATTGCGTGTTGCTGTTTGTGAAGGACAGACCTGAAATGGAAATTGCCATGGAAAAGTTAGAACAGCTCTCAATATTACTAAACATGCCTCCCCTCATGTGGATGCGAGAGGTACTGAGCAGAAACCACAATGCCTGTTTTCTGCATCTCTGAAAGCTCTTGATGAACTGAGTTACTAACCTTATTGAGTGTGAACTACTTAACTGTTATGGTTTTCTTTCCAAGCAGTTGTGGGAATTGTAGTTTTGAGCTTTAAAGTCTTCATATTGAAATCTTTTGCATCAATATATTATTTAAATATGCTCCGTCTTTAAGCCACCTGCATCCCACCTCTTTAACGACTGCATTTCTTCCTATCCTTTGCAGTTAGTGATGGAGTACTGTTTAGGATCCGCTTCAGATTTGTTGGAAGGTAAGCCTCGAACACTTCCATGTCTCTTTGAGGTTTAGAGGAAGGTGTTATGTATGTTTGTAAGTGATTTGCAATTTGGTGTGGATGCAATATGATTCCTTCTCAAAGTACATTCACATCTGGTTGGCAATACAGTTTTGGCATTGTGTCTACAAGCAGTTGGCTTCAGCTCATTCATCTCAACAGACAGGCTGTAGCCTTGCCTTGTTTTAGGCTTTTGATTTTTTCTTGATTAAGTAATGGTTTTAGTAAAACGTAGATCTTCCCCTTTATTGACACAGACATTGAACATACTTCAATTCTGAGGGTAGTAACATTTGGGTGGAGGCAGGCAAATGGCACTACATTACTGAAAAGGCCCGATTTGATCCAGTGGCCTCTATTTCCTAACTCCAGTCTTTTGAGATTTCCTTGTATACTTCCCTTGTTTGCTTTTCTTGTCAGATACCCTAAACAATGATGTCTAAAGAAACTTAGGTTGCCTTTACACTCTCATTGCTTCATCCTGCCTGTCTCAAACCTTTTGTTAGAGGTGTAGTGTTGATATATTTTTCTTTATACCATATAAGAGTATAAAAAAGCAGAAAGATGCATTAAGTCTGTTCTTGAATCATCTGTAACTTTAGAGCACACACATGGTCTTTATTCTTACGGACAGGAAGAGGTTCCTCCTGTCTTTGCGAATTTTATCTTTAAGGTTTGAGGCAATGTATTGGTAGCATTGCATAAAGCCATGCCCAATTTTCTATCTCTTCCTTCCCTTTTCTAATTCAGTTCACAAGAAGCCGCTTCAGGAAGTTGAGATAGCTGCCATTACCGATGGTGCCTTGCAGGGGCTGGCCTACCTGCATTCTCATTGTAAGATACATAGGTAAGAGCATCAACTTCTCTCATGAATGCATTGATTCATCCAACTGGGGAGGTAGCATCCCAGCTATCAGTGATGACTGTATAAGCCAGTGGTTCTCAACCTGTGGGTCCCCAAGTATTTTGGTGTACAACTCCCAGAAAGCCCAGCCTGTTTACCAGCTGTTAGGATTTCTGAGAGTTGAAAGCCAAAACACCTGGGGACCCAGAGGTTGAGGACCACTGGTATAAGTAGTTCGCCTCCTCGAGCATTGGGTTCACAGTGTTTGGACACTTAGATCTAGTTTGGATCTAAACTGTCTCCAGATCTTCTTTTGCCCAAAGCACTTTCCAACAGATGACAGTGAATTTGCTGTTATCAGTTCATTGGTAACATCCCACCTGATTTATTTGTGCCTTTAAAGACTGCTTAGGATTGTGATGGTGAACCTATAACACGCGTGTCAGCACTGACACGCATGGCTATTTTTGATGACACACAGCCACATGCGGTCACATACAGAGAAGTACACCTTATAAGAGCCAATCTAACTCCATCCTTAAATTTGTAAAAGGCTCTAAACATTTAACATCTGCATGTTTGAGCATTGTTCATTCCATAACTCAGCATGGAATATACATTTTTCTTATTTAAACTATAAATATTGCAAAATTATGGGGGTTTTTTCTCGAAGTTGACACCCCACCCAAGTTATGCTCAGGTTTTTGGCAAATTTTGACACACCAAGCTCAAAAGGTTGCCCATCATTGGCTTAGGATCTTGAATTGGTCCCCAATGTACCGGATTGATTGATTGGTGCTGGCTTCTTGTAGTTTGTTTGATCAACCTTTCTATTTAAAAAGGGGTAATCTAACATATCTTAAATAAGAGGACTTTAATGAAATGTGCTATAATGATAGTAAAAATAGATGACCAGAAACCTATCGAGAAAGGAATGTAAGCCATCCAAATTTAAATGTGCTCTAAATCAAGTATGTTGGGGAAGCTTGACCTAACAGAGCAATTTGCCATTCTGACATTTGCAGAAACAAAAGATGTGGCCTTATTAATATACTGAGAGTTGTATGCATTTAAATGCTGTGTAGCCCGGTGCACTGCAAAACATAGAGCTATGATGTGATGTCTAGAGGAAGAAAACCTAGCCAGGAAATTCATTATGAGCTGCTGATTTCATTCTGGTGGATATTTATAGAGGACCTGCAGCTTGCATGTAATCTTGCCTGAAGGCATCTGAATACTAACTGGAAACTGAACTTCTAGATTATTAGAAATGTCTGAATATGAATTTCCCCCTTCTAAATTTTCAAGCCTGCTAGCTTTAACTGTTTCATATACTGAATGATGTTCTTTTTCTCCATTGCACAGCGAGATGGAAAATAAATAAATAAATAAATAAATATTGAAGACCCTCGAGATTTTATTCTCCCCGTTGTCCTGTTAATGTTTTCTGGTTTTTGCATGAATAGTGAGGCTAGTTTAAAACCATAGGGTGCTTAGTTGATATTGTGCAGGGATTCCTTTTCTAACCATGGTTGTGGTTTCCTTCTTTCTGTCCTAAAGGGATATCAAAGCAGGAAATATTCTCCTGACAGAGCCAGGCCAGGTCAAGCTGGCTGATTTTGGGTCTGCATCTATAGCCTCTCCTGCCAACTCCTTCGTGGGGACCCCTTACTGGTAAGTGAAATTTTCGTTCTGTATCAGATGCTTTTAAAAACACAGAGCTTTTATCTATCGTGTATATATAGTGCTAAACTTTATGATTAATCTTTTCTCTCCAATCCTATCTCTAGCTTATTCTTTTAGCTGTTTCAAGTGTGTGTGCTGAGGACTGGGAGAGGACAAAATCAGTTGCAGAGACTCAGAGATTGCTCACTTCTGTCTTGGCCATCATTCTACATTTTTGTTATGATGTAGCACCAAGAGAGATGAGCATTTTTGCCTCTAAAGCTTGACCTCACCGTTGGTTTTTCCTTCTCTCTTGGACTATGCACAGATTGCCTTTCACATCTGTGTTTTCCATTTGTCTGTCAAACCAGAAGTTAGTCAAAGGGATTCTTGTCACTTATATCCCTTTTCCTACTCCATAGTTGATGCATGGAAGCAGGTTGAAAGGCATAATGGGGGAGGCACATTCATTTAAGTAGCCAAATATATTTTTTCTGTCCCCTGTCCCCTTGCCTTTTTCCTAGCCACACTCTTGAGCAGGGCATAGCTAGGAAAACACTGCCAACAGAAATGGATTTCTTGCGGCTCTTTCACCCCCTGCTGGCTGTCTCCAGATACAATGCCAGTGAGACTGGGGTGGCTCACTCCATTCTGCCTCTTTTCCCTCATACACCATTTCTTAGATAATCTTTTCCCATTATGTCCAGGAGGATTCTTTGCTAAGTGGACAAATGTTATTTTTCCATCGTAATTTGATTCTGGTCTTTTCTGAAATCGCTGTGATAGTGAGGTGGGCAACAGTTCCCCTTTCTCTCCTTTGTGGAGAGAAAAAGTGGGGTATCAATAAACATAACAACAACAAATTTTCATTGCCTAACCTGCTCTCTTTGTATCTTGGCAGGATGGCTCCCGAGGTAATCCTGGCTATGGATGAAGGACAGTATGATGGAAAGGTCGATGTTTGGTCTCTTGGGATCACGTGCATTGAGTTAGGTGAGTAAATGGCCACCTTCCACAGACAACCATCTGTTGCATTTATTGTTATTATATTCAGGGAAGGGCCTTGCTTTTATTCTCTAGATCAGAGCTTTCCAACCACCTTTTTGAGACAAGCATTGTTTTGTGACACAGTCATTCAGTTTTACTAGCAAACTGGAGGTTCACAAACCCCTTATGAAAGATATGGATGCATATATAAATTGTAAAAACAAAATGCATGGGGACACAGCATATCTTATGGAAACCTTTCATTTATATTTTTTAAAATATTTGATTCACTCCTTCTTTCACATAGACTGAGACTATCAGTAGAATTCTTCCACACTTAAACGGCTCTCACTAAGGACCAGATAAAATAAATTGATTCATCTGGTGACCTATAAGAACATGATTGGAACTGTGCTGGATCAGACCAAAGATGTTGCTAGACTACACCTCCCATCATTCCTGGCTTTTGGTTATGCTGGCTGGAACTTATGAGAATTAATACCTGGAGCCAGTTAAAGTTGATGTCCAATACTACAGATGCCTCTGTAAAGCCCACAAGCATGGCATGGTCACAGTAGCATCTTCTAATACAGGTAGTCCAGTACTTGAGCAACAAAAGAAACCTGTGTATTATAAAAGCCCTGAATGGTTTGGCACCACCCTACCTGCGTGACCACATCTCCGTCTACGAACCCACGCGTTCACTTCGGTCATCTGGAGAGGCCCTGCTCGTGATCCCGCCTGCGTCGCAAGCGTGCTTGGTGGGGACTCGAGACAGGGCCTTTTCTGTGGTGGCCCCCCGACTCTGGAATGCCCTCCCAAAAGATCTTAGACAGGCCCCTACATTGGCAGTCTTCAGAAAGAACTTGAAGACCTGGCTGTTCCGATGTGCCTTCCCAGATTAGGAATCTCCAATACCAAGTCCCAGAAGCACTTTAGTAGAACTAAGATTGCTGTACACCGCACACTGCACTTACTTTATAATCCTACATACCTCCTGCCACATCAGCACTTTTAATCTTGTATCCATTACTCTGACCCGGCCCAGTTTTATAGTGTCTTGATGTATTGTTTATTGTTTATACTGCTTAACTGTTTTTAATTTGCTTTAGGTGTTGTATTGTTGTGTTGTGTTTTGAGGTCTTGGCCTATGTAAGCCGCATCGAGTCCTTCGGGAGATGCTAGCGGGGTACAAATAAAGTAATAATAATAATAATAATAATAATAATAATAATAATAATTAATTGAGTTAACTGGTAGCCACAATGGCCAGAAATGGCATTAGAATGAGAATATTAGTGTCTTGATTTGGATGTATGGGCAGGATCCATTATTGTTACAGTTACATCTCAGGAAGTGTTCTGCTATGGGAGAAAGCCTATGCCAAACAGAGTGTGCTGGTTTCTAAGGTGCTACAAGATACTTAGTTGTTTTTGTAGAATTTCTGTTTTTCTTCAAAACAAGCACAAAAGCATTATTTACATCTTCAGGTGAATATTTTATTATTATTATTATTATTATTATTATTATATGTTTTTTTAAAGGCTACTCCATTTTTTCTTAATGCAAAACAAAAGTGGGTCAGATCTTGAAGCAACATGTAAACACAGACACGATACAGAATCTGTCATGTAAAACCCTGTAAAAACAAGCAAAAGTAGACTTTCAGAGAGTGGTCCTTGTGTTCTTGGATGGAACAGGGAAGTTTTGCGTGGAGGAGGTTCCTCCATATCTTTTGACGCCTCCCTTTCCCTCTCCCTGCAGCGGAACGGAAGCCTCCCCTCTTCAATATGAATGCGATGAGTGCCTTATATCACATAGCCCAGAATGACTCCCCGATGCTACAGTCAAACGAATGGTAAATGCCTCAATTTGCTTTCAACTTTTGAAAAATACTGGGGTGACCTTTGGCAGTCTTTCCTTCTGTGTTATGGAAGACGGTGCGTTACTTCGGTTTGATATGTATCCTTGGAGTGGAGTTCGTTGGGGTGCAGTGGATCCACATCGATGGTGTTCATGTGGGGGGACCAGGTCCAAGGCCCAGTCAGGATCAGTCAGGTTTGGCTTTGGAGTAAGCAAATGAAGCATGAGATACAGGACCATGCCTTCAAATGTCAATAAGTATGCTCATATTCATTCTATGTGTCCTTAAGAATCTTCCTTGTACCCATAAAGTCTAATATTGTCTCCTCCAGCTGGCAATGATACTTTGGGATATTGGGCTCTTACTACTTACGCCCTTTGCCTTGGAATGCTCAGGTTTGAACCTGAAACAGTCATCCCCTACCACAGGCTGAGATGACAAGAAGTGAAAAAGATCTACCCCTCGAAAGGGAAATTCACTTCTGAAAGAGTTATTATCATTGGGGAAAGAGGTCTCCATGAAACTCTAGCCCAAATGCTTGTTTCCACAACAAGCCAAAGTTTTCAAAATCCAGTTCTCACAGGGACAGAAAGTGAGGTGAAATCTTTTGAACTGGAGCACAGACAGCAAAGGAAATACTTTAGGGGTGTTACCCCTGTGCTATCCAAAGCTTTAAAAGATGTATTTTTGGCTGGAGGTACACTTAAAAAATGTCCCTGCTTCGACTTACTTACAAATTCAACTTAATAGCAAATCTACAAAACCTATATTGTTTGTATCTTGAGAACTGACTATATTGAGCTCTGGTCCACTCCTGTTGTTTCTATATCTGTGGGACATACTACTGTAGCCATTCCTAATTTTTTCATTCAGTTAGAAAATGTCCCCATCTTTGAAATCTTACTTTTTCTTTTTACTTCTGTAATCCCTCAACCAACATGTCTGAGCAATTTGAATGTGACATAGATATGGCTATGGAGAGCCCTCCATGTTTGCTAGGGTTAGTGGCACAGGATGCTAGTGAAAGCAAAAACTCATAAATGAAGAAATTGCTTTTTTAAATTGCTATTGTTTTTGTTGATAGAAAAGTCGTAATACAAGTATAATAAAGTAAGAAAACGCATTACAAAGTTATATATTTTTTTAAAAACCCTATTAATCTACTTTTCTAACTAATACAAAAATATAGCTGAGAACACAAAAAACACATAAAGACAAAACGTGAAACACACCAACACAGGTGACATACAAGTTTGACATTTATACTAAAACAAGACTAACAAACACAAAGACTAGTCTACAGACCTCTAGCTTCCAGCTTGTTAAATTCTAACTAGTCCACTCCTTTTTAGATACATAAAACTCACCTTTAAAGATGAAGAAGGGAGATTCCTAGGGGTGAACATCACAATACAAAATAAAAAATACTAATGTAATGTATACGCCCCAAATGAGTCCAAAATAACATTTGTAGAAAGACTTAAAAAGAATATAGAAGAACAAGAATACGATCAGTTGATAATCCTAGGAGATTTTAATGGAGTCCTAGATAGGGATCTGGATAGGAGTAAGGTAAATAAAGAAGTAAAGAAGAAAAATAAAGATAAAGGAAATTTATCAGAATCAATGATAAATATGATTAGAGAACTAGATCTAAAAGATATATGGAGAACTAAAAATGAGAATAGAAAAGATTATGCATATTACTCGGCCAGGCACCAAAACTGGTAAAGAATTGATATGATTTGGGGCTCAATATCATTACTAATAAATGTTTAAAAAATATAAATCCTGTGAAGAATAGACTCCGATCATTGTCTGCCGGATTTAAAAATAGAAATTACAACAACAACAAAAATGAGGAGATGGAGATTGGATGAGAATCTTTTAAAAATGGAAGAAGATATAGAAAGAAATAGGAAATTAGTAAAAGAATATTTTGAGACAAACGATAACTCTGAAACACAACTCTTTACATTGTGGGAAGCAAGTAAAGTTGTAATGAGGGGAAATTTTATACAACAGAAGACAATAAAAATAGATTGAAAACCCAAAAGGTGAATGAAATATTGGGAGAAATGGGAAAGGAAAAAGCTAAACTAAAAATTGACCCTAAAAACAAAGAGGCAAAACAGGCCTTAGAATATTTACATAAACAAAGAGAATATCTGGAAATGGAAGAGAGAGAAAAACAATTAAAATATATGAAACAAGACTTCTTTATGAATGCAAAAAAAACGGGCCGATGGTTGGCAAATAAATTAAGAAAAAGAAAAGAGGCAACATTTATAACTAAACTGAGAGAGAAAGAGAGAACCTATATACAGGAAGAAGAAATAAAGAGGCCATTCTATGAATTCTATTAAAAAACTATATCAAGACAAACAAATTGAAGAAGAAAAGATCTATCAGTACCTAGGGAGGGAGAAAAAACTAATTTCTGAACAAAGGGAAAATCTGAACAAAGAAATATCAGAACAGGAAATAAAATTAGCAACAAAGAACTTAAAAATAAATAAAGCGCCAGGACCAGATGGCCAATCTCACTACTCAACGTTGACTACAAAATCTTTAGCAACATAATGGCAGAAAGACTTAAAAAATTACTTAGCGACTATATAAAGGAAGAACAGGCAGGTTTCCTACCTAACAGATATAAAAAAAGATAATGTAAGAACAATTATAGATTTCTCGGTTCTTGTGGGTTTTTTCGGGCTATATGGCCATGTTCTAGAGGCATTTCTCCTGACGTTTCGCCTGCATCTAATCACCTTTCAAGAAGAGTTTGCTTCAGGCACAGTCAGCCCATTGTATGCTAATCAAGGTGGTCAGTTAGAAGATTCACACCTAGCCCAACTTACAAAAGCCCTTTGTCTCACCCTGGTCATTCCACAGATATATAAACCCCCTTTTTCCCAGCTCCAGCAGACCTTACCTCTGAGGATGCTTGCCATAGATGCAGGCGAAACGTCAGGAGAAATGCCTCTAGAACATGGCCATATAGCCCGAAAAAACCCACAAGAACTGAGTGATTCTGGCCATGAAAGCCTTCGACAATACAATTATAGATTTAATTGAATATTACGAAATTAAACATCAAAATAAAGTAATGTTTTTGACTCTAGACGTGGAGAAGGCATTTGATAATGTAAATTGGAACTTCTTTAAATTTTTAATGAAAGAAATGGACACAGGATTTTATTTTCAAAATGTAATAGAAGCAATATATGAAAAACAGGAGGCAAAAATTATAGTAAATGGACAAGAAACAGAAATTTTAGAAATAAAAAAGGAACACGACAAGGATGCCCCCTATCCCCCTTAATATTTATATTCACTTTAGAGATATTGCTAAATAAGATAAGAGAAGAAAAAGATTTGATAGGAGCCAGAATACAAGGACAAGATTACACATTTAGAGCATTCGCTGATGATGTAATCTGTATAACTGAAGAACCAAAAAAGAAATTAGGAGATTGGATAAATACAGTTAAAACATTTGGCGAGGTTTCAGGATTCAAAATAAATATGGAAAAAACAAAAGCAATAACAAAAAATATAGAAAAAAAAGAACAAGATGAGCTAAAAGAAAAATGGAATATACAAATTGTCTCAAAGCCAAAACATTTAGGGATCACCTGACATCAGGCATGTAGCCGGGGGGGGGGGGCTTCACACCCCCCCCCCCCCGAAATTGTCATGGTGGTCTACGAAAAGGCCTTACTGTACGTTATTTAAACTGTTATGTTTACTCATATCATGATCTGATCACCATGCTCAATATATCCCATATGCATGGGGGTATTGGGGTAACGATACAAAAGGTTTGCTAGGGTAGACCCTCTTTCACTCAGACTTAGCCCCTCCCCCCCCGAATCAAACTCTGCTCCCCCCCCCCCCCCCCCCGACAAATCAAAATCCTGGCTACGGGCCTGCCTGACATCTAAAATTTTACAATTACTACAAAACAACTACATAGAAAAACGGAAGGAAATTAAAAAAGAACTTGAGGGATGGAAAAATGTAATTCTGTCACTATTAGGCCAAATTGCAACCGTGAAAATGAAGACCTTACCAAAAATGATCTTTTTGTTTCAAAATTTGCCTATCATAAGAAACCAAAAGCTATTGAAGGAATAGAATAAAGACATTACAAAAAAGCAAGAATACACTATAACAATATGATCGAACGAAAAGAAAAGGGAGGACTTGCCACACCAGATTTAAGACTATATTTCGAAGCGAGCTGCCTAATATGAGCTAAAGACTGGGCAACATTGGATAAAAAGAAGCTATTAAAATTAGAAGGAATAGGATTGAGAGAGGGTTGGCACTAATACATTTGGTATGAGGGACAAAAAGAAAAAAAATGGAAATCATTTTATAATGTATTGTCGAAGGCTTTCATGGCTGGAATCACTAGGTTCTTGTGGGTTTTTTCGGGCTATAGGGCCATGTTCTAGAGGCATTCTCTCCTGACGTTTCGCCTGCATCTATGGCAAGCATCCTCACTACCTCTGAGGATGCTTGCCATAGATGCAGGCGAAATGTCAGGAGAAATGCCTCTAGAACATGGCCCTATAGCCCGAAAAAACCCACAAGAACCTTATCATTTTATAAGATCATCCATTCTGAAAATATGGGAGAGATATAAAAAGAAATTACATAAGAATACATCGATGTGGATATCCCCATTAGAAGCAGAACAAAGAAGATGCATGGGATGGTATGAATGGCCAAAATACTAAAAAAGGAAGGAGAATTAATAATAAAATCACAGCAAGAACTAAATACAATCGATAAAAAAAATTCATGGTTTCAATATTGGCAAATTAAAGAAAAAGATAAAAAAGATAAAGAAATAGGATTTGTGCAAGAAAAAAAACTTCTGGGATAAAATAATGGAATCAGAATGGAATTGATAACAAAGATATATAAAAAATTGCTAGAATGGGCAGTGGAATCAAAGGAAGAAAAGAACTACATGAAAAGGTGGAATGAAAATATTGGAAGAACCATCAGACAGGAAGAGTGGGAGGAAATATGGAGGAAAAAATAAAATACACATACGCAACCGAATTAAAAGAGAACTGGGTAAAGACATCACAAGTTGGTATATGACCCCGAAGAAGCTTGGAAAAAGCTATAATAACACAAGCACAGGATGGTGGACAGGCGACAGAGCGAAAAGATATTTGAAAGAAATACAGAAGGAAATACAAAAAATGCTAGAGATACAGATCCCCTGGAAATCAGAATTATTCTTGCTAGGAATGAACGAGATAGAACTAGAAAAAAATATGGACAAATTACTCTTTTTTATGACTACGGCAGCGAGAATATGTTACGTGAAAAGGTAGAAACAAAAAGACATACCAGAAGAAGAGTGGATGACGAAGATACTAGAGATTTTCCTCATTTTCCTCGTGTCAAAAAATAAAGGAATAAAAGTGAAAGAAACAGACTGGAAAAAGTTACTGAACACCTTAAACAAAGAAATAAGAAGATTTTGATTTAGTAAAGAGGAAATGGACAATACAAAAAGGAAGATTGCAAGAAGGGAGGGTAAGAAGTCAACAAGGAGAAGAAGAAGAGGAAGGAGAGAAGAAGGGAAGAAGAAAAGAAAGGAATAAGACCTCAGGAAGATACCAGGAAGTCCAAATGTCTATTTTTCTATTTATGTGTGCTTGGTTTTTTTATTGCTTTATGATTCTTCTTCTCTTTTGTTGTCGCACTGTTTTAAACTATAAACTCAAATAAAGATTATTTTAAAAATAGATACATAGTATGTAGTCACACTTTTTCATTTAATAATATACTACAAGCTTTTTTGAAAAATCTGAGAAAATTCCTGTAGGAAATTCTAAGTCTTCTAAAATTACTCTGTGGTTCAATTCTAATTGAAGCTGAGCATAGAATTCACTGGAGGACCTAGAAAGAAGATTTTCATCAAAACTGCGAATACGGGCAGTCCCCGAGTTACAAACCTCCGACTTGCAAACGATGCCTAGTTAAGGTGGAGGTGAGACAACAGAAAGTGAGAAAAATCTTCCCCTTTGGAAGAAAGGGAAATTACCTCATGAAAGAGTTATTATCGAGGAAAAGGGGTCTCCACCGAAGCTTTATTTCAAATCCTTGTTTCCACAAGAAGCCACATTTTTCAAAATCCAATCATCACAGGGAGAGAAAGTGAGGTGAAATCTTCTGAGCAGGGGCACAGACAGCAAAACAAACACCACAGGGGTGTTAATCCATCCCTGTGCTATCCAAAGCCAAAATACATATATTTTTGGCAAGAATTACACTTTAAAAATGTACCTGTTCCAACTTACGTACACATTCAACTTAAGAACAAACCTACAGAACCTATCTTGTTCATAACATGAGGACTGTCTGTAATCAAATCCACAGAGAGATGACTGTAGTGGAGAATGATCAGTGAAAGTTGAGAAACAAGCATGAAATGAGTTTGAATTCAAATATATGAGTTTGGAACATGCATTGTGGTTAAGGCTGCCTTGCTTGTCCACCTTTATGTACTCCCTTTATGACAGCTTTTGTGTGTGTTTTGTCAGCATGAAGGAAGTCAAATAATGGCATCTCAGAGCCAAAGCTGACATTAAACACATGCTTGACAGCTTTCTTATAGTGCCCATTCTCCATGACTGCTACAAGAGTGGTTAGCCCCTCATCCAGATGATCATACTTTTTTCAGATTCCCCAGCATTACAGTGAAGCCCACTCTCTTAAAATAAGTTAGATTTAGCTTTTC
This sequence comes from Anolis sagrei, assembly GCF_037176765.1. Lineage (NCBI taxonomy): Eukaryota > Metazoa > Chordata > Lepidosauria > Squamata > Anolidae > Anolis > Anolis sagrei. The sequence goes on along the minus strand of NC_090034.1, from coordinate 45,483,828 downwards.
TATCTTTTCAGTATTTTTCTGTTACTGTCCAAGTACTCAAAAAAAAAAAAAAACAAAAAAAAAAAACAACCCAAACAAACAGGGTACCCTTCCTATCAAATCAAAGCAGTCTAAGTTATTAAACTTCCTGACTAATGAAGAATTTCTTGTTGTGTCTTGTTGGTCCCATATATGTAAATGTTATTTTCATGTTTGCTCTGTTCTTCTACTCAGGACCAACTCTTTTCGGGGATTTGTTGATTACTGCTTGCAGAAAATACCTCAGGAAAGGCCATCGTCGGCAGAACTATTGCGGGTAATTATCTTGGAAAAAATATCATTTTACCATTGCAATGTAAGTTGCAGACATTATGGAAAAGCCTTAGTAGATTATACATGTCTTAAACTACTTCCACTTTTTTCTTAAAATTTCCAACCCCACCTAACCTGTACGCTAAACAAACAAAAAAAAAAAACTTGAATGAATACACACACACATACATTTACATTCCATCTTCCAACCCAAAGACATTGAGGTGGAAATATAATTGTCATTTCGCAGTCATGCTTCTCAATCTCAGTTTCTACCTTACCACCCACTGCTATTATATTTAGTATATAATATTTGTATTTACATATTATATTTATTTATTATGTTTACTTCTCAAATCCCACAAGCCATTTTCTTTCTTTTTTAATAAACATCATACAAGGTTTCCAGTCTTTTAAAAAATAATTAACAGGAATTGTGGTCCAGACTACATTTTTCAGCAGTTTTGTGGATTTTAACTGTTAATTTTTTAATTCCATTGATGTTTAATTCTGTTTTAATGTTTGTATATTTGTGGATTTTAAATTGTATTGAAATGCTTTTATTGTAATGATGTGCGTTTCCTTGTGGAGAGAAGAAGCAGGGTATAAATAAACATAATAACAATAATCAAACCTGGTCAATGGACCAATTAGCTGCACCTTCATTAAAGGAAAGTCAAGAACTAGACACAGTCTCATTGTCATCATCCATTTCCTCTGCTGTTGTATGAATGGTCTTTGAGGTGCCCAACTTGACCAATGCAGTCGAATGCATGATCCAGCTGGTGCTCACTTTCATCTGGTTCTTTCCCAGTGTTTGCTGGATTGTAGTATTCTAGAATGACTTCTGAACTAGGTTAAGCACAATGTTCAGAGCAGAAGTTTTGCATAGTTGGGCCCTTGTAGAAACCATCCTGGTCGTTGAAAGCTTATCAAGCTAACAAAACCAAAATGGTTTAGTCTTCCTGTTCTTTGCATTTTTAATTCTATTGCTTTTAGGGTTCCAAAAATATGGGTCTTATTGAATGTATAATATGGTAAAATTGTGAAAAATCGGGGGGGGGGGGGGGGAAGCAAAATACTAGTAAAAATAATGATGATGATAATAAATGCTAGGTTAAAAGACACGAAACTGGTAAAAAAAATCAAGTTTATAAAATTACCTAATGCTAAAAATTCTCAATGGGTTTACATTATAAAAAAACCCCTTATAGAATAAAATGCCTATGTTTTGTAAGCATTCGGGTTAAAACAATTCCAGGAATATCCAGTCTTTGAATAAATGATTTCACAAACCAGCAAACTTTATGTCAACTTTCTTTGATGTTATAAGTATCCTCCGAACTTCAGACTCAGACTTGCTTGGTTTTTTTTTATGTTAATGATAATAATAATATGAAGAAGAAGAAGAAAACTTCTTGAGGGCTACAAGTTGCCCATCCCCAATCGGGGATTTGATTAATAAATCATATCAAATGTATTATTATTTCTTTTGGAACTCAGAGGAAATGGACTGGGAAAGAGTGGAAACTGAGAAACTGCAGCCATTACTTATGGATCCTTAGAGAAAATGTGTTCTCCTTTTTCCTTTTAATAACTGCCTTCTTTTTGAAAACATGAGATGAGATGGGAAGTTTGCCATAATAATATTGTGTGTGTGTGTATGTGTGTGTGTTATTTATTATCTGCCTCTCCTGGTGTCTCAAGGTGGGGCACAACGAAGTAAAAAACATATGAACATAAAATAATTACAATAAATTACATAGATAAAAACTTGCACCAAACACAGATATAGTATTCACATATAGTACCAACAGAATGTAAATCAAAACTCATGCTTGAAAGTTGATAATGCCCTCTTTATCAAGGGTATTAAAAATATTATGATTCTTTTCATTTGTGGTGGATTTTATTTATTGTAAATATACACTACACAGTATAGTGGAATGTCTTCAGTGGTTTCCATTAAGATGTTACTTGCAGCCATTTCAATCTTCAAAACTGTGAAACAGCTCCTTTTTAAAGATGTAGAAATGTGATGTTCATTTACATAGACCTTTTTTTTCTGACCCCCAATGCTTTTGTGTCTCTCCTGAACCCAGCATGAGTTTGTGCGCTGTGAACGGCCTCCTCGGGTCCTAATAGATTTGATTCAAAGGACGAAGGATGCGGTGCGAGAACTGGATAACCTTCAGTACCGGAAAATGAAGAAGATCCTCTTCCAAGAGGCCCACAACGGCCCTCTGAATGAATCTCAGGAAGAGGAGGAGGTATCAAGTTTATCTATAACAGTGATGGGTAATAATGAGCCCCATTCTGCATGCGGTCTTTTCCGTTCCTTTTCCCAATGGGTTCCAGCATGACTTGTGGAAGTTTGTCATGAATGGGAATGCTTGTGTCTTATTCTGGGCCCATGGTTTTTCTCCCTTCATTACTTGGAACAGAATGGATTGAAGGATCTGACATTGTTGGAACTTGCTGTCAATCATTGGGAGGACCCCTGGGAAATAATTTGATTGGACCCAACAGAATGACGTTCCTTGGTTGATGGTTTCCCATCTGTTTATACATAGTGCTCCAAGAGTATGTTGGGTGCATATCACCTGGGTGTGAATAGGTCAACTTGACTGGTTCCGGAAAGCAGACATTGGACCTATTGGTTCCATAAAATCCTTCCGTATTTTAGCCCTTACTAAATAATGGTAGAATATAGCTGGGTAACTATTGGTCTGTGCCCTGCTTCTGACACTATTATGGATGAACAGCAACAGAGACACCTGAGTAATGGCCTAATTTCCAGTAGTACGGGGTTCCATCATCTTCTAAAGCAGCAGGGAATGGTGTGCTAATCTTTGGGCTTTGCTTTCTAAGATCAAAGAGACCTGCTTCTATAGAATCAATGTGCCCCATTCCAAAGTCTAGTGAAATCTAGTCAATAGGATAAGCCAAAGAACAGAATCCCTTTCACCCTCTATTCTTGCCTTGAGTTTTCCAGTTCCCACAGATCCATGGTTCCCCATACTGCCAGCTATGGGCCAATTCCTAGTGATATATCTTGTGTGTGTCAATGTTTTCCATCTCTGTTCAAACAGCGTTTTCCTTATTTTAATTTCTCATTGGAAAGAGACATTTTTCTGCATGGAACTCGGGGTCATTGGAACACAATCTATGTGTTATACTTGGTTTTTTTATTTTGGAAAAGCCCGAAGAAAACAGTCACACTTTTACAGGTTAGATAGTTATCCAAGTTTTCAATCAAGCATGATAAAGAGAACAGTATATCACAATAGAGTAGACCATAGTGCTATGAGCCTTTTAGAGAGGCATCAAAAAACAGTGATGGTATGAGTTGTCCTCTCTGAGACATACTTCTGGAGTGGTCCAGCCAGACTTGCTCTTAGTTCCTGAAATAATATTTGCATGTGGCATTGAGCGTTTGCAAGCATGTCAGAGCATCCATCCTGGAATCGTTGCATGTGTCTGGCTCTTAGCGGCACCCATGAGACATTGCCAAGACTGCATAGCAACAAACATTCTTGACAGTCTTCAACTATGTGATCTAAGTCTCCAAGCCTCTATTAAAGTATAACCAAAATATGATACCACCTGTTATCCTCTGAGGAACAATGTAAGTCATCTTGGGGGCATTGAGACAAAACTTAACTTTCTAAAGTTTGCAGAATTGAGAAAGAGCGCTGTACAATGTCTCATGAGAAAGATGGCTGTTGTGACATATGCTGTCTTTAAATTTTAATTTCTCCATTACCTTTATATGCCATCTTTCTCCCAAAGCAGCTCACAAAGAATGACATTTTGCCTTTTAATTGTGTGTGTGTGTGTGTCACTCCTGTGTCTTTTGTGGGCTTTGACATGTTTGCTCTTAAAAAAGCACACCCTCCTTTTCATTTCAGCCTTAAATATTAACCTGTTAAATATTAAGCAAGTTTCAGTGCTGGGATTGGAGCAGGCAATGTCAGTGAAATGGACTCCTTCCTCCCTCATTTCCAAAACATGGGGCCTTTTTCTCCAAGTCTATTGAGTCCCAATTTCTCCTTTCAAACTCTGGCTTGATCCCAGGAATTTAGGATAGCATCTCAGTTTTTTATGGAATGGTATTGGAGGTCCTTAGGAAATAAAAGCTATCTATTAACATCTTTGTTATAGTGTCCTGGAGTTAAATGAAAATGAAGGTAAGTGGGGGAAATTTAAAATTACAGGCTGTAGACCACATGGCCTTTTTGTGCTCTAAAGATCCCATATGCCCCATATAAATATAATCATACGAGGTGAGGATTTCCCTCATTTTTTACTCCTCTGTGGGTAGTTTTTTAAAGGGTCTATAGAGGTTTTAAAATTGAACAGAATTCCACAAATGAAAACATGACTGATCAGATCCTCCCACATTGGGGTATGCTATTCTCACACACACATACTATTTTGTAGGGAGCGGATAATGGGCCATACGGTTGCCCATCCTTATATGAATAAGTAAGCAGTTTTGCACAAAGGACTTAAAGTTGGCAGCCCTTTTTGGACCGCCTCAGTTTGGACAAGCCTGACTGGGATCTTAAAGGACAAAGTAGATATCCTGGCTCACGAGTCACCAGTTGTCGCAGTATGAAGGCTGCCTTTGGGAGGAGAGGGTCTTTTTCAGGTTCCAGCATTTTTCTCCCAGAGGAGTCAGGATTATTGAGGTAGGGAATCAAGGACAAATTTCTGCCAGTAGTCTCCTCTTTGCTCAGGACCCCTTATACCCAAAGTCAATGAAGACCAGGTGTAATTGCTGGTTTTTTCAAATGGCCAATTCCAAGACACGGATGGAAAAAAATAGGGACCAGTTTGTATTTAAAACTTACAGTGAATTTGGTGCCTTTGAGGAATGTCCCCATTTTCCAAAAGAGAGGCTACTCCGGACTTCTTACTGATTAGCCGTGATTGTTTTGACCATCGTTTTCCATCTCATTCCACTCCCATCTGTTACCCCCCTCTCCTCCTTTTCCATTTTTGTTAGAGCTTTTCAAAAAATAACATTCCCACTAATATCCAGAGACCTCCTTCCCATTTTCTTTATTTTTGAAAAGACTCCTATCGTCTTTTCAAAACCTATCCAGAAATGTAGCCATGTGTGCCAAAAGAAGAAAAAGGTTGAAGCAAACAAGGTGACAGGCCAGAGACAACTGTCCTATTAAAATGACATTGAGACAACTGTCCTATTAAAATGAAAAGACCCACAAGAATATTACTGGGGACCAGAGTTAGCCAGGAATCTCCTCAATTTTTTCAATTTGATTTTGCCAGGTTTATCTTTGGGAGGTGAAGAGTAACTATCCTAAGACTTCTTAGAAGGAAAGCTTATTTCAGTCTTTCATTTGTTCCCCTGTCCAGCCTTTATGGAAATGATGATTTCACTGTAAGGTGGCCATACCTCCAGGAAAAATATGTGGGTGGCCATACCTCCAGGAAAAATATGTGGCTGGCTATTTTGAAAGTTTTACACGATATGTAGTGGACAATTTTTAGACAGTGCATTGGAAGGCGCACCTCCTTGCTTCAGCCCACCTTGCCTCCATCAACATGAAATTGATCAAAACCAATGCATTCCTTTCTGCAGGGTTGCCTTTAACTGGATGCTCACCGCTGCAGAATTCTGTGTTTGGCCGTATGCCTTCTGTGGTGTCTTGTTTAACCCTCCTGCCCCTTGTTTTGTAGGACAGTGAGCATGGGACAAACCTGAGTAGGACGATGGACAGTCTGGGCAGCAACCATTCTATCCCCAGCATGTCTGTCAGCACAGGCAGCCAGAGCAGCAGTGTCAACAGCATTCAGGAGGTCCTGGATGAGAGCAGCTCTGAGCTGGTCATGATGCATGATGACGAGAGCACCCTTAATTCTACTTCCTCTGTTGTGCACAAGAAGGTATGTTTGCTGGTGCTCTCTCCCCAGCCTCAGGTGATCTTTGCTTTGTCACGCTTTCTCCTTCTGGTCTCTTGAGGCACGCTTAGTTCACTGGGGAAGCGAGTTGAAGGGAAGTAAGGCCAGGTTTAGCGCTGCAGCCAGGGTTTCCTGGTATGCCAGGAAGAGGCTGAAGAGGCACAATTGTAGTGGTGTTAAGAAAGTGAGGTGTGTATAAGATCTGTGGGCTGCCACAGGTCAATGGAGACAAGGAAGAATTGCCCTTTCAGAGAGTCTTCTCCAGTATTTTCTCCCGTTTTGCACCCCAGCACTGCATGTCCACCTTTTATCCTTGCCTGTAACATCACCTTGTCTTCTGAACATCTGTCTTTCCCCCCAAGTGGTTGTCACACTGATTGAAACAGTCATATCCATCAAGCTAATACAATAATCTCAGCAATTTCCAACACCTAATCCTGACATGCCCCTGGCTTTCCCTCTTGACAAGTTAACAGCGTACTGGACCACCCTCCTGAAGGTATGTTTTTATGGGTCAACATCAGTATGGTGTTTCTCTCTTTTTCTGCTTTGTCCATTGAGAGTGATGCAAAGCACAATATTAGCATTGGGGCTTCCATTGGAGGAATAAGTTTAGACCTGGCCTCTTCAACCTGCAACCCTGCAAGTGCTCCCAGAATTCCTGACCATTGAACAGGCTTGCTAGGGCTTCTGGGAGTTGGAGTCCCAAACACCTGGAGCACCCCAGGTTGAAGAGGCCTGGTTTAGACCATATCAGAGGCCTTTGCTGCAGGAGAATGGTCAAATGTATGGTGGTGTGCCTCATTTTTGTCTCTGGTGAGAGTTTCAAGGTGGTTTTCAGGTAATGCGCATCCTGATCTTGGGTACAGTAGCCCAGTTCTTTTGATAATTTCACTGAGCAGAGAGAAAAGATTGCTAAGTCTCTGACAGCTGAAGAAAAAAACACTCCCACCAAAGGTTCAATAGACATGTGATAAAGGCACATTGGTCTTAAGTAGATAACATAACCAGAAGCAGAGGTTTGGAGGGGTGTGTTTAACTGAGTCTTCCCAAGGTTTGGTATTATGCCTAGAGTGGAGTAATTATAGGTGACCTTGAGTGAAAAGTGAATGTTGAGATACTCAAGCTTGGAGAGGAACATGAAAAAGACAAGAATTGGGAAGAACGGCATATTTCTATCAGAAGTGAGCAGTTGGGACAACATAGTGGCAAAGAAAGTTCTATATAAGTAAGCAGAAGTAATCATTATTTTGGGGAAATAATCCTAATATTCCATATGCTCTGTTGGGAAGTGTCAGTTTAGTATGCAAGACGTTATTTGCATGGCACATATTATAAAGAGTGGGATTTTTACAAATATCAGAAGGTTTTTATAAAATCTGATACATTTACATTTAGAAGATACCACATTCTTTTGTGAAACTAACTGGCTGAAGTTCCCAAGGGGTAACTGAAGGACTAATGTGGTGGAGCATTTTCCTTATGGTGAAAGTCCAAAATAGGAGTAGTCTACCTGGTGCCCTCTAGATTCTATGGATGCTATTGTCTGGTCATTGGGAGTGGCACTTCCACCGGATTGCATACCCCTTGTGTTAAAACACCGACACATTTTCGTGATCCTGCAGTAGGATAGAGGCTGATAAAGTTAGGGCTTACCATAGAGATGGTGGACACAGATATATTCTGTCCCTTTGCACAACCCTAGAATTCATGTATTTTTCAGATGAAATCATTAGTGGGTGCAGGACCAATAACAGGTCTTCATTCTCTACAAAATTAAGATTTGGAATGCCTTGCTATATTATAGCCACTTGTTTAGTTGCCCAAAATAATAAGCACACTTGCAGCTAAGTGGATCCTACAGGCTCAGTGTAAGTCCAGTTCAGCAAAAAAGGAGGAGACCTGTTGGCTTAATGTCTCCTAGAGGTACATATTCCAGGCCATGTCCGGTAATGGATTGTTGGACTAAATTCTCCCACGAATTGCTTTAGCAGTGCTCTCTTCAGAGTCTAATCTAAAACCGGGAGAACTATAGCAGAGGATATCATTTGGAGAACCCTTTGATTTAAAACAATTTCGCCATCTGTTGATAGAATATGCTACTGTCGGAAGGATGGGCCTTCTAAAAAGCTGACTCATCTCCTGTTCTGCCATAAATTGTTAGCCGTCGCAGCGAAAGCCCTGATCACACAAACAGCAGAATCTTTATTAGGTATCCATGCTTCAGTATTTTTTCCCCTCCTAAAATGAAGCCATTCATACTTAAAGGTGGTCACTCTGTAAAGTTTCAAAACGGGCTACGAAAAGTGGATGGTTGCTTGTCGCCTTCATTGATCTCTTGTGATTGGGTTGAGGAATGTGATGACATGGCTTTGATTTTTGGAATTATGTTACGCATGTCAAGATGCATGGGACCCGTGTGGTGCGCAGGGTTTTTTTTTTTTATTAGAATTTTCGACATGCACAGCCCAATATGTCTTGGTGATTTCTCCTCCAAAAGGGAGGGCCACCAAATTGTTTAAACTTTTCTTTCACTTAAAAAAGCTGAAATTTTCATAGACATTGGGCTTCAGGGGTTCAGTTTTAAGATATATAGAAATCTGTATCTGTGCCCTAAATAGAGAAGTACACCGGGTTGTTGTAGGTTTTTTCGGGCTATATGGCCATGTTCTAGAGGCACACCTCTTCCCCACCCAGAGTTATCAGATTTGTAGAGCACTGCATAGCTGGTATATGGTGCATGCATACCCCATAGAACCCTTCTATAGGAAAAGAAGATTACTATTTCTCTTCCTTGAAATGGGGGACTTCCAGGTATGGTTCAAAATGGTTGTGCATTTTCATATCATCCAGAACCCCTACATGTGGGACAGCTGGAGTCAAACAAACATAATAATAATAATAATAATAATAATAATAATAATAGTAATAGTAATCTTTATTTATACACCGTTACCATCTCCCCAAGGGACTTGGTGCAGCTTACATGAGGCCGAACCCACAGCACATCAATAATAGAACAATAGCAACAAACAATAACAAAAACAGTTAAAGTACATCTCATAAACAAAAATAAAATAAAGCAGTACAGTAACACAACAAGCATTTAAAACCTAAGGCTGGGCCAAATGTAAAATGTAAAATTTAAAAAATAATGCTAGGCATGAGCAAGGTAGGATATAACTGCGATGGAAATTTTTCGGAGGGGATAGGGCGTGCAAATCAATCAATCCTAAATCAATAATAAAGTGCATTTTGAGGACATATTGCTGAGAAATTCATTATTCTGGAAAGGCACACTGGAACAACCACATTTTCAGGCTCCTCCTAAAAATTGCCAGAGTTGGGGCATCCCGGATGTCCTTGGGAAGGACATAAGTCTGCACCTGTCCTTTATAACAGGAAGCACCTTTCTGGGCTTCCTTAAGTCTTTCAGTCCTTTTCCCAGCAGTAGATTAGGCTTTTTTGGTGCTGCAGTATACTGACCTACCATTTCTAGTATGCTTTTACTCTGTCTCAAGATCTCTGTTTTGCTAGGCAATTTAGATCTGATTAAGGGGGGAATCTTTTGTTTAAAAAGTCTTTTTATTTTATGTTATGTATATCTACACGTCATTGTCCCCCATCAGTTATGAATAATGTGGTATAAATTGCTGCATTTCCAAAATACATAGAGGTAGGACTCCAACTTTGCTCGACATATCCATCTAAAGAAATACATATTTTCATATGTGACTTGAGCAGAGATTGGGAATGTCTCCTTTTGGAGACTATAAACACCCAGAATTTTCGAGACAGTAAACTCCCAGAATTTTAGGGAGTGGTAGTATTTAAAAAACACCTTTCCAACTTCTAGACAAATAGATATATTTTGTAGTGGGCCTAGTTGTTTGGGACCTGACATCAGACCCAATTCCTGCTCAGGTGTGAGCAAGTCAAGAATCTTCATCCTTGTCCCATTTCTTGCTGCATCCAGGTAACTCTTAATTGGAGGACAGCTTTGCAGTACACCACAGAAAATGTCTAGTTTTAGAATTCTGCCAAAATGTAAAATAAACGGTGTATGCATGCACCACAAGGTTATGCACTTGTTGCCCTCCAATACTCTCATCGGCCTTCCAAGTGAAATGAATGCAATAGAACATGCATTGCGAAAATAGTAGTGGTACCAAGGTCTCCTGGGCCTACGATGTCTATACCCAAATCGCACATTGAAGACAGGTAAGTCTGCTCTAAATGAAGAAGAACATTATCGCAATTCGGATTTGCTCCATTTGGGAATGAAAACCCAATGGTCTGTGTGTCAGTGTTCCAGCATCCATGGACCTGTGCTGATTTCCTGGAGCCCACATGAAGGATATCAAGGCAGAATGGATGAAACCCTGAGTGGGCCTTCTACCTGGTAACCCAGGTACTCATTTTTCTCTCTCCTGGCATTCATATCCCTGAGTGAGAAACAATCAGAATCAAATGACTCAAGGTATTAGTCTACATCACTAATGTATGCCTGGATAAGATAATGGCATAAAGGGAAACATTAAAGAACCATCAACAGGTAGCATTATTTGATGCAGTTGTGAAATCTGGATAATGCAGCTTAAAAGACTGGATAAAGTGCTGAGAAAAGGTGCTGAGAAAATCCTTAGGGCTAAAAAAGAAAGCCCATTTGGAGAACATGTCAAGAAGAAGCTGTGGATTTCTACAGAAGAACCGAAGGATGATAAAGGCCACAAGGAGTTGGAAATAATAGAGCACCAAGGGGACCAACGAGGAAGAAGCCTCAAGGATTCTGGATCTCAAGGAAAGTATGAGGATTTCAAGGAAATTGAAGGCAAGAGTGGAGCACGAAGTCCGTTCAGTAACTGATCATAGTTCCTCAGCCAAACTTTTCCCAGATTTGACCCCAAGAACTGTCAAATGCTGCATGCTCTGTGCTCAGACAGGGCAGTATGAAACGTCTCTAGGCTAAGCCATGCCTTTTTCCCTCATCCATGTGATGGCAACTAACTGCCTTATTCCATGAAAAAGCACTCAAGGATGCTTACCACATTACAAATGACTGAGGAGAATAATGTCTTTTTGACCCATTCATGCGTGCCTTGCAAGGATGGCTTTTAGCACTAGCTTTGGTTACACCAAACCAAGGAATGATAGCTAAGAAGAATGGTATGAAGTTGAGTTCTCCACATTTTCTTTTGATGAAGAGCTGTCCTATATAATTTCCCTCCATGGAGGTTGTTTGGTAATTAATACAAGCGTCATAAACTATCAATTATGGGGATCTAGGTGAGGTTAGACAAAAGTTGTGCTTTTTATTTGCAAGGAACTTGGGTAGCATAATCAATGAGTTTAAATTACTAGTTCGAGATGAAAAATCAGATGCCATTGGAATAACAGTAGCGTCAGGGTCACTTCTGGGCTGAGTGCTCTGTTTAAAGTGATCCCATTCTATAAATCTAGAACTGGTTTATACAAGACTGTTGAAATTTTCTAAATAGATTTGTGAACAGTATTATTAATGCGGGGCTCAAAAAATTGTAACTTATTTCCCTATTGCCAACTGTGTTCAGTATTTTTCCGAAATGCTGAAATTTGTTCATTGAAGTAAATCCTTGGAATGTAACTGTTCTGTCACAGAACCTAAGCCTAGAGCAAGGGAAAACAAAGTGCTCTCTTCTGAAGACTAGGTGTCTTCAAATCAGGAGCTATAAACAACTCCTCCATTTCTGTCACCCAGAGTCCTCTTGAGTTAACACATCTGATGGACTTCTATATTCTTTCGTTAAAAGCTTCCAGCAGATGCAAATGTGTAACTAGCAATGCAGGAGGCAACTTCTAACTAAAGAAACAATAGGACATTTTTGCTAGGTCCTCCAGAACATTCCCTGTAATCTTGTCTGCTGAATACCTCTCTACCCCTTTTCCAGTTCCATGTTTGCCTTTTTTTGGCATACTCTGGGCTTCTCAGTAGAACCAACTTGGGACATAGACAGTATGGAGCTACACATCATTGGTAAAGCAGGATTAAAATGTTAAAGGGTGTTGAGTTATCTTTTCAGATTAATGGAAGAGCTGTGAGGGACAAAAATGAAGGCTGCTAAAATACATAATTAATCACCTCCTTCCAAAACTCTAGAAGGCTGTGGCATGGAGCTCTGCAGAAGGAGAGGGGATCCTCATTACATTGGGATATGTGCAATATGATGTCCTGTCCATGTGCCCCAGGAGTTCCTTGATCAAGAATAGAGTCTCAAAGTAAAAATTAATTCGAGGAAGAATGAGCTTTCTGATGAACAAAAATGGTGCTGCAACCTCCACCCCTGACATGTTTTGTTTTCAGTGCTATTAGTGATCATATGTCCATCTAAATATAGATTCCTGAGAGATTTTCTCCACTGGGATCCCAGCCATATTTTCTTGAAATTAAATATTTAGTCTTGATACTTGATTAAAAGCTAGCTTCATTGAAATGCATGTGATGACTAGACTCCTTCCTATGTATACCCACATAGTTTAAGTGTCATTGGAAACTTGGCTTCTTTGAAAAGCTAGCCAAATTATGATTTCCCTCTGTCCATAACACATACCAGGTCTCCTGTCCAGCTTCCAAATAAGGTGACATGTTTTTCCAAGCTCCTTTTATCCTGAATGTTCATAGGTAAACATATATATTATACATATATTGTTTGGAACACAGCCATATTTACTTTGAATCAGGGCTCTTTAGACGTTTTTCTGGTTCAAATTTAAATTACCTTGTAAATTCGTGTGTTGGTTTGAAAGATACACGTTGTCACTTCTTATTGTCAAGTAGGATCTCTGTTGATTTTTTCCAAGAGAAATATGGCATCCTTCCTAGGAATGTGGCTTCTTCTGCCTTAGGAAAATAAAATAAAATTGAAATGCTGGTGTTAGATATCCTAGGGAGTATGTTCAATCCATTGCTAGAAATGACCGTCCTGCCTTAAGTTTCTTCTTTTTGTTAGAACTGGGTTTGGTCATATCTACTAACTAACACATTTGGATGTGCTTGAAAAACCATCCTGACTATAGTCTTGCTTATGAGGCTTTCCCAAATATGATCCCTAGTGATAATGCTTTGTCATCGGCATTCTCATCTGTTGTTCCCTACACTTAACAGTACTAATGAGCAGAAAAGGTCCCACACAAATGGTGGCTGGCTCACCAAAGTGTATGTGGGCTTAGGGGGACTGAAAATGTGGACCTCCCTGTAAGCAACATGACATTATGTTTGTACCCAAATTTCCTATTAAGCTGGAACTCAGTGTTACAATAGAATTCTTTCAATATGAGCTTAGTGTTCTTTTCAAGTTCTTAGACATGGAAGGGCACATCTGGTTATATTAAATTGCATTTAACTTGCAGCTAATAGAGGAGAGATTGCATTAAAAAAAAACCCTTAGCAATGGGATCCAGCTGGACCTGCAAAATGATGTACTGGTAAGAGATGAAAAGAATTGCGGGAGGGCAGCTTTTGGAGCTTTTTACTAAAGCCTGCTCAATACAAAAAGTACATAAGGTAACCCATTAGCAGTTAGGGATAATAATGTAGTTGCGGTCTTTAGGACTGCTAAGTAACAAGAATGAGCTGTTCCTGTGCCATTTCTCATTTTAAGATAAGTTTTTAGAGGAGCAAGGTGTTTTGGTCACAGTGACCCAGAGACTCTGTCATTAGATTTATATAACCCACTAACTTGCCACAGCACCTTCTAAACTCAACAGTAGCCTCCAATTTCATGGATTTTTTTGTCGAGTGTCAGTAATGTGTCTCAAGCAAAGTGACAGGCTTTTGTCTCCTGAACCATTTACACATACAACAGGATAATGGAAGTTGCAATGAGTTGAAAGGGTCAGGAGATCCTGGTGAGAAGAGACTCAGGGACTTCTTTTGTTTCATACCAGGTCTGTTGTCCATCTGTGATCTGTTTGCTTTCACTGAAGGGTCCTCAAACTCATATATTCAACAGGAGAATTACTTAACCTGCTTGGGGAGCATTCACTGCTCTGTAGGGGGAAGCACAGTGACCTATGGACAATCTATAATAGTCAGCAAGATAATGTATCAGTGTTCAGATTAATATCTTGTCCATTGGTTTTATGCACAACGATGGGTTGCATTCAAAGTTAGTCACTGCTCAAAGTCCTTATTGGGTGTCAACTGTCTCCTACTGTGTGTACCAGAATGTATGTCATATGCATTCATATATATGTTTGTGTGCCCTCCTGTAACATACATTAATTTAGTGTCAATGGGCAAAAGCAAAAATAATTGAAATGCAGAATAAAACAGACAATAAAATGGAGAGTCATCAGCCCTCACCGATTTTAAAATGAAGCAGACTACATTATCATGTAGAACTGTGAACAGTGGCTCAACAGAATGAAACCTCTTAAATGAAAATCTTGGAGAAAGTTGTTCCATAACTGGGATACCACTGTCCAAATATGATAGTCACATTTCTTTTCACTCTGTGAGGGCACTCGGAGTAGGACCTCTGAAGGAGCAGAAGTGTATCTTCTAAAGAAACAGTGTTTTTCAGGAGACATTTACACATTCATGGATCCAGTTGAACATCCCATCCTTGCTAGATTCATTAAGTTGCAAAGAGCAATGATGGATGGAGTTCAGCCAAGCCTCTATGTTCAAACTACGTGTCCACGTTCTCAAGCTCCAGTAGGTGAATATATTTAACAAAATGACCATATGGTACACGGGAGGCATCTTTCCCAACTTCTTTGTCTATGGAGTCCAAATCATGACAAATACAACTTTACCCCTAAAGAGTATTGAAGCTATGTTGTGGAAGTCAGCCATTGCATCAACTACTTCTCTATAGACTTGCCTGAGGTAACAAAGCCCCTGAAAAAATACTTTTTTGTATAAAGTCTGTCTTAAAGTTTTTAGCAACATTTATATGTGGAGAATGATGGAAGTCGTTAGAAGAAATGCAGACCAGTGCAGAAAAGCTTAAGCAGTGAGAAACTGGGATTCTGCTCTAGCCAATCCTTCTGTAGTTGAGTATGTTTGGCTACAACAAGTAAGAAAGCAGCAGCTATCTCCAGCATGCCTTACAGAACATGCATGGACAACAAAACAGAGAGAGAGAAATGTACAAATATGCCTGCCTCACGAGATACCCTCAGTATGTTACAAAAGCATCCATCTATACTTTTGGCCACCAATATGAAAACTGTAAGAAAATCAGAAACAAGAAGTAATTGCATTTTGGAAAATGTCATCAAGTAGTCTCTAGAAAGTTTGACATGTTTTTGTTTCTTTTGCCAAGGCTTGCTGACCTGGTTGTTTCATTTCACGTGTGTATTGTTCATTTTAAATTTTTAAAAATCACTGTGGTTGAACTTTTCTTTTTAATTTTTTTTTTAAATCACTGAAACGTGGTTGAACTTCTTTTCTGGTGGTATGGGAACCTATGCCTGTTCTCTACATGTTATTTTTGTTTCGGGTACCAAATTTTCCATTATAGAAGTAATTTAGCCTGAAAGCACATCTTGGGCCACAACAAGAAAAAGCTATGTGAGACAACGTTTGGAAGATGCAATGTCAGAGGACAAGAACAGTTTCTTGGCATCCATCATTGCCACAGAACAAGCCTATTGGTGGGCCCTCACTTACGTTCAATTGCGTCCATCATGCATTTTTTTCTTACCTATGTTCTAGCCATCTCTACTGTTTCCTAATGTTGGTTTCTCTTTTTGTGCCTGATATGATAGTGCTTGGCCCTAGGTCTTTTACAAGTCCATAGCTCTTTTTAGGTACCTCCTGAAGGTATCATGCTGAATTCAGGTTGATGTTGGGTCACTGGACTAGATGGATTCTTCTGCCACATCCTCTAATACTGTTTGGACCTCTGTCGGATTGTGCAATTTTTGTTTAAACACACACAACTAATACTCTTCTTTACTGCGTTGAGAAATGTAGAATACATTGTTTGAGTTGTCCTAGCTTAGAGACTTGCCACTAAGCATGGAGCATGAAAGTCTTTGTAGTGGCCTGTTGTAACCTGAGCATGTATAATAGATCAGTAGCAATCATGTATATGCAATTATTTGTCTGAAACCCTTGAGTGGTTCTAGGTCATGTTGGGCCATGTTGTCTTGGTCATGTTTCTCTCCTTGTGGAGAGAAAAAGCAGAATATAAATAAACATAATAAAGCAAGATTGGGAGCTGCTAGTTGATCTCCAGGTAACTTATAATATCTTGGCAAAATCTGGTTATTAACAATAGTAACCATTCAAAATTGGGCTACTGAAATGAAGACCTGAGATAACCAGAGCTAATTTTATGAAAAGGACTATGAGCTCAATTTAGTCTTGATCTTGGAAATGAATTCCTGTTCTTATTTTTGGAGGTTTTAAGTCTCAGTGTGTATCTAGTGTAGCTGACTCTGCTTGGTGCATCTTGTAAAAATGAACATGGATGATATGAGCTGGAAATGGCCCACCCTTGGTGTAGATTACTGCCATAGTCCCATTGTGCAGATAAGCAACTGAGGCCGAGGGGCTTATGGCACCTAAAGCCATGCCCATAGAGGAGCTGGAAAAGGAAGTTGTGCTTTTGAGATCCAGGATGCCCTGGAAACATCCCAGGTTTTCATTGACACATGTAGCCATTGAAGGAGATGTTTCTGGGTATGCAAAGCATCAGGGTACTGGACTGTGCCTTTTTGGTGTTGTCTGAACCCCTGGCCATATGAGAGGAGACCCAAACTATTTCTACAAAAGGGTGTTCTGTCTCTTTAAATGTAAAAAAACCCTCCTTTCCAAGGCTATGGAGAGAAAATGCTAGAACCGTGCACGATCATGACTAGAAAGCAGGATCCCTGAGTGGTCACAGAGTCTTTTCAGCACAAGCCCACCGCGCGGGAGAGGGAAAGGCTGCTCTCCGCCAAGCCGCATCTCTCTCTGCTTTTGGAGGCAGAAATGCTTCTTCTCCGGGAAAGATAGCAAGCGCCGAGGAGAAGGAGGACAAATCCAGGCTGGGAAGAAGGGAATGTGGCAGATCCTTGCTTCTGTGTTCACAGGGAGAAGGAGCAGCAGCAGTAGCAGCAGCAGCATCTTTGCTAGCCATGGAAACCATGTTTTTAAAGGGATTATTTGGGTGCAGTGTTTTAAGCAAGCTCTTCTTCTGAGGACTCTTCCTGCTCTGCGGTGGTGCTTTGTGTTTCTGACTCTCTCTTTTGCACATATGTAATTCTTGGAGGTTAAAAAAAAGCAAGCAAGCAAGAAAGAAAGCGAGCGAGCGAGATTTTCTTCTGCCAGGGATTCAGAAGGCATCCCACTAGCGATCAGCTGACATTCCTAACTGAAGGCTGCAATGTGTTGCTTATTCATTTTGTACTGTGAGAGCTGCAGGGACTAGGAGAGAGCCAAACTATGCATTTCAAACAGCGGGGCTTGTGCAAAAAGAGGGGCGAGAGCGAGGCAGCCGGCGAAGAAAGAGCACAACCGGACTTTCTCCTTGTTTTTATCCATTTCTGCAGGATCATGTATTCATAAGGGATGAGGTGGGCCACGGGGAGCGCAGGCCTGAGCTGCGGCCTACCCACTCAGTCCAGAATCAGGCCCTCCACTACCGGAACCGAGAACGCTTTGCCACAATCAAATCAGCATCTTTGGTAAGCAGCCACCACACCCCTTGCCCCACTAGCCTCCCTTTCTGTCGCCCCCCCCCCTCCTTCCTTTCCTCCCTCCCTTCCTTGTTCCGATGTGACTCTGTCAGTCTGGGGAAGGGGTCAGGAATCCTCTCCTTTCCACCACCCCCTTTATTTTTTTTCCTCCTTTTTTGTGTTGGCATAGCAACTCGATATTGCACAAGTGATGTTTTTGTCTTTCTGGGATATTGTGGAAATATTGCTTAGCCGTCAGAATTATTTGCAGCCTTTGGAAATTTCAACATGGCTTTGGGGAGGGGGGAGGGGGAAGAAGGCTGGATGGGGATATATATATTATACACACACACACACACATACAAACAACACCAAGAAGGAGACATGCATGCACATCCATGCACACATGTGTGCCTATGTGCATCTATGAGCTTTTTTGGATTGGGTTGTGGCGAATGCATCCATTTTCTTTTTTCTGGTTTTTTTTTTTTGGTGGAATATCATTTCTGTCTGTCTGGGCTGGGAGTCAGGGAGGGGGAGTGCGGGGGTCAGAGCTGACTGAGTCTAAGCTATTGATGATTGTAATTTTAATGAGGGCTGATGGATTTGACCAGCGGAAGGAACCGTGGTTGCCTCCCATGGTGAAAAGGCTGTTTGCTTTCATTCATTCTCATTCATTCATTTTACGGCGGACTGCATTGTTCCCATTTTGACACCGAGATGGACCCAAAAACCATCAGAGGAGGGGTTTTTTTGGTTTGCTTTCATTCAGGGAGGGGGTTACTTTAATTTTAAATTTTTTATTTTTTATTTGGGGGAGGGGGAGTTGTTTGTTTTGAAGGGAGGCGCCGAGGAAAGCCAGCAGAGGAGGGGACGTTGGTGACAGCAGTGATGGTGGCGGCCACGGCGGCGGTTCAGGCAGCATTTGTACTATTGCAAATGTGATTGCTAGTGATGTCTTTGTAGTAGCAAAAGGGGTGTGTGCTGGGAGAGAGTGAGGTCTGTGCCGCCTCCCCCAGCCTTCCTCTTCACACACCACACACTCGCCTCGCGCACACACGCGCACACACACACACAGGGCTGGCAATTGGCAGCAGCATCCCACCCGTGGGTGGAGGAGGGGGTTTGTGGGGCACCTCGCAACCCAGAAAGGCTCTCCTCCATAGGAAAACCATCAAAATCTTTGGGTATTTCGGCCAAATCAGTATTAGAGGTCACATGGGCAGAGAGATTTACAGGGTGCCCAGCATTTGGCCATTGCATTTGCTGCCTGCCATTATGACATCATCCTGAGCCAGCCCAGAAATTACAATGGATCGTCCTCCCCCCCCCCTTTTTTTTTTGTCTTGACTTCTCTCTGAATGATTTTTCTCCTTTTGCCATTTTCCCCTTCCACGGCTCTCCCTAAACCTCACTCCCATCTTCAGAAGCACAGCAAAAGGTCTCCTGAGCCCCAGACAAAGGTGGGTTGAGGAGAGGGAATGTGTAGCCAGAGGAGCTGTCCCCCCACCCTTCATAGAGTCTCATGCTTTGCTGGCATGGATCCTGGGAGGGGTGTGTATGTGTGTCTGTGTATGATATAGTTTCCTCTGGCATCGGGAAGAGCTCCCTCTGGAACTTGCAGGTTGACCTGGATGTATGGGCGTGGAAGAACAGCCTTCAAAGCAGCATGTCTTACACCGCCTTTGAACAGAGGCCTCTGTTTTCTCTTCTCTGGTAGTGAACCCCATGGCATCCAGAGAGACCTTTCCTGCCATCAGAATGGGCCCAATTCAGTGGGAGCTGGTGGAGCTGTCCAGCCATGAGCGAACTCTTGGTTGAAAACGCCAGTCAGCCCTAGCTTAGGCCTCTCTAAAGGGGGAAGGAACAGCGTGCAGATTTTAACACTGGTGCTATAGCACCATCTTTGTCAGCCTCTCCTTTATCCAAATACTAATGAACATCAGCATTTACACATGGATACTGACTATCTCAGGTTCATCCACAGTCAGAGTGTATCCTAGAAGTAGGGAATATATAAAAATCTGGAACACTCACTTACACCCAATTGTCAGCATTCAGAAGCAATCTTCCAAAATTGTAATGTCTGCTGGAGCACATTTGCTATTAAATATCATATTACTGGCTGGGCAGCAGTTTGAAGTATCATGATGCTTGAAGAGGTTACCATGACCCAAGATACTTATCTGCGAGAGAATGAAATAGCCAGCTGCCCACTGGTGTATTACCTCTGGCGCTGGCTCCTTCCATGTCTGCAACTATTATCTCCAGCTAGCATTACAGGTAATTTTGCTTCTGAGTGCCATGTGGATGTCCAGCTCTCTCTCTATTTAATGCTTGGAAGCATAGGCCGGCCTATTGGGAAAAAAAAAGATATTCTGCCTAAGCGTCTCCCTCATGGTTTTCAATGATATACATAAATATTACCACCAAATATCAAAGTGGACTGTCCACTTCTTGGTTAGGATTTTGGCCACCCTTTCTAACTTCCAGGATACTATGAGCTGTGCAGAGTTCACACTAAGCATCTCCATTCCAGTTTCTTAGGGTTCCTCTACACCATCCCCAGTGTTCCTTGGCTTCTGGAGGCCATTGAGCATGCTCAGGCCTCGCTGGGTGCTGATGGACTCCCCATATTATCTGTTTTTGCTTACCCAGGCTCCCTTGAGAATGATCTCTTCTTGCTTCTCAGTTTGGGCTCCATTTCTGTCAGCTCTGGCCACCTGAGCTCACAGTCATGTGTAAGGAGGAGGCCTTCAGTTGCCAGCACACCAAAAGCATGGCTTGGGAGGCGGAAAGGACTAACTTGTCTTGTAACTTGTTATGCCCACTATGACTTTGGTCCAACAGCTTCATAAGCATTCTACATAATAGAGAGCCTGCCTTGGTAAACACAGGTGAGTATGGAGATACAGTGTCTAGACCAGAGGTGTCAAACAGATTGCCTTCCAGTTATTTGACCCTTGAACTACCAGAAGCCCTAGCCAGCTTATCCAATGGTCAGGAATTATGGGAGCTGAAGTCCAAAACCAATGGAGGGCCACAAGTTTGATTCCACTAGTCTAGACCGTTTTGCTCATCTTCAGTGAAGTATCTTGTCCATCAGTCATGTTGACCCTTCATGTCTATTTATCCTCCTCCATGCTAGTTTCCATAACCTCAAGGCTCAGGATATCGCTTTCTCTTGGCTTTGACCATCCTTTTCTTGCCCTTCCTTCTGTCACTTGTCACAGCCCCTTCACAGTCCCTTGTCAGTGTTCTGTTCTTAAGATTTCTTTTCAGTCATGGAGACAGTGTAATAGATATTTTTAAATCCCCAGTTTTGAAGAGAAACAAAAGGTGTCTAGGTCTTCACAAAGGTACTCCAAACAGGTGAGAAAAAGTTTTTTGACACCTGAACGTCTTGACACATTATTCCTATCCTTGGACCAAAAGACAATTCAGGGATACAAGATTGACAAGCGACAACACAGAACTAATGTCCATCTTCTAGAGTGGTGTGAGCCTATCCAGTCTAACCACTTAGGGGCTGAGTACTGGCTATGAAACATACATCTTTACCAGGGCAGCTTGGCTTGGTGAAGCCTACCCCCCCCCCCCCCCCCCCGCCCCTTCACACCACTTGTAAGCACTCTCAAGCTGAAGAGCCTGCTAATGGCTTCTTCCCCTCTTTACTAAGAAATGGAAGATTGCTAGAGAGGCATTTCCCATTGGAAGGTAAGAGCCCCACTGTATGCCACATGAGAAGCTGCCCATTTCGAAGTACTAGGAAGTGTATTGAACTTGTCATCTTGAAAGCAGGGGGCGGGGAGAACGTTGTATGTCCCATAGGCCTTCATTCCAGCCTCCTCTGTTCTGTCCCTTTTTAATCCTCAAATGAAGGGCTTCCCATCTTCAACCCAAGCGTCCCAAAGTCTAAACTAACTGGACTTTACTGGCAGTGTCATCAGAACATTCCTCCTCCCAGATTTTCAAGAAAGACACCCAACCATTGTTTTTTAATTATTATTTTAGTCTTTCTTTCTTTCTTTCTTTCTTTAATTGCCTCCTCACCTTAACTGAACTGCATGGAGTGGAGAAAGGTTCCTCCCATCTCCAAACTAGTGGAAGAGTACTCATGCTCACTGGATGTACTCTCAACTTACAGGTGATCTAAGTTTCCCTGGTCAGTTCTGCTTTTTTTGAGCTACTGCTTTTATTGACTCTGAAATTCAGATGTTTTGGACTACAAGTCCCCATGCCTTTCCATTGGCCATACTGGGTCAGCCTGGTAGAAGCTGTAGGCCAAAGCATCTGGAGGACCAAAGACCGCCTCCTCTTGCTGAATGCTAAATTGGCCAGGATATGCACCTCTCTTTAACCAGAATTTGATTCTGTGTTCTAAGTCAGAGCGAGTGTCTTGGGAGGATGGCTAGAATGTTGGAGGAGTTCGCATAAGTACATGAGTGCTTTGATGGCATGGGTGCTATTTGGAAGGTGTATTTAGGAGGCCAATCTGGAGTGTCAAGCCTAACCAAAGTCTAGCTGACCAGTGCCAGTGTATTCATCATTCATCATTACTTGATAAATGGTCATTGTAATTATTTGACAAGGGAGCTGTCATACAACTTCCAATTTTGGCATTGCTTGCATTTTGTTCTCTGATCTTGCAGCAAATCTCTCCTCCCTACATTTATGTCCATAACAACTGTCTCAACTTGAGATGTGGTCTCATGCATCTTATGAAGTGGCCTCTGGTCCATGGATGCTTATGTTCTACTTTTGAAAGTGCCAGTTCCCCGGGATTCCTTTATTGTGCGTATTTGGTCTCATGTTTGGAGCCCAGTCTTTCCTTCTGTGTCACATTTCCACTTCTGCTGTTTGTACTGGTAACCTTAGTTCCCTTTTGTTTTGGTTTCTTTCCCATTTTTCTTGACATGTCATGTCAAAGAGGTGGCATGCCAAACTTGTATAGTCAGGAGATAACAGTCCTGTATCTCAGGAATATCTTGACTTCACCATTGCCCAGATCAAGCTCATTTTTGTGTTTGGATTTCTTTCTCTCAGTTGGGGAGATGTTTGAGAGGCAGCCATTCCTTGTCACCCTGATGATCACTCCCCCTAATACCAAATGTGGGTAGTCCCACAGCCATTATTTGACAAGGTAAGGATAATAAGACTGCATGAAAAGGAGGCTTTTCATTATAGTCAGCTGACCCACCATGAGCACAGAACTATACTTATTTGTATACACACAGAGACACACCTTCCAACACAGATTGAAAACTGAGGCACATATTGCAGAACAAAATTGGAGTGTGGTCAAGATAGCCAAAGGAAGAATAGACTAGTTGGCAGAAGTTTGCTTTTGTAGTGAGAAGAGCCTGCAACTAGGACCTTTTGAAAGCAGTTGAGAAAGTGGGATGAGAGATGATTAACTGGGAAGGGTCCTGCCAAATTGGGACAGTTGGAGGGCATGATTGGATATAGCTAATAACTCAATATGGGATCCATGCTCAGTGGCTTCCAGAACCAATGAAAGCAACTGAGCACAGTTGTCTGTGTTGTTTATTCACCTGTACATTTATTCTAACCTACTAAGGATGCCAGGTAAGGAAGGAAATCTCTAGAGGGTGTGGCTTTTAAAACTAAGGGGGCATGTTGTACCAAGTTAAAAATGATTCCCCCCAACACTAGATGAGAACGTTTCTGGTGCAACCCCTGTTCTTTTCCTCATTTCTAGAAACCACCCCAGCAATAAATTTCTCATGATTGTGGCAATCCACTCATCCTCAACCTCTGTCCTTTCGCTTCATATGGAATGCCAAGTGCGGGTTTTCTCAAGTTGAATCCGTTCTTCATCCCAAAACCTTCCCCTTTCTGTTGACCTGAAAGAGAGGTGTGTCTTGTAAAGACTAGAAATGCTCTTCCACGTTTTTGTGTAGGTCCTTACAGGTTCCTTCCTACAAGCTTTGTTGCCCCATGCCTATTTGAAAGGAGAAGCTTTCCAAAGAAAGGCATTTCCTTTTCAAAATGTCCTTTCCTTTCTCCCTAATCCCACCCTCTGTAAACCTCAAGCTATTCCATAAGGCCCACCTCCTCTTTTTGTGTGTTTTTCTTCATCCTGCAAACAGCCCCCAACCCCCCATATTCAGAAACCTTTCTTAAACCTTAAATGTCCCTCAAGCAAACAATTAAGAGCATAGACCTTACCTCTATAAATATATATGAAAATAAGAGGAGTCTCCCTCGTTTGACTCCACCCAGACCTGTGCAAGAATTTGCATTTTTGTATGAAACCTGCTCTTACATACACATTTTTGAGCCAAAGACTGTATTGGGAAAATCCGATACATTGGTAATCCAATGGATAGCTTGATTATGAACCACACAGTAGTCTGGAAAGTAAAAAAAAATGAGTTTGGTTCCAGTGATCTAATGGAGGCAGGACTCACATGCTCAAAACACTGGAACTTTGGATAGCATGGACAATGATACCATCTGCCAGCCCACTCAAGCTCCTGTTTTCTTCCGAGTGTAGCCAAAATCCTCATAGTAACTGGAGAAAACATGGATTTTCCCAACAGCATATTGCTGTGAGTTGCAATGCAAAGCATGGACTCACATGGGCAGTTAGAAGCCACTCACTTTACAAAAGATTTGTTCCTAGTTCAGATGAAAACTGCCAGAACTGACTAGTAAGCTATCTGTGTTTCGTAACTTTCCATGAAACCATGGCTATGGAGGCTCTTATAATAGAAGCAGACTTAAGAGTTTACCACCCCACCACTGGTCAGTTAACTTACAAATGTGAAACATTCCCCCATCCCTGGTTTGAGGTTCATTTCCCATCGAAGGGATTGCCTGTTAACTGGGCTGAAAGACGCTCTCCGTCTGGGACCCAGAAAAAGGGTGGACACTTCTGAGCAAGATGCACCGCTAGGCCTGACATGATAAAAGGGGAGTTCCTTGTATCACTTAACTTCAAAACCCCTGCGTTCTCTTGAAGCCAGTCCAGCCGTTCATCTTTTCTCTCCATGAATCACGCTTTTTCTCCTTTCCATATCAGGTTTTAAAATCCATTCCCGCTGTTCCCTTAGGGACATCAATGGTGATCGCCGCATTGTAGTCAAGTTAAATGAGGTATTTGTGTATGTCCTCACAAAAGAGGTCACCAAAGGAGAGAGCTTCTCATCTGAACTCACCCTCTCCTATGGCAAAGTCTGTAAGCAATGTGACTCAGAAAAAGAGGGGGGGTGGGGGTTGCGTCCAATTAGTAGTATTGTTACTGTGGGGATGATGAGGACAAGAGTTAATGTAGAGCAGGAAGAAGGGGTTCTGTTAAGAGACCAGATTCCTTTGGACTTATCTTCCAGGGGTTGCTTCCAGGGCTCAAGCCAGTGTTAAGCAACAGAGAAAACCAACAGAGAAAACCCTTGTGTAGTCTCTCCTTTTCCTCCTTATTTAAATGGCTTCCAAAAGGTCATCAGTTTCTTTGGTAGCCCAAAGTAGTAATGAGACCTTCTCTCTGATTCTAACCCACTTTTGATAGGACCAAGGGAGAAGGCTCTCTCAGTGGCTACTCCCAGACTATGGAACTCCCTCCCTAGAGAGACCAGCAAGGCTCCCTCCTTGCTCTCCTTTTAAAATCAAAACTTTCCCTATTCCCACTGGCTTTCAGGAACAGACTGCAAGGAGCGTTTATGGTGTGTTGTGGGTTTTTTTATATCTTGTATTTTAATGAATTTTAAAATTTCAAATCTATAGATTATTAAAGTAACTTACATATTATATATTACTGGCAATTTTGTATGCTTTTAGTTTGCTCTGGTTTAACTATTCAGTAAGCCACCTTGAGTCACAATATTGGGGAAAAGTTGAATAAAATGATGGTGGTGGTGGTGGTGGTGGTGATGATGATGATGATGATGATGATGATGATGATGATGATGAGAAGAAGAAAAAGAAGAAGAAGAGTAGTTTGCTTTTGCTAGAAGCCTGAACGGAATGTTTGCAGAGGGCTTTTGGAACGGAACCGAGTACGCCATGACATTTGTCTATCTATAACATGAGAACCATGGTGGTGTAGTGGTTTTGTGTGTTGGATGCTGAGAGACCAAGGCTCAATCATGGCAACCCCCTTGGCAACCTTGGGCAAATCCCACTCTCTCAGCCTCAGAGGAGGAAAATGACAAGCCTCCCTCTGCAGAAAGCATAGCTAGAAAACAACATGGAAGGGGGTCTCCATAAATCAGAGTCAATGAGTGCACATCACAGTGACAAATCCCACCTAGCAGCTGGATGTCCTCTCATAGTAGCTTACACACTAGTAAAAGAACAAGATCTATAGTCAGGCTTACACTCTAAAAATATTACAGAAAAGGAAAAGGGGATTGGGAAGGGGGGGAAAGTAAGGCAAGGACATTCATGGTGAAGTCATTTAGAAGATATGTTGGCCTGATGGCATGGCTGCTGGATCAACATTGAAGAGCCTGCTGAAGCTGACTTCTCAGGAGGGTCCTATGATGCAGCTTGGTGGAGCCAGAAAATTGAAACAAGGGCTATAATCTCTGTCTGAAGCAACAGGTTCCCCAACCATTCTTTAGAGCAGTAATGTCCAACCCTTGGTTCTTCAGGTTCTTGGACTTCATCTCCCAGAAGTTTTGGCCAGCTTGTCCAATGGTCAGGAATTCTGGGAGCTGAAGTCCAAAACAAGTGGAGGTCCCAAAGTTGGACACCACTGCTTTAGAGTATTCGAAGCTCTATAATGTAGGTTGGATTTTTTATGCCCATTGGTAGATGGAAAGCTGAGGAAGGAGGTCTCAACTGGTGAGTTCGCTGCAGAGGTGAGTTCTGAACCAAGGACTTCCAAACTTTTTCCTTTCCTTATCCACAACGTTACATCTACATCGCAAGATGCTTGGTGCTAAGTGTGCCATTGGGCATAATGGGGCAGATGTGGGGGAAAGCCTGAGCAACCTCCTTCCCAGTAGTTGTGCTTTCCCTCAGATACTTCAGTATTCAGCTTCTATGAAGATGCACTCTACAGGTAGCTCTGCTCTGTTCTGAGACAGTGGAAGATAGTGGCACTGTTTTTAAGACTCTTGAACCACGGGCCAGTGATCTTGAGTAACTCCAGACAAATTTGGAGGGCTGTTATTGAAGACCCAGGCATGCTTTGGGGAGTTTCAATCCCCTCAATAAGACAAGGAATCCTCTCAGATGCAGTCTCCCTTCTGAACTTGTTCTGCTTCCCACCTCTGCCCTTCCAAAACCAAATTAATGAGTTTTGGCAGGGAAGCATAGAAAGATCCTGATTCATCACGAATTGTGTGTGTGTACATACATTATGGACTATTTTATTATGAATGCCTCCTGGATTTTTAGCTGGCCCCATAACTTGAACCTCGCCTTGGACATTACATTGGCAATGCTGCCTAGGAGCCTAGTTGAGAGGACCGCATGATTCCTCCATAAAGTCATCCCAATACTCCATTAGTTTGGATCATTAAAAACTTTGGGGGTGGGGGGACAGGGGTTCTTGTGTGGAGTCTCTGTGGGAAGGCCGCGGTTGGGTTTCCTGATGCTTGGTTGACATCCCTTGCTGTGCATATGTCAAGAGGCTGCTAGCAGCGAACGCGCGCCCACGCCCACTTGGGGCTGCAAGAGAGAGCAACGGAAGGCTCTCTAGCACAGACACTAGCTGCTCTGGTCTCTATTCAGACGCAGAGGAATCCCCCTCCTCCAGATAGATTGAGAAGCTCTCAAAGGGGTCTAAAGGAGATGGCAAAGGGGCAGCCCTGGTTCAGGAGGCATGAACAGAGCTCTCTCTTGCAGAAGGCATAGCAAGGTTTTAGCAGGGGGTTGGGGCATTGATGGCTGTGAGTCCAGCTGTTTATCTCTATTTTCATATGTCTCTCAGCTTCCCAAAGGCATCCCTGTCCCCCATTGTCTTCTAGAAGGGCACAGATGCCACAACGGAGGGAAACTTTCTTTCTTTTTCTTGTTTTTTTTCTGGCGAACCAAGGCACCAGAGAAATAAGGAACCAAGGGATGTTGGGGATGGGTAGTCCCTGCTCAGCTTTTCTCAAAATCCAGTGACTTTCTCAATGACTGCTTTGTAACCACAGTTCTGGCATCTGTTGAACTCTGCATTGAAATTGGCGATGGGCACACGCCGTTCTGAAAAGGCTGGATTAATTAAAGGGGGCCTTCAAAATTGATCTATTTTTTTGTCCTGGACTAATTGAGGTTGGATGAGGCCCCCATCGCATGCCCAATTATTTTGCTGAGTACATGAAGTAACCTGGGAGCTGAAATGCATTTAGATGTGCCTCCAGGATGAGTCAGGCAGCTTTCCCCAACTTCAGTGTTTTGTTGCTTACAGGAGTGAGGGAGAGACGCAATGACACTTTCACAAGACGATTTGAGGTCTCAGATACTTCCATAAACTAAACCCACTCTCTTCCCCATTAATGCCCTGCTTCCCCCGGAATGTCCCAGTTTGTACCAAAACTTTGGACATATTTTTGAGTGTGATGGAAGTAGCTGTACATCACAAGAACTTTAGTTCATACTATATATATTTCACTGTCTTTCAAGTGCCTTTTGTGCCCTGCATTTCTCTCAAGGTTGGGGTGCTGTATGCCTTAGTATAATATTCCATAAAACACAAGAATGTGTCATGAATTTGAGGGAGCATCTGAACACATTTTCTGTTCCTTTCCTGGGGCAAATACAACCCTCACTGCCAGTTCTTGTCCCTTCAGAAAGGAGAACAATGCAAAGGTGGAAAAGGTGCCCTCTGTGTTTCACAGGCACAGTGTTCACAGAGGACTTTCATGAATGTGTATGCCACCTTTCCACAAGTGGGCTGTGCCCAAAGCCACTCCCATCGCAATAGAATTAGATGGGGCGAGCATCTTCCCAAATATTAATTGAGACAAATTGAACCTGAAGTTAGTGAAAGAGTATCGGCTCAGTACAAATCCAAAGTGAGCATACCCAAAATGAATATTATCTTTGCCATGATGTTTCCTGTGTGAGCCTGGCTTCAATATAGTTGGGAGTAGCCCCAACCTCACCAGTCCTCCTTTGGTTTAGGCATGGGACTGCCAGTTAAGGCACATGATGCCCCCCACCCTGCCTGTTTTCTATAGCAAGCCCCCCCCCCCCCCCACCCATCCTCGGTTGCTGCTGCTGCTGCCAAAGGAAAAAAATAGGGAGACACTCCAAACAATGACAAGCTTTTAGAATGATTATCCCTGGTAATTGCCAGGCCTTGTTTCATCCGAAGGGCACCTTTTTACTGGGCACGGAGCGGGGGGTTAAAGCCAGGCTCGTGCTTCCAGCCACTTTCCGCAAAGATTTTGCGGAGAGGTTGCCATGGCAGACCTCGGGGCGGGGGGGCGGGGGGGGGGGCGTCAATATTGATCCTCTTGACTTGCGGGAGTTGCCCATCCACCCCATCCCTCTGCCGAGTGTGGGATAGTTGTCTAGACAACAGTAGGCCTGAGAAGGACTTTAGGGTTCTTATGGCTTCAAAAAAACACACACTTGAATATGCATTACTGCTGTAATGCAGGGTGCTCGGAAGGCTAATGCTGGCTGAGATTATATTAATAGGGGGAATTTAAGCGAAAGTAGTCACAACGCCTTATTCAGCACAATTGAGACCTGCTCCGGAGCAAGGAAGGTGCACAGGTAGAAAGGAGACAGGGAGAGGAAAGCGGAAGATGGCAGCAGCTCCTGAATGCACTTCTTGTATGGAAAGGCGAGAAGTAAGTAAATACAAAGCGCTGGTTACGGGTTGTCTAGTTTGGGGATTTGGTTTAAATTCTTACCATGTGTTTAAAGTATAGTTGTTCAAAACCTTCAAGAGACCAGCAAGAAGTCCATTAGATGGATTAAAGCAAGAGAGGAGCTGTTTGAAAGGGGATGAAGTGTTAGGATCCAAGCTGGATAACTTCTAGGCTCTCTAGGAAATGGTTGAAATGTTGAAGTCTCTCTTCAGTAGAAGTTGAATTCCAGACCTTGCTTTTGTGGAGCTCTCCGAGGTCCTGAAAGTTACGCCTTATCCTTCCTGTTACTAAGCCAAGCCAACTTCAGACTGGTGGGTTCTATTTGTTTTAAACCTAGAATCCTGTTCTCTGGTACGTGAATCCAGGAGAATATCATGGTTCAGGCAGAGAGAGAGATGTATACTAAAAATTGAGGAACAGGTGTCTCTGAATGCATGCTCAGCCCAGGAATTTAGACTCAGTATTAGAATAATGCTCATAAGTAATTTCACATAAAAATCTAAGCATTCTTTTTACAAACTAATTCAGCCTTTTAGGGTGAGTTAGATATTGATATGGTTACCTTGTGCCGTCTTTCTCTGGTCAAGAAGCGATGTTTGTAGTATTGCACTGAGTTGCTATTTGCAGGATGTTTCCTTAGGGTGGGCAGTTGTGTTAGATTATCTTCATCCTGCTTCTGGTGTTAGGATGCTTTTTTGAAATCTGATGTTGAAAGCAGGGGATGAAAAGTGCTTCTCTGCCGAGGTTAAACAAGAAGGATGTTTGCATTGAACCGGAGTGAGCAACTGGTTGCCGCGAGAGCGGACCTAGCGCTTGAAGCGACTGCGTTTGCTAAGCATTTGCGCTCCTTCCCTAGGACCATCTTAATGCCGCTTCTCTTTTCTGGACTCGACTTCTGTGGATTAAAATAGAGGAAAATAAGCCTACCTGTAGGTGTAATTTAGCTTCTGTTGGGAGAATGTGAGTATGCAAAAACTAGAAATTCCATTGTGGATTGGCAGTTCAAAGATAGTGTAAAAGGGTATCTCCTGGGGAGATTTTATATGTTTGATATTTTGCACTGAGGCAGGGAACTGGGATATAGGAACCAGAAGATCCCTTTCCGTGACCTAAATGAAAGATATGTTTGATTTGTTAGTCAGTGGCCCATTTAGGTGTGTGTTAACATACCTTTTGTAACTTGGACCAGATTTTGCAGTCCATTTATGTGTGTATGTGTCCATTATAGTTGGTTACATCTTATCGCTATCTCTCAGCCTCAGTTTCCCAGTGACAAAATAAGAATGTGATTGGTTTCTGTGGAAGTAGTCACATGCAACAAACATCATGAACTCCTTTGTAAATTGTGTGCTTTAATTGGTAATTTACTCAATAAAAGTTGGATCGGTGAAATTCAGGTTGATGGTGCTGCACAGTAAGGGTGCCCTCTTTTAGGCTGTTTGATTCTCTAGTAGGAAATGAGGAGTGAAAGTTGAAAGTGGAAAATAACAAAGGTAGCATGCTTTTTAAACAAGGAAAATAACTTTTGATAAAATACTGCAACTTATCTTAGACATCCTTTGCTTCAGAAAGGGAGCTATAAACTACAGATTGACTTAAATGTAATTGGTTTTAAAATGAGAGCAGCCAACTTTTGAAAAGTTTATGAAGTGGGAGCCATCAATATAAATTCCAACAACGCTGTTTTAATGACTGGCTAAGTTGCAGTATATCTAACATTGGCCCTCTTAAAAGACTGTTTTCAACCACATTGTGAGATGCAAGACAGTTGATGAGCTCTGAAGCACACTTTGCCTAGCAAGGTCTGGAGCTTTGATTCATTTTGGATGACCTAGGCTCCATGCTATGACTTGAAGCTTCGTGCTCTGCTTTCTCTCCAAGAGCTGTTGCAAGGAATGTCTGCTGTTCTAGTGCTGGAGCTAAGCTCAGGACCTGCTGAGGTTGGTTTGAACTCTAGGGTTCTTATGATGTTTGAGTCTGGCATCTCCTCTACTGACACCATGGGTTCCTCTGCCATTGAGGATGTCAGCAAAGGAGGTGCACAGGTTGCCGGAAGCTGTATATTCTGCTCTGAGGCTGATATATAGTTCTGCTATATTAAAGTGGGCCTGCCTTGTGGATTACCCATTAGCTGTAGCAGGATCTGTACTGGTATTTCAGGCAGATGGTGTTCAAGACTCTCCTTGGTGTGTTCTAGAGTTCCTCAGTATTAGTGGAGAATCACTGTATTGAGAGGGACGGGCCATTGCCCAGAATGGACTATGGCACACTAATGATACATTTGAGTGATTTTTAACCAGGAACTGTATGTGGCAAGCTTTGTCTTCTCTCCTGAGTCCGTCTGGTAATAGATCATGCCTGCCAACCATCCTGGCTCTCTTGATCTTGTGTGCCCCTCCTCATGCTTTGCTGAGTATTAGTCAAGGCTGGGGGATCGCTTTCCAAATATAAGTGAATCCCATTTCAGAGAAGGTCTCAGACACCAAGACAAAAGGGTGGGACCTAAATACCAGCTTATTGTATGTTAAAGCTGTCATTGCATAATGTTTAAGCAAAACATTGCAACCTTTTAGAATACAGATTGGGTTAGCAACTCTCAGACTGAATTCCTATGGACATTTCTGTAACTCTGCTGAATACAGTGGGACATAATTTCAAGCCTGTGCTGTTATTTATTTTCTATATATTTGGGTAACTAAGTTCTTAGCAACATGAAAGCAAAGGATTTGCATCGGAAGGGCATCAAGAAGGATAGTGGGGTGGAAGCGGCGCAAGACACTAACCAGGCATGGGCACTCATAGCAGGGACCTCATGTCCTCTGACCAAGCTGAGTGTGACGAAACCAAGAACCCCATGGGTGTGACTCCTGATAGGAATTGCCCTTTGCGTCCTTACTCTAGTGATGGTTGGAGAAAGCAGATACTTTATGTTCAGGAAGGAGCTTAAATCACCCCTGAATTTTCTCTATTCAGTAGGAAGGTGTGGAGATGGGTGTATGGGATCTTGATTTCCATAAGGTATTTCATTCATCTTTTCTTCCTCACCTCTTCACAATGTTGACTAGGTTGCAACTGGAGATACTAACATCCTCCAAGGAGTGAGGAATGTTTGCTTCTTCCAACACCCTCTTTGATTCTACCTGTTTCCCCAGTCCCCAAATCTACAGGCAAATGATGAGGGGCAATGACATCTGTCAACAAGGAGAGCCTCAATCCATTCCCTTGCTCAAATATCTCTCTAACCAAGCTACTTGGGCCTCTGCAGCCTTCCAAGAGGCCTTCCAGTTAGTAGCCACTCCTGCGCATTCTCATCCACAATGCCATTGGGTTTGGAACGTATGTTGTGATTTGTCTTTGAAGCAGAATGTGAACACTCTCTCCCTTTTGATGGCCCTAGGTTACAAGGCAGATCCATGAGCATGAGCAGGAGAACGAGTTGCGGGAACAGATGTCAGGATATAAGCGGATGCGGCGCCAGCACCAGAAGCAGCTGATCGCCCTGGAGAACAAGCTGAAGGCTGAAATGGATGAGCACCGCCTCAAGCTGCAGAAAGAGGTGGAGACTCATGCCAACAACTCGTCCATTGAGCTGGAGAAGCTGGCCAAGAAGCAAGTGGCCGTCATAGAAAAGGAGGTGAGTTGGGATAAGAGACACTCCCATATGGGGCCCAAAGAGTAGAACCTAAGTTTCGTTCCGTCCTCTTCCAGCTAGTGGAGAAAAACCATGTCCTGTTGTCAGGTCTGAGCTTTGCACACAGGATAGCCAAAGGGCAGCCCTTGGAAATTCCACTTAAAACAGTAGCATATATAAAAGTAGCAAAGGGGATGGTTGAAACTCTTGACCAAAATCCACTTGTTTGTCTCCTTTCCCTTTACAGGCAAAGTCAGCGGCAGCAGATGAGAAGAAATTCCAGCAGCAGATTTTGGCTCAGCAGAAGAGGGATCTGACCAATTTCTTAGAAAGTCAGAAGAAGCAATACAAGATTTGCAAGGAAAAGATTAAAGAGGCAAGCAAAGCTGTTCCTGTTTTTTTTTCTGGGGGAAGCCCAAAGCAGATCATTGATAGTATGGCTTTGAATGAATATAAGGCCCATTATTTAATGTTGCTTATGATATCGCACTGCAGGACATCATCTGTGAATTCTGCCTAAAAACCTGTCTAAGCTTATAAGCTGATAACTCCTTAAAAGTTTTGAGTGGGTGCTATATTAAATTAAATAGTAAATAAACATGAAATGCAGTCAGTTTTAATTAACCAATTCTCCTTAAGCCTAGACACCAATGTTTGGTCATGACATGCGCCCCTTAGCGTGCCAGATGTTTTGGACAATTCTGACAGATGTTGGGAAATTGAAATCCAAAACATCTGGAAGGCCAAAGATTGAAAACCTACTCTCATAGAGGAAAGTATTTATCTATTTCTGAAATATAAATACGCTAAGAAAAGTGGGTTCCAAAAATACACAGTAGCTCTGTCAACCTTCATGCATGAGTGATGACTCAAAGGCAAGATTTACAGGCCCCATGCTTTGAGATATGGATCCAAATATCCTATATTATAAGGTATCTCAAATTCAACAAAACGTGCAGAATGTCTCTTACTTTTGCCATCCAGGAGGGCAACCTTTCACAAGGAATTGCGTAAGACCCCCACATTCCCTCTCTGGAATACTCTTATAGTAGGGTTGCCTTGATGGGCATAGGGACGCTTCTCTGGTGTTTTAATTACCCCATATCCTTGAGGCAGCAGTAGATGTAATTCAGTCTGACTCTGGTACCCAGTGAAAGCAGAGACTATGCAATGCTAACCTTTGAATGACCTTTGGGTTGTCCTTTACATTGGTAGAAGGAGCTCCCATACATTTACTGAATACACTCCATGATGTAAATTATTTCCTGATTTAAATGTCACCTACCAAGCATCTCTTATAAACCTCCTCCATTATGTCTGACCATATGTGTGTGTATATATATAACAGATTCTCTCCAGGAATTTATCTTGACACTGTTGAATGAATCCAGTTTAACACCAGTCTCACTCCCACAGCTCAATGCAACCCAAGCAGTATAAAGCACTCAAGAACCATGGGTAGTTTTACAAGACCTTTAACCTTTTCTTCCAAGTAGTTTTGGTGTTTCACCAAACTACACCTCTCAGGATTCCATCGCCTGGAGCCATGGCAACTGAAGTGACTTCAAACTGCATTCATTACTTGCTTCCCTTGCAAAATACCTGCCTTGATTTGGTTTTAGAAGTTATTATGTATAACAGTTCTCCACCTTTAAATTCCAAATATCTGACTATAGCTGACTATAATTTGGAATCATCCAGAGAAGTTGAATGATAGGAGATTTATGATAGACAAAAAAAAAGGATGGTGGTGTTAAAAGTGCGGTGTCTCCTCAAGTTGGAGTGATGACTGCCAACGTCGGCAGCTTTAAATGGGAATCAGACAAATTATTGGAGGATGGAGTCATCAGTAGCAACCAGTCATAATGGCTGTATGTGTGACCAATTGAACCAGAGCTTGAAAAAAATCACTTTTTAAAACTATCATCCAGAAATTCACTCATTCTTCCAAGATCGTAATTCGAACCAATTCTCTCTGTCCCTGGGTCACCGTTCCTTTGGATTGCCCACAAAGACTTTCCTTTCCCTCGGCCCCTAGAAATATTCAGAAACACTGCAAACTCCACGCTCCTTCCAGTATTTTTATAATCTTTTCAATTCAGGACACTGTGTTACAAATTGGGTACAAATATATTTTCAAAATAACCTTTTTAAAAATGGATATTTAACTAAATACCTACAGCTAAAGAGCTTTGGGATAATTGCATGAACTTCCAAAGTGGTGCTCGGTTTTGCCTTTGTGGCTTTTGTGTGCATTTATTTTCAGGGCTTGCTCTATAAAGGACTTTCCAGCACTGGCTTGAATTGAATTCATTCATTAATCTGCTAAATGTGTTTACTCTTCTCCCATGGAGGAAACCAAGTTTGGTAAATCTTTGTAGAGATTGTCTTTTGAATCCTATCTCTTTCCTCCTTGTGTCACCCTCAAACACACAAATAACTTTTGGGTTACAGATTATGAAATGTGTGAAACACATTTCTTCTTAATTCACAATGAATAGATTACAACTGATAACATGTATTTTGTACATATACCACATAGGTCCTTGGTTTTGGCCTCTTGGCCCCATAAGCTATTTTATTTCAGAGAGCTATGAAATCAGGAGTATCCATGTCTCCTTGTGTATTTGATCAAAGAGGAACAAAGCTGGAACAGAAAAGTATTGGTGCAGAACTTTCTTTGCCTTCACATTCTGTCTAGATTTTACAGAGAGCCATAAGAGTCTTAAACAGCGAGACAGATAGCCTATGCAGCCATCCCTCTACATTTGCGCTTTTGACTCAGGTGGATTTGATTATTCACATATTTGATTTAAAATGTCCTCTCCAAGAATTCCTCATCTTCCATTGTAACTCTGTAGTCCACTTCTTTCAGTCATCATGGAGGGCCTAGAGATTTCTTGAGAGAGGACTTTTTTTCAGAATCTCTAGGTCCTCCAATACGATTCTGGACACAGCTTCCAGCTGAGGTCATGCCGGAAGACCTAGAAATTTCCAGATCTATGGCTTTTGCTAAATGCAGCTCAGATGTTTCCTTAAAGGTGTTGCCTCTTGAGAGAGTCATGGCAAATCCCACTGCACCTTGTCTGACTTCTCTATAGGCCATCTTTTTTATTATCTGGTCCCAAAGCCTGTCCGAAGGCCACAATCCCTTTATGAACCTGGAACTCTGATCTATTGGAAGTCAACTCCATCACTGGTCTCCAGGCCTACTTTTATGTTAGCCCTACCAGCCTGATCTTAGATTCAAATGCAGCCCCTTCAGCAAATCCTCTTCCCCCTCTCCTCCATTGGAGTGAAGCTAAAACTCATGTCTCCCATCCCTTTCCTTCGCAATATTCAACCCAATCACACATGTCCCACTTTAAATTGTCATGGTATCTGTTTGGGAGTTGTAGTTTTGTGAAGTAGATTCAAGTCCCAGAGACCTGCTTTCACTCCTGGATTTTCCTTCCCTCCGGCTCCCTGAGCTTTAAGTCACTTTTGCTCCCGCTTCTAGAGAGCCTTTTTCTGTTTGGTATAACCTGATTACCTCTCAGCAGGGGTGTCTTGAGGGGTAATGGGCTTAAACCCTTTTGGACAGGGATTCAAAGGCCCGTACTGTTCTTGTTAAGCTCGTACAGATGGCGGGAGGGGGATCTTGTGTGTTTTTTCTGCCCACTTCCCACAAAAGCCGTCCACTTTCTAACAAATGGCTTTGGTTCTCGGCCTTCCCTCCGTGTGTGTCCAGGAGATGAATGAGGATCACAGCACACCGAAGAAGGAGAAACAGGAGCGGATATCCAAACACAAAGAGAACCTGCAGCACACACAGGCTGAAGAGGAGGCCCATCTTCTCAGCCAGCAGAGACTCTACTATGACAAAAACTGCCGTTTCTTCAAGCGAAAAACCATGCTCAGGAAGCACGAGTTGGAGCAGCAAAACATTCGGGAGGTACGGCCTTTTAATCTTTTCTCTCTCTCCCTATTCCTCTCAAGAGACTGAGAAAAAATATAGATGGAATATAGGCCCCTGTTGGCCCATCAGTAACTTACCAAATTATTTTATGTTGGACTATATGGTGAACCCATTGTCTGTGTTGCCCTACAAAATGGGAAATCGTAACTCAGCCTTGTTCTATTCCAGAAATACAGAATAGATATATAGTTCATAAGCCAGAAGGGTGGCTAAATGAGATTGCCAATGTTTTTAAGTGGCTCGTGGGGCAGCAACGCTTCAGTCTCTTCAAACTATTTGACCTGAATGTTGAGACTGGAGCAGTATGTGCGAAATATTAAATCCTGCCAAAATGACCATTCTGCATCAGTTTGCTTTGGGTTGCAACACTCCACCATTTTCACCCAGACTGCACCTAACCCTTATTTGAGACTTAAGGTGGAAGGGCCATGCTTTGGAGACAAAAAGTTGTCTTTCCAATGGCACCAGGGAGAAATGGCGGAATTCTTTAAGAAAAAAAATGGGTGTCAGATGGAGCCAAGATTGGGCTAGAAATGGAAAATAAGTGGGAGGAGGAACATAACTGTGCATAATTGCATGAAAAGTACTCAAGTGAGGTTCTAGAATGGTTCCAAACAAGAATGGATGTTCAACACTTTAAACTTTTATGTGAATATCCTTAACCATAGGTAACTCTGTATTATATGAGATACCTGCAAAAGGTGTTTCTGTCTCACTCTCATTCAGCAGCCATGTTGATAGCCTTGCTCGGTTTTATTTAAAGGATACATCCCCACCCTCCATCTTCAGCCACTTGTTGTTAGTTTGCCAGGTTTTAGAGCAGAAAGAACCTTTTTTTCTTCAAACCGAGTTTCTTTTACTCCTGGTTGCCACCTTCTGGGCAGTTTGTGGAAATACATCCTTGAAAGGTTGTCTTGACATCATGGAGATAATGAGAGTGATTTGCTCGGAGAGTGGGACAAAATTTCAGTGCAGCAGATGAATGTAGGGAGTTTACCTTGGCTGCTGGCTCTGATGATTTTCAAAAGGATATTAGGTGAATTTATGGAGAAAGAGAAGCCATATCAACTGCTATTACCTCTGATAGCTAAATGGGAACCTCTTATGTTCAGAGGCAATATAACCCTGAGTACCATATTCAGGGAATGAGCAACAATAGGATGGCAACTTCGTGCACTCCTTGTTACCTTCAAAAGATCTCTCTGCATTTGGAGGCAGGATTAGCCAGACATTGTTTCAATCTCAGCATCAGGAGAAATCTTTCAACAATTTTTATTTTTGCTGTTGACACATTTAGGATACTTTTAAAAATAGTGATATTTCATTTGGAAAATGCACAATTGTTATACGAATAATTGTCATACAGTGGGCCCTGGTTCCTGGACCCCCTTGGATACCAAAATCTGTGGGTGCTCACCTCCCTTTGTATACAGTGGGGTCGCAAGATAGTGTCCCCTATGTAAAATGGGATTTTTTTTTATTGGAGGGGGATATTTTCAAGCCATGGATCTTGGAATTTGTGGTTGCAGAATCTATGGATATAAAGAACCGACTGTAATATGCTACCTCTGTTTTACAAAAATATAGTAGTTGCTTTGTAACCTCTGACAGTAGTGGTATATATACATTTAATTCAGCCTCAGTATAACAGTTCTTAAGCAGGGCTTGACTCTATCCTGGACCACCGAGATGGTGTCACGACTCCCGTGACACATAGGAAAGTGAAATTTTGGATGATAACTCATCCTTTTTTTGTCCTCGGCAGGAGCTAAATAAGAAGAGGACCCAGAAAGAAATGGAGCACGCCATGCTGATCCGGCACGATGAGTCGACGCGGGAGTTAGAATACAGGCAGCTGCACACGTTGCAGAAGCTGCGTATGGACTTGATCCGGCTGCAGCACCAGACGGAGCTTGAGAACCAGCTGGAGTACAACAAGCGGCGGGAGCGGGAGCTGCATAGGAAGCATGTCATGGAACTGCGGCAGCAGCCCAAAAACCTGAAGGTAGCAAGGAGCCAGTGGTTAGGGCCTAGTACAGGAGTTGGGCAAGAAAGAGCCCCTGTTTCATGCTCCCCACTGCCTCTCACCACCACAGTCCTCACTACTGAAAGAAAAGGAAATCTTTCAGGGCTCTATGGTACAGAACGACATTCTAACACCCTCTTCCATCATAGAGAGATGTTAGCATACTTTGCAGTGGGAATTAAAGTATAATTTAGCCCCTAATTGCTCACTGCAGCCCTCTAGTTGCATGATTATTTCTCTGTAACCTCTGGTCAGAATGGTTTGGCCAAAGGTGAATGCCCACCCCAAATGCAACCATCCCTTTTCAGTTCAACCCCCTAAAAAAGTGATCACCTATTTCTAGCCATTAAAACCAGAGAAATAAATTCAGTAGCCATGATTGGTGTGTATTTTATTCAAAGTTTCATTGTGCAGCTTGTAATGTTTCAGAATTGTTTGCTTGTGTGCATAGAAATGTATAGGCATACCTACCTCTGAATGGCCAACAGGGAAGGGGAGGCTGTTCCCCTCCATTAGACCAAGGCTGGTGAACTTGCCAGCCTGATGTACGGACAGTGGCTTCCCAACTAAGACCTCATTCACAAGGCCTTCTGAACTTAGGGAGAGGTTTTGAAGACCTCAATAAATGAAGCCAATTGGGAAGCCATACCCCTCCATCAGCCTGAGGCTGGCAAGTTCACCAGCCTTGACCTGACAGAGGGGCACAGGTGGCTTTACGTGTGCAATTCTAATGCTCAATCACATCTAATGCACACTTCACTTTTGGCTATGTAATTTAGCCAAAAAAGATGAGCATTAGATTTGAGTAAATATGGTATAAGCAATGGCTTGTGAACTCATCCCACGTGGTTTTCTTCTGCCGCAGGCCATGGAAATGCAGATCAAGAAGCAATTCCAGGACACATGCAAAGTGCAAACCAAGCAGTATAAAGCACTCAAGAACCACCAGCTGGAAGTGACTCCAAAGAGTGAGCACAAAACTATTTTGAAAAGCCTGAAGGACGAGCAGACAAGGAAGCTTGCCATCCTGGCTGAACAGTATGAGCAGAGCATCAACGAAATGATGGCGTCGCAAGCGGTGAGGACAACTCAACAACATTCTTCCTTTAGAGAGAGCAGGGTCCTTCTGAAATCAAATTCAGGATATGGTTGCTGGGAAACTTTGTGCAGAGGCTGACTGGGAAACATTTCTCAACAGACGATGGGCAGCTATAGCATAATGGTTCAGAGTCTGGGTTCTTGCTAGTGGCAAGAACTCACTAGGTGGCATTGGGTGTGTCCCATTCTCTCCCAGCTTCAGTCATTCCATCTGCAGAATGAGGACAGAGAAAAGAAGGAGAACAGGTTGTTGTGGATATGAATACAAGAGACTGAGAATGAACCAGTGCTGTTTGAATGCCACAGAAAGGGGAAAGGAAGGAGTGAAGATAATATATACTCCAAAAGAAAAGAACTGAGCTGTAGAGACAGTGTTGATTGAGAGCCAGAATGAACGAGACAGAAATGACTATGCAATGGGAGAAAAAGAGGAAGAAGTATAGAGTAAGAGGGATGGATGAAAGAGTTCTAGAAGCAAGAGGCCAGGAGAAGAATAGACTTGAAGGTAAACTAGAAAAATAGGAGTGGTTTTGGAGCTTTTGGAAGAAGGAAAGCTTTAGAGCAGGTCTCATCAACTTGTGGCCCTCCAGATGTTTTGGATTCCAGCTACCAGGATTCCTGACCATTTCACAAGCTGGCTATGGCTTATGGGAGTCAGAGGCCCAAACAGCTGGAGCACTGCAGGTTGAAGAAGCCTGATCTCGAGGCTGTGGATCAACCCAGCTTTAATTGCCTCACAGCTGCCATATTGGCCATGAAGATTTGTATTATATTAAGCGTTGCCTTCCATTCTAACTTCTTTTGCATTTATTTTGCCCTTTATTTATTTATTTATTTATTTATTTCGAGGTTTTATATACCGACCCTCTCACCTTCAAAGAGGGATTCGGACCGGTTCACAACATGTGTTAACATACAAAAAATATACAATAACAACACAATGCCACTTCATTACACGATTAAAATATCAGCACCATACACATTAAAATATTAACATCCTAGTTAAAAGAGCCCTTAACCCGTTGTCTTAATTCTCAGACTGCAGGAGCCACCCACCAGTGCTATGGCTCCCATTGTTACTCAGGAAGTCACATGGTCACAATGACAAGATCTAATTACTTGGCTTCTCAGTCTTAGGAGCACTTACTGGTTGTGTGGGATTCCTCTTGTATTCTTGAATGGCCTGACTCTGCCCAGGTGGAGGAGACCGCAAAAGATAATTTAATGTAGACTTTATTCAAGTAATAGCCATGGC
This sequence comes from Anolis sagrei, assembly GCF_037176765.1. NCBI lineage: Eukaryota > Metazoa > Chordata > Lepidosauria > Squamata > Anolidae > Anolis > Anolis sagrei. Next base: position 45,442,209 of record NC_090034.1, on the reverse strand, counting down.
TAATTTGGATCTTCCACTAGGTGCCAAGTCATATAGTCAACCACAACAGCCTTTAGCATTTTCTGAGACTCCTCTGAAGGATCTGAAAGTTTAATGTGACCAGTCCGGAGATTCCCTGACTGATAAAGCTAGGATAGGAAGGAGCTTTATGCTCTGTCTCCTCAGGTAATGAAGCAACTGAAGGTTTTGTTAGATTTCTCATATTAAAACACAGTTTACCAGTATCATTGCTCTTATGGATTGTGATGCCCAGTCATAATGAAACAACACAATTTTTTAAAAAGTTGACACTGCATGTTTCCTGCTCTTAAAAAAAGGCACCTCAACCTTCCCCTCCTACCCCTGGAGCTTCCTTTGCCACATGTATTATGTCCGGGCCCGCTATAATTTGGATAAATTACTTGTTAAGTAACAACTAATTAGATTCCAAGACCTTACGTAAGTCATTCATTAAGTTGTATAAGTCTTCTGCCCATGTTGCTGAGGCCATGCAGGATTCTATTATCTTCTCAGCATGGGCCATTGCAGCAGCTGCAGGAGCAAGGAGATCCATGTGGCTCAAGCATTGTAATGCAGGCAAGGAAAAAATGGCCCTGGTTGCATTCCAAGGCACAAGGCTCTTTGGAAGCTATTTCAATTGAAGTTTCGCAGAGGAAGAATGGCCGAAGATCAATTAGAACCATTCTTCTCCATTTTTTGTCTCAACTTCTGTAGAGCAAGCGCTTTTCGCAACTTGAGATCTAATGGCTTTTGTTTCACACTCCAGACCAACTCCCAGTCTTCTGAACCAGAAGACATTTGAGAAGGATATAGGGAGGTTGCTCATGCTGAGTGTCTCTCAGCTTCTTAGACCCACTTTTTCGATCCTGGAGTGCCTTGACCACAGATTTAGACGTATTGCACACGGCATTACAAAATAAAATTTCATTCTCTGCCACAACTGGTTCTCAGCTTTTCAGTGCGCCAAGAAAATAAGGAAACTGTCCTTCAGATCATTCATTGTTTGGTGTAGATAGAAGCAAACTCAAAAGATGAGGTGGAGTGTACTCAGTTTCCCTTACAGTTCCCAGGAAAGGGGATGAGTACCGAACTATATTAACGTTGGAATTTGTAAATTGCTTTCCAGCTTACAACAAAAATAAGTCAATAGATCCACACAGAGATTCTGTGTAAGGTACTCCAGTTGAGAGGCTTTGTAAATCTCTTAACTCTAACTTTCCTATCTGCCCCATTGGTGGTTCCTTAGATATGTATTTGATAGCAACCACTACCAATTGAGTTAGCCATTGCTCAGATAGATCCAAGTTTGTAGAGATCATGCAGTTTTTTTGGGCTTGAGGTGGATTTATTCACCATAAATAAGAACCACAAGTTACCATTCTATTTTGCCAGATTTGTACCACCAGGAGATCTGGGTTCTCTGGTTTTCAGGCTTACTCGGTACCTGTCTTCTGCTTTCATTGATCTCCAGAATCATACCAAAAATCCATCTGAAGAGAGGTCTTAGTGACTCCCTACTGACCCCACAGACCATGTTGCACTTAGTAGGGGATGAAGGATCAATAGTGTCTCATCTTCAATCCTGTAGCCCAGTTCTTGCATTGTGTTGTTATCACCAATCCCCTGAAAACATCTTTACCGCTTTCATGGCCAGTGAAAAGACGTGTGTGTTTGTGACAGCTTTCACAGAAGTAAAATTGAAGGAGCAAGATTACTTTAAGTGCAGAAGCATGCGGTGTAGGATATGGCGTCTTACATTGTTATATTCCTGCCTAACCTATCCATCAAGGTATTTCTCTTCTAATCCGCCCCACCATTGAAACCAAACAATTAGCAGTGTTGACCCTATCCTCTTCCTCACCTCCGCAGCCTACAACAAGCACACTTCAAGGAGTTCCGCCATCCGTCAAACCCCACTTTCCCTATTTCTTTTCAAGCACTCAGCCAGTTGCCATTCATTTCTAGTGTGGCAACGTTCCTTCTCTCCGCCAACCGACCATACATCACCAAATATACTTTCCACTTGCATTTGCAACTCTATAAAACATCACATTTTACCTTAAATCACAGAGTGTGTGCACATAAAGATGGGAGAACATTGCAGGCATATCTCTTGTGAATCCTCTTGGGCTTCATGGCTTATCTTTCTGGCATGTATGCTTAATTGTAGTACTGTTCAAGCCTGTGAGACCTTTCCTCTTCTCACTGATCTTTTTAGTGGCCATTCTCTTGGTTAGACCAGTGTCCCAAGTTGGGGACACTTTGTGTCAATAAGCACCTTTGTATTTTGGGGAAGGAGGCAGTAACTTGAAGGACTGGTCCTGTTTTTATTTCTAAGATTAATTCTTTGTTTCTGTAGGTTAATGGATGTCATGTTTCTCCTCCTTTTTTTCATCTTGTTCACCCCACTGAAAAAGAAGCTGACTTCTATATAGTCCCACAGAGTCATCAGCAGAACAGCTTCTGTTTGCCTCTTCTTCTTAAGTTGTTGCATTTAAAAAGTTTCCTTCTCCACTTTGCTCTGCATTGATAAGACCTATGTTTCTTTGAAGACCATCTGGTGCTATTTCCCACTCTAGAAGGTCCACGGCAACCTTTTTGACCATTGCTCCATTGTTTGAATTTTTTTTAGGGTTTACTCACTGTTCACAATGGATTGTACCATACACAAAGACACCCTTGGAATGCCAGCCTTTCTTATGAGAGTCTTGCAGCTGGTGGTGGCCTTGCTAAAATATTCTACTTGCCAGCTTCTTCTTTCCCTAAGATTTTGTGCTTTGGTAGATCCCATTGTTGGATGGCTCCTTTACGAGGTCTGAAAAGGCTGCAGACCATGAAGGCTTATCATGACCTGCAGCAAAAGAGGTATTTTGCCCACTTCGACAGGGGCAATGCAGTCAACATCTTTTTATTCTTCTTCTAAATTTTCCTATTTTGCTTCTTTTCTTACTGTACTGTTCTTGGAGAGTAGTCTGCAGACATTGTGATCATGTGACTCCTGAAATTGGTGGCAATAGTTAATGTTTTCCGCTCTGTGACCTAGACTGGTAATCGATGCTTCCTTTTGGTCCATTGAATATGCATCATTGCAGCACTTTAGGCCAATGAGAAAGGTTCTCCCTGCTTAAACCTCACCTGTTTCCCCTTCCCCAGCTGCGGCTAGACGAGGCTCAGGAAGCAGAATGTCAGGCCCTGCGGCTGCAGCTTCAGCAAGAGATGGAGCTGCTCAATGCCTATCAGAGCAAAATCAAGATGCAGACGGAAGCACAGCACGAGCGGGAACACCAGAAGTTGGAGCAGCGGGTGTCGTTGCGGAGGGCCCACCTTGAGCAAAAGGTACGGCGGGCCTGGGTCAGAGGGCCCTGGCCTAAACCCAGCACAAGCACTGGGAAAGCCTGAGGTCACAGGTAGACAGGGGTATCCCATTCCTCCCGCATGTTTCCCAAGAAGCAAAAATGGATGCGGCTGGAGGTTCTCTGGGTTTTGAAAAAGTGGTAGTTCTGATGTTTAACATTGCAGCAGGGCTGTCAGCTGTTTAAAGCATGAATGGCCATTCCTGGGGGCTTCAGGAGAGGAAATACATCTTGGGAGGAGATAGAGAAAATGGGATAGACCAGGTTGTTTGAAGGGGGCATCCTTGGGAGGACCATAAAACCTTGGATGGACCAATGACTTGGTTCCTCTAATCTTAAGATCGACAAGAAAGTTTCAGGCTGTGGCTGTGTTCCTTCACAGTGAACCCTAAACAAGTGAAGTAAGGAAGACATTTCCTTCAAGAGGTTATTGCTATGGTTGTGATACATGAGGAAATACAGCAAAGCAGCCGGAATGTTAGCTTTTCTTGGGGGGGGGGGGGTAGGTATAGATGGTCCCTTGAATGCCGTGAGTAGATAATTATAGGGATAAACAAATTCCTGCTGTCACTTCTGGTAAGAGCAGGCTTTGTAATACCAGAGATGGAGAATGTCCTGTCATCCTTGGTTAAGATGCCTCCGAAATGCAGAAGTCGTGCTTTAATGCATGTGCTGTCCTGTAAATCTGCCACAGAAAGTAGAAAAATGCAATTTTGTGCACTTCTTTGGAACTATGAACTACTTTATGTAGATTCTAAGTGTAGTTCTGATATACTCATTTGGGCTATCATTCTGGGGAAATAAGATTTCATTTGTCCATAGTTTAAACATATGAAAAGTACTACATTGCAAGGAGGTGGTTGACATATCATATTTCATCGCATAATAGTCACACTCCCATTTTTGGGGTCCCAAAATGCTTTTTTTTCTTTATCTCACATAATCATCGCAGGTGTTTATAACACATAGAAACTCCCTTCTCTCCCAAGGACAGTTTAAATGAACACCAAGCTTCCTCTCTTCCCAGAATTTAGCAAATGGAAGGCACCAATTTTATTTCATTGCGTAATAGTTGCACCCCTTTTTTTTCCAAGGGGATCAAAAGTGCAACTCTTATTCGATGAAATATGGTATACAGCCCCAATTTGTGCCTTCATCGAAGGGCAGAACTAGACATTAGCACAGCAACACAGGTTGTTGCATGTTTTCCTCTGTACCTGCCCTTCGTCATTTATAATACTAACTAGGTTAGTTACCTGGTGATGTCCAGGTTAGGGATTTTACAAGGATAAACATGAATTCAATTTATTAGAAAAAGTCATTGTTTTTGGATTTTATGAATCATCCCATTAGGAAGTTCATAAGGATATGGGTAAACTACCACTCTCGTCATCCCAGTTCCATCCCTCAAAAACCCCACCAGTATTTAAAGGTTGGTTGTGAGGGGTCTGTGTGCCAAGTTGGGTCCAGATTCATTGCCGGTGTGGATGACAGGATCCTTTGGATACGGGGTAAACTATGACTCCCAATAGTCAAAATCAACCCACCCACCCACCCCCCAATACTTTCCAGTATTTTCTGTTGGTTATGGGAGGACTGTGTGTGAGGTTTGGTCCAGATCCATTGTTGGTGGGAGTCACAGGGCTCTCTGGAAGTGGGAGCCATCTTGGAAAATATATACAAACATAGATAGATAGAAACATACATACAAACATGTTTTCACGTATTTTTATTTATTTATTTACTTTATTTATACCCCGCCCTTCTCACCCCAAAGGTGACTCAAAGCAGCTTACAAATTGGCAACAATTCAATGCCATTTGAACAAACATAAAAATAAGCATATACAGTAAACTATACAAGTTAAGAAAAAACATCTTTGCATTAAAAACCAATTATTATTATGATTTATGATATTGCTGCAATATAACAATGTAGACCCCTTCCCCCATCTTCCTCTCCAGAATGTTGCACCCTTTTTTCTTATACCCATCCCACTCCCCCAATCCCCTAAATACACAAAGTTCTCTAGGTACAGACTAGGTACAGATTGGGGAGGGCAGTTCTGTTATATATGGATATAGATACATAGGTATTATAGATGTATAGATTATTATCATTATTTGAAATACAACAAGACTAGTATACAGCAAACAAGATCACTATGCTGGTTGTTGTATTGGATCACACATCGGACAATTCCCAGAACTATGTGATTATTATTATTATTATTATTATTATTATTATTATTATTTCTTCTTACCCACCTCTCCTCGAGGCGGGGCACAGCACAGTTAAAAACACAACCATAAAACATCATGTATTTCTTATGGCGGCACTTATGGTGGTGTTAGCTAAGCTCCCGTTGCCCCCAGTTGCCCTGACCGAAGCCCTTTTCTTTGCCATTTCAGATTGAAGAGGAGTTAGCGGCCCTCCAGAAGGAGCGCAGCGAGCGGATCAAGATCCTGTTGGAAAGGCAAGAGCGAGAGATTGAAACTTTTGACATGGAGAGCCTTCGAATGGGCTTTGGAAATTTGGTCACATTAGAATTTCCTAAGGAGGACTACAGATGAGATTAAATTTCTTTTGCCATTAAAAACAAAACAAAAATGCAAACCAACAACACAAAAACCAATCTCAAAATATCCCAACATTCCCCCCATGTTAACGGGTGTGCTCTCTCTCTTTCTGTCTCTCTCTTACTGACATCGCGTCGGACTTAGTGCCTGTATATTCTTACTCCATCAGGGGCCCCCCCTTCCCGCCAAGTGTCACGTTCCGGAGCTGGACCGCGCTCGGCAGCCTCTTGAATCTCATAGTGTCTCACAGTATTGATGTCTCTGTGCAATGATTTTTTTAAAAAACAAACAAACAAAAAATAACGTTTCAGTGGAAACTTTGGAGACAATTCTAATGAGTCAAAAAAAAAAACAAAACAAAGTGGATGTATGTTTGCTTTTGAGCAATCACTCATGTTGTGTTGCCACCAACCAATGACAAATACAAGCAAAAAACAAAATAAAACCACACACAAAATTTTTAAAACCAGAAGTCAGATTCCCCAGGGGGAGAGAGATGGATATCGCAGCCTTACCTTAAATCAGCTGCTGCATAACATTTAGTTTTTAATTTTATTATTATTATTATTATTATTATTATTATTACGATGATTTCTTTTTTTGGTATTTATTCATCAGGAATAATTAAATGAAAAAATAATAAAAAAAATTTATTAAGAGATCGAGAATTTGATACATTTTACAGAAAATATGAATTCTGACTTGTGCTGTACATATCAGTGGTGGACATAATTATTACTTTGGGGGCGGCGGGGCGGGGAAAGGGGGGGCGGGTGGGGAAAGAGGGAGAGACTGATTTTTTTGAAAAAAATAAAATAAAATAAAAGGGCCAGGCCAGGCCAAGTGGGTTTTTTGGCCGCGGTCTTTGGCACATTCTTGATTGTATCATAAATCATTTTCTGCTGTAGCAGAGAATGTGAATACACTTAAAAAATAAAAATAAAAAAAAGACGCCCAGAAGGATCCCAGGAGCACAAATTGGGCCTTGTCAAATTGTGTATTTTGTGTATAGAAGGAAATTTAAGGAGAAATTTACTTATTTTCATATTGTATTTTAACTGTTTCTCTGATCAGAAGTTTTTTTACTACCTGCCTCCTTGTCCCCACCCCTCTCTGGACCACGTCCACCCCTTTCCTTCCCCTTTGCCACCTCTTTTCCAGATCAATCTTTGGAGTTTAAACACTGTCTCTCAGTCGCATCACCTTGAACTTTCCTCCCTCCTCCCCCGACCGGCCCTGCTGCGTCCTGTTATTATTCCTTCTCCTCCTCCTCCTCCTCCTCGACCTTTGGTTCCTCCTTCCCACATTTCCTTCCTTACCTCCCCTCCCTCCCTTCTCCCCCGAAATTCTTGGTCATGAATATTGCATTATTCACACTTTCAAACTGTGTATTTTCTTACAATAAAAAAGGTTTAAAAAAAAGGCTTTACTTCTTTTGCATGCACTTTAAAACAAAACAAAAAAATTCCCCACGAAAATGAGACGAGACAAAAAAACAAAACAAAAGGATTTTACTTTTTTTCCAGGTTCGAAAGGAAGAGCATGATAAACTTGTCAGAGCTTTTAATAATCTTTGTAAATAAAAATGTTGCTCACGACGCTTTGCTGTGTCATTGTAGCCAGAGGGAGCATCCCCTCCCCGCTGCCCGTCGGGTGCGGAGGACGGACGGTTGCGCCCTCCCTGCTTTTGGGACATTCAGCAGCAGCAGCAGAGAGAGCCTTTTTGACGGAGACGTCACTGTGTCGTCCACCTTAGTTGGGAGGGAAGAAGCGTCTTCTAATCTCTGTGTAAAGCAGGAGTGGGCAATGTTCCATTGTGGCCCATGCCTTGCCTCCAAATGACCCACAGTGCTCTCTAGGGGAAGAGCAACCATTGAGAATGTCCAAAGTGTACCTCAAAGCACGGCTTCTTAAACTGTGGGGTCCCTTTAGCTAAAAGTTGGGAGTCCCAATTTTTTTTCTGAATGCCACCTACTGGCTGCTTTAGGCATTTACATGAATGTGTTGTGCAGTGTTTACAATGGACTCTGCTGAAGATGTTTCAGCTATACTTCATAAGAAGGAAAATCAGCCTGTATAGCAAGCCTTGCAAGTGCTTATTTGTGATCAGTAAATGTTTGGATTTTATACCAATTTTCATATACCTGATGTCACATCCAAATTTCCTAGGCAGAAAGGGGTCGCAAGTGGAAAGAAGTTCAAGAAACTCAACTTTACAGCATGTTTGGGGGTAATAATGTATGAGTGTTACTGCATTTGCTCATGAATACGTCTAGAAATTTTCATACAAAGGTTGACCCCCCAAACTTGGATCGACTTCACTGTACCTTAATGAATGTGTGTGTGTAGGTATGTGTGTGTATGTATAAAATACTGAGTGGTGAAGAACCTAATCTGTCCAAGGAGAATCTAAAGAAAGTACTGATCCACTTTGCTCTCTCGGCCATGGAGCTATTTCTGACCTTTTTGAATAGTTGGCTGGTCAAATGATCATTGGGGCCTCCAAGTTGGCATTGGCACTTTCCCCTCCCCATGGAATGACCCTTGACTTATCCATGGGTCCCATCAAAAATCCATAATTTTGGCCCCTCGACTTATACATGAGCTTGATTTATACATGGGTATGTATGTATAATACTCTTGATGTATGCATGAGCAAGACTTATACATGAACTAGACTTATACGTGACTGTATTACCAAAGGTTGGTATGGTGGAAAGCATGACCCTTCACGTTCTCCTGAGGGCTAATGCAGCTTCCTAGCCTTCTTCAGTTGCCCTCCCCAGTAACTGAGGAGGAGCTTCGGCCATGTATTGTGCTCCTGCCCTGAAAAAGCCCTTTCTTGGTGCTCCTTGCAAACTCTTAGAATGAAGACAGAAGTAATATTTATGTCCTCACTGCCACCTGTCTCAAAGTGCTTTCCTTTTCAGGCTGCCAGCTGGTCCTGAGTCTGTATTGGGAGAAAGATGGGATCAAAATAAAGGAAATAAATTGATAAAATGAGGCAGGGGAGTACTAGTTATGGCTCTCTTAAGCCTGGATAGTTTTCATGGGATGGCCTTCAACATCTCCAAGAAACACATCCCACCTACAGTGTTTTATTTTAAAATATGTAGCATGACTGCTAGCCCCATCATGGGAGTGATGCTTTAAAAGCAGAGATGGATGCTTCACACCTGAACAATGGAAGTAGGGCCGAACGAGCTGTTATTTCAATGGCCGTTGGGAGGCATTTCTATTATGAGTGCCTTCATTCCCCTTTTTTGAAGGCTGATGAACATATGCCTGAGGAAAGGGCAACCATTTTCAGATGCCTGTTTTGCTCACAGAGGCTCTCTTTTTGAATATCGATCCATTTCCCATTTTGATCAAACTCTTCTATCAAAAGGAACCTTGGGAAATTTGAAATGTTCTGACCCGGCATAATTGTGTTCTCAGCTTTTGTCGTACTTAGCAATCAAGTTTGGTTTCCAACAACTGATTACATTGGGATTTAGATAACCTCTGAAATGTGCCCTGAATTTTCATTTGTCTGTACAGGTTGAGTATCCCTTACCTGAAATGCTTGAGAGCAGAAGGGTTGCGTATTGGTTTTGGATTTTGGGGGAACTGAACAATATTTACTATATTCCCTATATACTTAGCCTGAAGGTCATTTCATAGGCTGTATTTGTAATAATGTTCTATATGAAACAAAATGAGTGTATCAACCATCAGCAAGCAAAGGTCTCACCATCCCAGCTACCTATTTTGGATTTTGTAATTTTTTGGATTTCTGGAAAAAGAATACTCAACCTATTTCAGTTTTGAAAGCAAACTGTATTGTTCATAATTGAGCTGTTTGTCTAGTTTTGCCTATCCAAGAGTTCATCTGCACTGAGGAATGAATGCAGTTGGACACTACTGACTCAATGCTGTGGAATTCTGAGATCCATAGTTTGGTGGGACACCTGTCCTCTTTGGCAGAGAAGGTGAAGCCTCGTCACTACAACTCCCATGGTTCCACAGTATTAAGTCATAGCAGTTTGGGAACCCAAGTGTAGAATGGCTACCAGACAGCAAAGATGTAAATGGGAACATTTTGGCTCTTTATTCAATCTGCTTTATTCCATTCCCCACTGACTCTTCCAAACTCCGATGCCTGGCTTTCCCCAGACCAGGATCACACGTCCTCTTTGACATTCATTTGCTTGTAGATCTTGGGGACAGTGCTGTCCCACTCGGCCAGGTAGCAGTTCCCCGCCACCGGAGCCCCCAGCTTGTACTTCTTACGGAAAGCCGAGGCCCGAAAATGGGCACGCCCAGTGGCGGTGACACTGTCCAGAATGGCTTCGTCACAGGTGAGGGGCTGCAGCTGCTCATAAACCAACCAGACGTAGCGCTGAAGTCCTGCAGTGGGCAAGAACAGAATGTATGATGTCAAACTATGGGCTGATCTTGCTCAGACTGGAGACAAATCCCCAAAGGTTTGGGAACAAAGTGTACAGGGTGATCTCTCTTCATTCACAGCGCAGGCCTTGGGCGTGAGCTTTTCAACACTGTAATCCACAGCTGTTTGTTGAACTTAATCCCACCCCACAAAAGGGGCATTCAAGCCTGAAGAGAAGGGCAGGTTTGGCCCTGGATCCAACATGTTCATGGCCCTGGATCCAACAGGGAGATGACCCTGAGGCTAAAAAGCCACTCCTATTAGGCTTTGCGGGGGCAGCAGTCAATTTCAACTATTGACCACTGCATTGAGTACTGCACTTCACAGTTATAGCACTATGATACCACTTTTTAACTGTCATGGTGCAGACCTATCGAATCCTGGGGTCTGTCATTCAGTTAGAAATCTCTGCCAGAGAACTTGAGCTGGGTCACCAAACTACAAGCTCTAGGATTCCATAGGACACAACAATGGCTTTTAAAGTGGAATCGTAGTGTTATATTTACGCCATGTGAAAGGGTCCTTAGCAATGGTAGTGAAACCTATGGGAATGGCTAGCTAAGCCCCATCTAAGATACAGCAAAGCTAGCTGAAATAATTGGTCTAGAGACCCCAGAGCTCCTAAGGTTCGGAGAGAAACCCATCCCGATTTTTCTTTTTCCTCTGGGCTTAACTGCAATTCTTTCCCATGACAATAGAATACTGTATGCTATCCCTCTTATTCAACATAATGGGGATTGGCTCAAAGCGTCAATTGACCTGTTATAAAGGGATAGAAATTGTTTTGTGATGGGGACAGAGAGGACCTCCCTGGGAAATATTGTTCTGGGTGGAATTATTCCCATATTGACTTGGCACAGACTTCCAACATGGGCAGTTTCCATTGGCAGTTCAAGATGTCGACATTTGCCTCGAATGGACTGCCAAGGTTGCCAAACTGATATGAGTTTTAAAGGAGAAACCAACTTAAGGTGGTTAGAGAGATTGGAAATGGTTGATGGTTTTTTTTGGGGGGGGGGGGTGCAATAGGAAATCTAGCAACACAACAATCCATGACTGTGGTTAATAGTAATTCTAGGAGTGTGGTTTAGCTGGGTGTGTAATGATGGAATAATAGGTTTCTTCTTTCTTTCATTACAATTTAGGTGGGGGGGGGGGGGGAGTCAGAGTCCTTTTGTGTTCCATTAGAGCATCATATCTCTTCCATCAGAAAACACAGTATTTTCTGTTGGCCATGGGGGTTCCGTGTGGGAAGTGGCCCAATTCTATCGGCGGGGGTCAGAATGCTCCTTGATTGTAAGTGAACTATAAATTCCAGCAACTACAACTCCCAAATGTCAAGGTCTATTTTCCCCAAACTTCATCAGTGTTCACATTTGGGCATATTGAGGATTCGTGCCAAGTTTGGTCCATATCCATCATTGTCTGAGTCCACTGTGCTCTCTGGATGTAGGTGAACTACAACTCCAAAATTCAAGGTCAATGCCCACCAAACCCTTCCAGTATTTTCTATTGTTCATGGGAGTTCTGTGTGCCAAGTTTGGTTCAATTCCATCATTGGTGGAGTTCAGAATGCTCTTTGATTGTAGGTGAACTATCAATCCCAGCAATTACAACTCCCAAATGGCAAAATCAACCCCTCCCCCAACCCCACCAGTATTCAAATTCAGGTATTTGTGCCAAATTAGGTCCAGTGAATGAAAATACATCTTGCATATCAGATATTTTATAACAGATATTTTATAACAATTCTTTACAGTTATGAAGTAGCAACAAAAATCAACTTATGGTTGGGGGTCACCGCAACATGAGGAACTGTATTAAGGGATCGCAGCATTAGGAAGGTTGAGAACGATTGCATTAGAGAATGGCAAAGCCCAAGTACTTCAGTTGGATATATAGATTCCAAGATTGCGAATGAAGCTCATCTAAATTAAAATGTGAACCCCTTTCATGTCTTACTGATCTCTGGAGCTGTTAGTCCAGGGCTACCATGCTCTTTGAGCAGAAAAAAATCATCCACAAGGAGGAGAAAATATCTCTCCCAAACTGAAAAGCCAAGAAGCTGTCAAGGTAGAAAGAAAGATCCAACAACGGACTCTCCCATGAGCATTGTTTGAAGAGCAGGCCAGATTAGCAGGCTCCGCTAATCTTCGAGGCAAGCAAAGCGACCCACCCAAAAGCAAAAAATGCATTGTTTGGTGTCTGGGCTTCGTCTCTGCTTGCCTTTGCAGAAGAGGAGCACCTGGGTTGCTATCGGAGATTTGCCCAAAGCCATGGTTTGGAACACGAACATGCATGAATCATTGGACACTACTGAATCCATCATGACAGGTGAGGTCAAGCTTGCCCAGGGAGAGGTGTTCCCACCGTTGTGCCCTCTATCTTACTGCCATGGCTTTGGAAAGTGAGTGAACTCCATAGCTAGGATTGTTGTGGTTACTCACCCCTTGAGGTTTCTAGGCCCATGGGGCCGACCTACCTGTGCCCTTGCCTGGTGCAGAGCCAACGTAATCGGTCAGGACGCACCCGCTGCTCATGTCGTGGCCTTTCATGTTGGTCACCAGGAAATGGTGCCACTCTCTGAAGGAGAAAGTGGGGGGGGGGAGAGCAAAAGTCAACATCCGCTGCTCACAATTCAAAATCCAAAGCTGATCTTGCCCATGTACCTTTGGTGGCATGTGGTTGGCAGACACTTTCAGTGCCCATGAGAGATATTATAAAGAAAGCTCATTGTTTCTCATCTATCCATCCACCTATCCTATCTATCCATTGACACTGATGGATACATATCCATCTATCTATCCATCCAAACATCAATCTGTCCCATCCACCTATCTATCCACCCATCCCCATTGTGTTTTGTACTATATAATAATCCTGATGGCTTTTGTTGGTCCAGGTAAAGCAGTGGTTCCTAATCTTTTTGTTCTCCAGGTGTTTTGGACGTCAGCTCCCACAATTCCTGATAACTGGGAAGCTGGCTGGGATTTCTTGGAGCTGGAGTCTAAAACAGCTGGAAGACCAAAGGTTGGGAACCACTGAGCTAAAGGACTGAGATTTTCAACTCCAGAGATGTCTTCTGCTAACTTTGTACAAATGGTCAGTTGGGGCTTTTTCTAGGAGCATTTTCCAAAAATGATTAAATATTATGACGTTTTGTATAGATACAGTTGCACAATTATGTGTTGTCCTTTGGGCAGTGATCATTTTCTACTTGTTCTATACAGATCCCGGAGGCGGCCATTAAAATGTAGGCCTGGGGCTTGCATCAATTCGTGATTCAATAATCCAGATGGCAGAGGAGCCCTTGGAGATGTGTCTCCTCTTTTTTCTTTCCTGGGGATGTTCTTCAGTCTTGGTCTCTGCTTGTGGGGAATCTCTCCCTCACCTGGATTTGGGGTCTTCCCGGCTGGGAACATCCAAGTCGGTCAGAATCAGGGTGTAGAGTTTCTTCGGGTCACATCCGGTCCAGTCGATGCATGTTGGGTGGTTCTGGACCTACAAGATAAAACATTGGCAAATCCGCATCATGGATAGAGAAGACCCTTGTCCCCAACTCCAGTGAATCAAACCCCAAATCCATCCAGAGCTTGAATTTTTTTTTTCAAAAAGAAAAACTCCCTAAAGCAAACCTTGATTTTGCCATCTTATATAATGCCTCTGTCTACAATAGAATTGGAGCCTCCATGGATACCGAAGGCTCACTGTGGTCCCATTTCGTTTTCCAATAAAAAACCCTTAATCATTATTGACATCTCAACCCCCTCCTTTGTCCTATTGGATTAATTGCTCTTTGAAAGGAGACATTTAGTTCCGAACAAAAAAACAGGCCCTGCTTCTATCCGTCCAATTATTCTAAAAGTTGTATTTATATAGAAATGAACCTTAAGTGTGCTTAAATTGATTCCAATTAACAGGAGGCGTACTTCAGACATGAGGGGGAATTAAATGTTTACGCAGCCGCACAAACAGATAATTAAAATCTTCATTTTTTTCTGATTGACGATAGTGCTTTTAGCATCCCGCTCAAAGAGGGAACATATTTGGTTTAGTGCTGGCTTTTTTGTGCCGCAGCCCGCATTGTCAGAGCGACCCAACCTTGTTTTTCTGTTGTCTTGTTTGTTCGATATGTTTACCACGAGGCAGCAGGGCGCTCTAGCAATTTGAGCATTGGGAAAATAAGATCCAAATTCTGCTCGGCCATGGAAAGCCATTGGGTACCTTTGGGTGAGTCACACGATCTCAGCCTCAGAGCAAGGCAAAGGCAAATCCCCTCTGACGACATCTTGCCAAGCAAATCCGGCATTTGGTTCACCTTATTAAGGTCTCCATAAATTAGAAGCAACACAAATGGACACACTTTGCTTATTCCTGAATCAATTACTTTTATTTAACAGTCAGTTTCTTTGTTTCAGATTTAAAGGGATGGTTTCAAATTTGGGCAAGTTTTGATTAGAAATGAACAGACGTCTCCACCATCTTCATCGCAATGGCTTTCCCTTTGGAGAGGAACCAATGGGATCTCCCTGCTTTGGAGTGGCTTCTTGAAAGATGGAACCCATCAAAGAAAAAGTTGGGGTAAACTCTATTCAGGACATGGACAAGTCAGAAGGAACCAAGCCAGACTAGGAAAGACTAAACACCCCAAAGACTGGATCCTATTGGTCAATCCTATCCAGAAATATTGCTGAATGGTGAACCAACACTTATGCAAGTCCCATTTATTCCATGGGCTTACTTTAATTAAGTTTGAGTTCCAGTTGAAGCTTTCTGTTCTAATTGGTCCATTTGTCAGCTCTGATCAATATGTAAAGAAAAGTGCAAAGTTTTTTTATTCAAAAAATAAAATATAAAATCTTCTTATATATTATACTAGCCGTCCCCTGTCACGCGTTGCTGTGGCCCACATGGGGGTTCTGTGTGGGAGGTTTGGCCCAATTCTATCGTTGGTGGGGTTTAGAATGCTCTGTGATTGTAGGTGAACTATTAATTCCAGCAACTACAACTCCCAAATGTCAAGATTCTATTTTCCCCAAACTCTACTAGTGTTCACATTTGGGAATATTATTTGTAGAGTTTGGTCCAGATCCATCATTGTTTGAGTCCACAGTGATCTCTGGATGTAGGTGAACTACAACTACAAAACCAAAGGACACTGCTTACCAAACCCTTCCAGTATTTTCTGTTGGTCATGGGAGAACTGTGTGCCAAGTTTGGTCCAATTCTATTGTCGGTGGGGTTCAGAATGCTCGTTGATTGTAGGTGAACTATAAACCCCAGCAACTGCAACTCCTAAATGACAAAATCAATTTTTTGAGTGAAGGACATACATTAGGTTGTTGGGTGTCTTGTATCCAAATTTGGTGTCAATTCGTCCAGTGGTTTTTGAGTTCTGTTAATCCCACAAACGAACATTACATTTTTATTTATATAGATTGTATTTATATATTTTATTCTTCTGCTTGTTCGTTGTTGGTTCTTCTACTTCAATTCTTGAGCATCTAGTAGGTGCAGCAGCTTGGATTGGTTCTCCTAGTTAACCCCACTATACCACCATCTTGGTCCTCCCAGTTAAACCCACCATAATGCCAACCTTGGTCCTCCCAATTGATCCCATTGTGATGTCAACCTTGGTCTTCCCAGTCCATCCCCTCATAATACCAATGCTTAGTAGACTCTGCCTTTCCAAAATCTTCACCAATGGCTTCATTCTTCTTTTCTTCATCATGCAATGTCCTTCTCTTTCTCCACGACCCTCCCCCCCCCCCCCCCCCCCCCCCACCAATTCCCCTAACATCCCTCAACCCATTCCCATTTTGAGATCAAACACTCAATATGACGCACCCCCAGGGCATAAATGTATGAATTAAGGCAAAATTCAAGAAACACTGCCATGACACAAGAGATGGGTTTCAAAAGATCCAGCTTTTATTAGAATTTCTAGGTGGAATCCTTGAGGGAAGGGGATGGTGTCGACACCTGGGCTGTAGTCACCATTCTTCCATTCTCTGTTCTTTGGGATGAATTACTATTCTCTTTGTTCTCTTCTGGTGTTGGATAAAATCTAATTTGGTGAAATAGGCTTGAAATTTGGGTTCAGGTGGCCTCCTTCAAGGCTGGCGGATCTTTTGAGCAGGCTGGTGCAGGGGGGATTTGGGTCCATTTTCCTTCTCTCTCTTCTCAGTGGGTTGTTCCTCCAGCCTGGCTTCTTTTATTTCATTTTTTCAGAGAAGAGAGAAGGACTTCCTTTTTAGCTTGCGACGTTTGGGAAAGCATTTGCAGTTGACTGGGTCAACCCAGAAGCATCAAGGGAGGAGGAGCCATGGTCTTGGTTCTGATTGATAAGGGACCCTTGGTTGGAGGCCTCATGATCCGTTCTGCTGCCCTGGCATCGTCTATTGGCTCTAGGGATGACCCACTTGGCTTTCTTCTTCTTCGCCACTTTTTTCAGGGTGATCTGGAGAGCTTTGTGATAGGCGGCTCTGGAGTTGAAGCTCTTCTTGGCTTTGTGGGACCGTGGAGCCCCCTTCTGCTTGGTTACCCTCAGGAGCTTCTTCCTCTTGTCGCCTTTCATGGGCACCTTCCGGGTGACTCTCAGGGACTTCTTCCGGGCCGCAGCAGCTCTCAGGGATGCCTTCCGGCTGGCCAGCTTCAGGGGTGCCTTGCGGTTCCTTGATCTGGAGGCCACCACCCGATTGGTTAACCTCAAGGGCATCTTGCGATGGCTCTGTCCCCCCCTGGTGGGGTGCTTGCCCTTTTTTGCCACAAAGCGGTGGGCTCGCATCCTACGGTTGAAGAAGGAAGGCATCAGGCAGCGTGTGGCATAGTAATTTCTCTTGGGAAACTTGACCATGACCACCTTCTTTTTGGGCCTTGAGGTCTTCCCGCGTCTGGTGAGGGCGTTCCGGGGTCTTCCATGACGACTTTTTCTCAAAGTAACAGTCTTCTTGGTTTTCTTGGCAGCAGCCATGGTTTGGCTGTCTTAAGGAGCTGATTCACCTGCAAATGCTGGTGAGTCTAGACCAGCAGGCCTTTTATATAGGGTGGGCTCTGAGCTCCTGATTGGCTGAGAGGACAATGGCCCCAAGGACAGCCTCAGAAGACCAGATTGTGAGGTTGCTTTCGTTGTAGCAACCAAACCCATTGGCAAGAGTCAAGGGAGGACCATTTGGCAGCCTGTGATTGGCTGGCTGGGACAATGGTTCCAAAGGGGTCACTTTCGTTGTAGCAACCAAAGCCCATCGCCAAGATTCAAATGAGGGCCATTTGGTGGCCTGTGATTGGCTGGCTGGAGCAATGATTCCAAAGGGGTCGCTTTCATTGTAGCAACCAAAGCCCATCATCAAGATTCAAATGAGGGTCGTTTGGTGGTCTGTGATTGGCTGGCTAGGGCAATGTCTCCAAAGAGGTTGCTTCCGTTGTAGCAACCAAAGCCCAAAGATTCAAATGAATGTTTTTTGGTGGCCTGTGATTGGCTGGCTGGAGCAATGGTTCCAAAGGGGATGCTTTCATTGTAGCAACCAAAGCCCATTGTTTAGATTCAAATGAGGGTCATTTGTTGGCCTGTGATTGGCTAGCTGGAGCAATGGTCCCTATGACTTTTTTAAGCATTTTATGTCAACATTCAGGATTAAATAGAATTAATAATAATAATAATAATAATAATAATAATAATAATAATAAATTTCTTACTCGCTTCTCCTTGTTAATATGAATATATATACTCCATTGCAATATCTATATGTTAGTTCAATATCAGAGAGTACAAACATTTGGTAAATATAATATTTTATTTCAACTGTCAGGATTAAACTGATTGAATACAGTTATGGGGGGGAAAAGGGAACAAATTCACAAAACCTGGAATAAAATCACAATTACAATCAGACTTCATTGCAAGATCTATATATCAGTTCAATATCAGTAGATCCAAGAACCTTATTTATAATATTCCCTTTCTCCTGTTGGGAATATTGAAAATGGGTTCATCCAAAAGCCCAAAGATTGTCCGAAGGTGCAAACAACAGGGTTTTAAATGTGGTATATCTAATAAATGCCAAGTAAATTTGTCTCCAACTATTTACCCTTTTGTGCTGTCGCATGCTGGGCCTGTGCATAAGACTGTAGACAGGACATACATTCCGTGTGCCCAACGGGACGCCGGGGCTGCCTCAGATTAAAGGCCTTTGGATTTCCTTAAAACAGAGTCTTTAGATTGCTTAAAGGTTCAACAAAGGTCTTTATTAATGAAAACAATCGGGTACTTTAAGACTTTCTTAACAGTCTATTGGCTCTCTCTCAATCTTGTCCATGGGGAACAGGCACTATCTTCATAACTGTAACTAATGGGGAAATCCTTAACTTCTAATCTGGGCAGTCTGTCTTTGCCTCTGTTGGCGTGGAGCCCCTGCACCCGGTACCAACTGCTTCTGGCTTCCGCGAGTGACCCTTACCAAGCAGAGCTTTGTAGACTTCCAGGGGAAAAAGAATTCAGGTTTCCATGATGGCTGGCTGAAGTCCTTCCGCAAAGGAGCTGTAAGGCTGTATGATCCTCGGCCAAGCTGTGGGCTGTATAACCCCGGCCAAGCTGTAGGGGACGAAGCTTTCTACAGGAGCTCTTGATATTATGTCCTGCATGGAAAGCTTCTCTGTGTGGACTGAACTCCTATTCCCTCCAAAAACCCAAAGGGGGCGGGACCAGGGAACCTAACTATAATTGACAGGTGGCTTGCCCTATGATTGCAGCCAAAAGAAGCCACCTATCTGCAGAGTCCCTGAAACTTAGGACTATAACAAACATTCAATGCAAAGCAAACAAAATTGGAGCTCCTGGTACAGCTGTACCTGCACACCTTTTCATGGCCTTATTGAAAAAGTTCGTTTTCCCACAAGGACAATGGACCACACTCTATATCCAAAAATATATAGTTGTGATTTCCTAATGTTTGGCAATTTCCAAGTGTGTCAGTGAATAGAAATGAGATCCATTGTTTATATTTAAAGATTGAATTGGATCCTTGGCTAATGCCGAAGAAGGCCCTCTCAAACATATACTTCTTGATTCAACATATCTGATAGGAATTGCATAATGTCATGTGCAAATGTATTAACCTCATTGTATTGTAGCCACATATGGCTCATGGTTTCTTTGGTTCAACATATCTGATAGGAATCACATAATGTCACCTGCAAATGTATTAACTTCATTGCATTGTAACCACATATGACTCATAGTTTCTTGGTTCAACATATCTGATAGTAGTAGTATAATGTATGCAAATGTATTAACCCCACTGCATTGTAGTCATATATGGTTCATAATTCCCTTTTCTGAATATCCCTTCTAGCATCATAGAGGGAACCAAACCAATTTTAGAAGGTTTCACTGGGATGAAGTACTAATTATGCATCAGTTTATTTAAAAATATTATTTAATTGATGCTGATATGGATTGAAATGGGGGCAAGCAAGCTTCACAACCAGGTACAACGTATTTCAGAAGTGTGGGTGTTGGATTTATATGTATTTTATCTGTCATCTCTATTAGATTTTGGGTTAAATTATTGAGACAACTCCCCTAGATTGTCAATCTGTCATTATGCATCCATTCCCAGGTGTTGACTTTTTCAGCAATGGGGGTATGTTTCATGTATCGATGTCTATATCTTGTGTTTGGTTTCAATTAGTATTAGACAATGTGATTTTAATTAGTCCCAGGAACTGCCCAATAATGCTCAATTGTAAAGTCAATAGCAACCAAAATCTATAGGCCATATTTAAATTAAGGGTAGTTTGGTGTCCTGTGATTGGGTGGGACAATAGTCCCAAGGAGCAACCAATAATGTCAGGTTGTGAAGTCATTACCTTTTTATATAAATTTATTTGGTTCATCCAAAACCCCAAAAGTTGTCCCAGAGGTTTGAATAACATGCTTTCAGATATGGAACAAATAATAAATAACTGGTAAACCTATCTCTATTTGTCCCTTTGATGTCCTTATAGGAAAGGTTGGGAAAAGAAAGGGCTGCCTGCTATAGAATAATGGGATTTGTAGTTTGATGTAATGTCAACACTCTGGGGAAGAGCAGGCAGAAGGTATTCTACAAATTTTAGTATTAGGTTCTCCTTCCTAACTCTAAATCATCATCATCATCATCATCATCATCATCATCATCATCATCATCATCATTACATTTCTTTAGAGGAGAATAGACTGGATTCAGAACGAGACCTTTCAGGTTCCCCTTCTTAACTCTATATTATTATTATTATTATTATTATTATTATTATTATTATTACTACTACTACTACTATTTTTAACTACCATGGCTCACTGCTATAGAATAATGGGATTTGTAGTTTGGTGCAATGCCAACACTCTTGGTAAGAGCAGGCAGAAAATATTCTACAAATTCCTGGAACACATAGTCTCAAGCTGTGGCAGTCTAAGTGGGGCCAAAACTACATTAATTTGACAGTCTAGATGCATCTTGGATCATGTTTGAAACCATACAGGAGGGAAATGGCGATCCTTTTAAAATAGCATTCTGAGATGGCAGTTAAGATGGCACTGGGGCATTTCCATATCTAAATGACAGATAGGCCCCCATTTGGCAATCAAAGAAGGATGACGACGACGACGACGACGACGACGACGATGATGATGATGATAATTTTAAAAAAACTAGGCTACCAAACAGCAAAAAATTCACCAAAAATCTCTCACTTGCTGTACACGGATGATCTAAAGCTTTATGGAAAATAAGAAACAGAAATCCAGTAACTGACCAAAACAGTCAGAATCTTCAGCACTGACATCAGTATGGCGTTTGGCCTAAACAAATGTGACACAGTGGCATTAAAGAAAAGGAAAATTACACACTGCAAGGGAATAGAGATGCCAAACGGACAAACCATAAAGTGCAATCAGCCTGAAGCCTATAAATATCTGGGCATACTACAATTGGACAATATCAAGCATGGGCAAGTGAAAAATGTGGTCAGCAAAGAATATATCCAAAGAATCAGAAAGGTTTTGAAGAACAAATTAAATGGCGGAAATACGATCAAGGCTCTCAACACCTGAGCCATCCTCATCATTAGATACACTGCTGGGATTGTGAACTAGACACAAGCAGAGCTGGATGATCTGGACAAAAAAACAAGAAAACTGATGACAATGCATTATGCATTACACCCGCATAGTGATGGTGACAGACTTTACCTGCCCAGAAAATCAGGAGGCAGAAAATCAGGAGGCTCATCAGATGGAACCAAACTCCCGAAGGACCAAAACTCAATTGCACTATGTTGGAAAGAACACTACCAAAGCCTCCTGAACCGCAGCTCCAATGTGGCCGAAGAGGTCCTCTCACAAATCCCGCAACAACAAACCAGGAATGAGCTTGCAGCACTGCCCAGTTTGGAAGAAGTCAGCAATGCCATCAACCAACAAAAAAAATAACAAAGCCAGCGGACCTGATGGGATCCCTGCTGAAATCTTTAAAGAGGGAGGACCTGAGCTGACAAAACAACGCCACCAGCTCATAGAAAAAGTATGGGTGACCGAGAACATTCCAGCAGATTTCAAGGATGCCACCATCATCACCCTCTTCAAAAAAGGGGAAAGAACGGACTGCGGAAACTATCGAGGTATCTCCCTTCTAACCTCAGCTGGGAAAATCCTTGCAAGAATCCTTGCAAACCGCTTTCTACCCCTCTCAGAAGACACCCTCCCAGAATCCCAGAATGGCTTCCGCCCCTCCAGAGGAAACGTGGACAGGATCTTAACTGCACGACAGCTCAAAGAAAAATGCAGGGAACAAAATCAGCCTCTGTACATGGAATTCATTGACCTTGCAAAGGCATTCGACACAGTGAATCACAGTGCTCTCTGGACCATCCTCCAAAAAATCGGGTGCCCTAACAAATTTGTGAACATCCTGCAGTTCCTCCATGATGACATGATGGCAACAGTCTTGGGCAGCAATGGCTCCCAAAGTGACCCATTTAAGGTGGAATCAGGTGTCAAACAGGGATGTGTTATTGCCCCAACCTTATTCTCCATCTTCATCACTATGATACTTCACCTTGTTGATGGGAAGCTTCCCACCGGAGTGGAAATCATCTATTGGACAGATGGCAAGCTGTTTAAGCTCAGCAGACTGAAAGCCAAAACCAAGGTCACAACAACATCTGTTATAGAACTCCAATATGCTGATGACAACGTCGTCTGAGTGCATTCAGAAGAAGACCTACAAGCCATTCTAAACACTTTTGCAGGAGCATTCAAGAAGATCGGCCTGTCATTGAACATCGAGAAAACCAAAGTGCTGTTCCAGCAGTCACCAGCCAATCCCTCCCCAATGCCAGAGATACAGCTTAAAGGTGTAACATTAGAAAATGTTGACCATTTCCACTACCTTGGCAGCCACCTCTCCACCAAAGTCAACATCGACACCTAAATACAGCAGCGCCTGAGCTCTGCGAGTGCAGCATTTTCCCGAATGAAGCAGAGAGTGTTTGAGAACCGGGACATCCGTACGGATACCAAGGTGCTTGTCTATAAAGCTATTGTCCTTCCAACCCTGCTATATGCCTGCGAAACGTGGACCGTCTACAGACGTCACACTCAACTCATGGAACATTTCCATCAGCATTGCCTCCGAAAAATCATGCAAATCTCTTGCAAAGACAGGCAGACAAATGTCAGCATGCTGGAAGAAGCAAAGACAGGGGCGGCTCAACCCATTACGCAAAGTAAGCATTTGCAGTATAGTTTATTTTGCCCAGGCGCGCTCTTGAGGTGTTCTTGGGGGAAAATAGACCTTGACATATGCGAGTTGTAGTTACTGGGATGTATAGTTCACCTACAATCAAAGAGCATTCTGAACTCCACCAATGATGGAATTGAACCAAATATGACACACAGAACTCCCACGAACAGAAAATATATATCAGTGATTGGTTGGGGTTGGGTGGGTGGTGGGGGCAAAATACTGCTTGCTTACCATTGAAAATTACCTAGGGCCACCTCTGAGCAAAGACTACTAGCAATGAAGGAATGCTCCTACTCCATCAACTTCGCTGGACAGTCCATGTTGTCCGAATGCCCGATCACCGTCTCCCAAAGCAGTTGCTCTACTCCCAACTCAAGAATGGTATACGGAAAGAGATTTAAAGATGGGCTCAAAGCCAACCTTAAAAACTGTGGCAAAGACACTGAGAACTGGGAAGCCCTGACCCTTGAGCACTCTAGCTGGAGGTCAGCTGTGACCAGGAGTGCTGTAGAATTTGAAGAGGCATGAATGGAGGGCGAAAGCAAGAAACGTGCCAAGAGGAAGGTGTGTCAAGTCAACCTCGAGCAGGACTACCTTCCACCTGGAAACTGATGTTCTCACTGTGGGAGAACATGCGGGTCAAGATTAGGGCTCCACAGTCACCTACGTACCCACCGCCAGGACACCGCACTTGGAGGACAATCCTACTTGGACAACGAGGGATCATCTAAGTAAGTAAGGTATGGCAGTTCCCAAAGAATGAAAAAGCCATATCCTGTTTTCCCACCATGACATTTCCCTCTTCCCAGCTACTGGCCATCAATCCTACATGGATGGACAATAGTTCTGCCATTTTTTCACAGTAAAAGTTTCCTGGGACCAGTTAGGTTCCATTGTCTGTCCCTTCTTGGGACCACACAATTCCATCAAGAGCCATTTCCAGCACTCTTTGTTTAGTGGACAGCTGGTCCCTCTTGGTTTATTGGAGGGAAGAAATCTACATCGAGAGTGGGGAACGCTCTCCCATTGGTCGGCGTGCGCTGTACTCCCTCCTCCGCAGGGAAGCCTCTTTGATGCCATCAAGGCTTGGCAGAACATGGCAGAGCTGGCTCCAGCTGGGACGGGAGTGGGAACTGCAAGGGGTAGCACTGTATTAAAATGACTGTTTTGCAGTGTACTGTATCTATTGGAAAGTCCATAATCTATTGGAAATTCTAGTGCACCATAACCTTATTGCAAAGGTAAAATGATATCACCTCTGTTTGGCAAATATGAATCTCTATGAACATAAAGAACACCTGAAAACTACTAGTCAAAAGAATGGTATTGTAGTCAGAGGTACAACCAATAAAAAATAGTTCATAATCAGGGAGTTCATAGTTTTGGCAACGACACCCGGCTAGAATGATATAATAAGAGTGAGGTTTTGGCCACTCTGCAGAAAGACTAACAACCACAACATGGACCCATCTCTTCCCAACCCTGCATGCCCCCTTATACTTTTATGAACCCCTGTATATGCCCCATGTCCCCAATAATTTCATATATGTATGTATAAAACATACTCTGGTCAGCTCAGGTGCCACAAGCTGCCCTGGGTCTGCATTTTGTTGAATGGACTCTCAAACATTTCACAATATAGACAATAGCTTGATGCCCCCTTTTCTTAAGCCTCGGAAGATCAGGCCACTTAGGAATTGGGTAACCGTTTGGACACTCTAATCATTCTTCACAAAGGACATTTCCCCACCCCGAGGAGAATGGGATGTTGCAGTTTCTCCAACAATGAGGTTCTCCTTCCCCAGAAGAATAGATCCACAGATCCCATCAAGAAACCAGTATCACTGAACTTTTGGACAATGGGCTGGCTCTGAGGGGCCAGACAGAAATGTTATTTCAAAACTCTGTGTCGATAGCCAGGTCAGGCTTGAGGATCTACAGCAATCGCCTAAATTGCCTATCAATAGGGTCCGGCATGGTGTCAAATAGGGATATGTTATTGCCCCAACTTTATTTTCCAACTTCATCACTATGATACTTCATCTTGTTGATGGGAAGCTTCCGACTGGAGTGGAAATAATCTATCGGACAAGTGGCAAGCTATTTAACCTCAGCAGACTTAAAGCCAAAACCAAGTTTACAACATCTGTTATAGAACTCCAATATGCTGATGACAACATAGTCTGTGAGCATTCAGAAGAAGACCTACAAGCCACTCTAAACAACTTCACAGTAGCATATGAGAAGCTCAGCCTGTCACTGAACAATGAGAAAACCAAAGTGCTCTTCCAGCAGTCACCAGCCAATCCCTCTCCAATGTCAGAAATACAGCTTAATGGTGTAACATTAGAAAATGTTGACCATTTCCGCTACCTTGGCAGCCAACTTTCCACAAAAGTCAACATTGACACTGAAATACAACACCGCCTGAGCTCTGCGAGTGCAGCATTTTTCCAAATGAAGCACAGAGTGTTTGCGGGCTGGGACATCCATAGGGATACCAAGATGCTTGTTTATAAAGCTATTGTCCTCTCAAACCTGCTATACCCTGCGAGATGTGGACTATCTACAGATGTCACATGCAACTCCTGGAACGATTCCATCACCATTGCCTCCGAAAAATCCTGCAAATCTCTTTGGAAGACAAGCGGACAAATGTCAGCGTGCTGGAAGAAGCAAAGATCACCAGCATTGAAGCAATGGTCCTCTGCCATCAACTCCACTGGACCGGCCACGTTGTCCAGATGCCTGACCACCGTCTCCCAAAGCAGTTGCTCTACTCCGAACTCAAGAACAGAAAATGGACTGTTGGTGGTCAGGAAAAGAGATTTAAAGATGGGCTCAAAGCCAACCTTAAAAACTGTGGCATAGACACTGAGAACTGGGAAGCCCTGGCCCTTGATAGCTCCAGCTGGAGGTCAGCTGTGACCAGCGGTGCTGTAGAATTTGAAGAGGAACGAATGGAGAGCAAAAGAGAGAAACGTGCCAAGAGGAAAGTGCATCAAGCCAACCCCAACTGGGACCGCCTTCCACCTGGAAATCGATGCCCTCACTGCAGGAGAACATGCAGATCAAGAATTGGGCTCCACAGTCACCTACGGACCCACCACCAGTACACTGATCTTGGAAGACAATCCTACTCAGACAACGAGGGATCGCCTAAGTAAGCACTCAGGTTTCAGCGGTGGCTAGGAGAGCTTTTGCACAATTAAAACTTGTGCACCAGCTTTGCTCGTACCTTGGGAAGCCAGACTTGGCTCTTGTTACATCTCGTTTAGACTACTGCAATGCACTCTATGTGGGGTTGCCTCTGAAGACTGCCCGGAAGCTTCAACTGGTCCAACGGATAGCAGCGAGATTCCTCACTGGAGAGGGGTACAGGGAGCACACCACCCCCCCTGCTATGTCAGCTCCACTGGCTGCCAATTTGCTTACGAGCAGAATTTAAAGTGCTGGCTTTAGCCTATAAAGCCCTAAACAGTTCCGGCCCAGTTTACCTCTATGAACCATCTAAGACCTTAAGATCATCGGGGGAGGCCCTGCTCTCAATCCCACCACGTTCACAAGCATGACTGGTGGGGACGAGAGACAGGGCCTTCTCAATAGTGGCTCCTTGGCTGTGGAACTCCCTCCCAAACGATATCAAATCTGCCCCTCTCTCCTGGTATTCCGAAGAAAAATTAAAACCTGGCTTTGGGGTCAAGCCTTCAAACAATAAATACAACAATGGAATATAACTGACCTGTGTGACCGGCAATGGATTGATCCTGGAAAATGATTTCAAACTGGCGATTTTAAATTTTTGTAATTTTGGTGCATTTAAAATTGTTTTAATTGTTTAATTGTTGGTTAGTGTTAATTGTTAGTACAATGTTTGACATCTAATGGTTGCCTTCTGTAAGCTGCCTTGAGCCCCGGGGTATAAAAGCTTGAAATAAGTAAATAAATCTATAACTCCTCCCACTTCAAAGAGGTAAGTCAAACTGGCAAATCAACATACACATAGAATATAGGTTAACAAATATATACATTAGCAAACAGTTAGCGGAGGCCTGGAAGGTTTCTATTTCCAACAGTATCTTAGTTTACTTTGGTGGGATACCGGGGGCTGACATCACAACCAGCTGATTGAATAAAATACCTCGGTGGCTTCTTCTTCAACTTGGTGAGATTTATTCTGAAATACTGGCTTCTTCATCTCGCCAGGCTCTGCCCACAGCAGCCTAGCGGCCTGGATCTCACTATCCACGGCCACTCTAAATTGCTCTATTTCACAAGTGCCACATTTCTCAGTCTGTTTCCTCTCCCATTACGCCCCGAGTTATGTCTGAATGAGAAAAGCTGGTCTGTCTCCAGCCAACAAAGCATACATTCAAGCTCCAAATGCACAAAGTTTCCTATTAGGAGCAGATGTCGGCTTTTTGGACAACATTCATTCCCTGCCAAGTTTTCAGGTTTTTCAAAACATCTTGTCCCGATTAAAGGAGTTGGCCGTTCCAAAATACGTTGATGTTGATCATCTTATGAATGTGCAATCATTCCATGCTTTTTTTTAAAAAAGGAGAGTAGATTTTTTTTAACTCTTGGAAGAACTTGGATAGGAGCTGCCTTTGGCCAACCACAAAGCGGCTCTCTGGCACAAAGATGATAGGATGGCCGTCTGTAGGAAGGCCTCGGATGGTGCCTTCCTGCCTTGGAGAAGTTGTTTTGTGGCACAAAGTTTGAGCCCTTTTATGCTGGTGCTTTGTATGATTCTGTGTCTGAATGAGTGTTGAAATGGTTTGGCACGTACTCATCGACAGGCACGCACCTTGACTGATTTCTTTCCCCGTGTTTTGTTTTTATCTGATTTTATTTTAATCTGTATGTGGCCATTGAGCCCCCAGTGGCGCAGTGGGTTAACCGCCGAGTTGCTGAACTTCTTACAGAACAGTTGCAGGTTAGAATCCAGGGAGCGGCATGAGCTCCTTCTGTTAGCCCCAGCTTCTGCCAACCTAGCAGTTCGAAAACATGCAAATGTAAGTAGATCAATAGGTACCACTCCAGCAGGAAGATCGTGGCACTCCATGTAGTAATACCAGCCACATGAGCTTGCAGGTGTCTATGAACAACACTGACTCTTCGGCTTAGAAATAGAAATGAGCACCAACCCCCAGAGTCCGACATAACTGGACTTCATGTCAGGGGAAAACTTTTACCCTTACCTATGCAGCCTTGATCCAATCATATGAACCATACGTCAGGACCAAGCTTCTTGAACAACTAGGAAGGGGATAAGCAACATGTGAAGCGAGAGAATAGACTGAAGACAGGGGAAAGGGAAGAGAGGGAAGGAAGGAAAGATGGGAGGAAGGGAGGGAAAGAGAGAGAGAAAGGGAGTAAAAGAAAGAAGAAAGAAAAAGAAAAGAGAAGGGATGAAAATAAAGAAAAAGAGAGGGGAAGGTAGGAAGGAAACTAAGAGAAAGGAACAGAGGGAGAGAAAGAGGAAAAGAAAGAGAACAAGGAAGAAAGGGGAGGGAAGGAAGGAAGCAACAAGAAATAAAGAAGAAAGAGAGGAATGGAGGAAGGAAGGAAACTAAAAGAGAGAAGGGAGGAAAGGGAAGGGAGGAAGGGAAAGAAAGAAAAATGGAAGAAGGAAGAAATGAAAAGAAGGAAGGAAGGAAAAGGGAAAGGTAAGAGGGAACGAAGAAAGGAAAAAACTAGGAGTTAAAGAGGAAGGGAGAGAAGGGAGGAAAAGAAAGGGAGGAAGGAAAAGAAAGAAAAATAGAAGTAGGAAGAAAGGAAAAGAAAGAAAGAAAGAGAGAAAGAGATGAGAGGCAAGAGAGGAAGAAGAAAAGTGAGGAGAGAAAGAGAGGCAGGGAGAGAAGGGAAGAAAAGGAAGGAAGGAAAAGAAAGAAAAATACAAGAAGGAAGAAAAGAAAGAAAGTGAGGAAAGAAAAAAAGAGAAAGAGAAGAAGGGATGAAGAGAAAAAGAGGAAGGGAGGAAGGAAACGAAAAGAGACAGAGAAAGAGAGAAAGGAAGAGGGGAGGAAAAGAAAGAGAAAGAGAAGAAGGGAGGAAGAGAAAAAGAAAAGGAAGTAAGAAGAAGAAGCAGTAGCTTTGTTTATACCCTGCCCCTTTTCCCTGAAGAAACTTGAGGCAGCTTCCAACAATCAACAGATACATAAAATAATATAGCAATAGACCATAAACAACAATAAATATAACTTCATACAACTAAAATAACACAATCATATAAACATGAATAAATAACCGTTTTAAAGGTAGTTGCCCTTTAAAAACAATATAAACTCCATTTTAAACCAGTCTATTCCTATTATCAAGTCCTGTCCGATAATTAGGTAATATTCAGGATGGCCTACCTATTAGGCTTCGCTGTACTCACTGACGTTTTCCTTTTTGTGTTCATGGATCCTCGCTGAAGTTCTGCTTGACTTCCATATCAGAAGGCTGACAATGTCCTTGTTGCTGAGCACATGTGGTGTTCTCATTTGTGCTGGGTTCTATACTTTTAGTGGTTTGGGCAATTGATCCATTAGCAATTTTCAGTTTGGAAGCTCCTCGCCCCTCTTTAGTTATTTGTGCCTCAGGGGTATCTGGGATCACAATCAAAGAAACTCTGGACAGAGGCTGTTCTCTGTTTGTAGATGGGTCTTGAGATGCTCAATGTAACCTTTTTTTCCACAAGTGGTGGTTTTTGAGGATTCATGAGGAAGAACTTCTTAACTGTGCGCCAGCTGCGCCCGTACCTTGAGAAGTCTGACTTGGCCACGGTAGTCCACACTCTGGTTACATCCCGTATAGACTACTGCAATGTGCTCTGCGTGGGGTTGCCTTTGAAGACTGTCTGGAAGCTTCAATTGGTCCAATGGACGGCAGACAGATTACTAACAGGAGCGACGCTCAGGGAGCATACAAGTCCTCTGCTGCACCAGCTCCACTGGCTACCATTCTGCGACTGGGCACAATTCAAAGTGCTGGCCTCAGCCTATAAAGCCCTAAACGGTTCTGGCCCAACTTAGCTGTCTAAACGCATCTTTCCTGATGAACCATCTAGGACTTTAAAATCATCTGGGGAAGCCCTGCTCTCGATCCCTCCCGCGTTACAAACAAGTTTGGTGGGGATGAGAGACAGGGCCTTCTGAGTGGTGGCCCTTCAGCTATGGAACACCCTTCCTGGGAACATTAGATCAGCCTACTCCCTCTTAACATTTCGGAAGAGAGTCAAGACTTGGTTGTTTGAGCAACTGTTGAAAATGCAAGGTAAAAACATAGGAATTGGAACGACTGGACGACGAGATGGAACAATGTTTTTATTAGGAGATGCAAATGATGTATGCTTTTAGGTCTTGTTGTGGTTTTATATTATGTGTTAATGTTTTTAAATGTTTTGTGGTGTTTTGGGGCATCGTTGCCATTGTAAACCACCCTGAGTCGCCTAAGGGCTGAGAAGGACGGTATACAAATATAGTAAATAAATAAATAATAAATAAATAAAATAAATGGTGAGAGCTGTTCAGCAGTGGAACTCTCTGCCCCAGAGTATGGTAAATGCTCCTTCTTTGGAGGCTTTGAAACAGAGGCTGGATGGCCATCTGTCGGGGGTGCTTTGAATGCGATTTTCCTGCTTCTTGACAGAAAAGGGTTGGACTGGATGGCCCACGAGGTCTCTTCGAACTCTAGGATTCCAGAATTCTGTGAAGTGCAGTTCAGCACTGAACCTCTCCTTAGCACTGATTTCTACTAGTGGTATATCTACAAGTAGTAAGGAGGAAGGAAGGAAAAATAGAGAAAGGAGGGAAAGAGAGGGGGAGAAGAAAGAGAGAAGGAAGGGAGAGAAAGAAAGAAAAAGAAATAAAGAGGAAGAAAGAAAGAAAGAAAGAAAGAAAGGAAGAAAGAAAGAAAGAAATGAGAAAGAGGACAGCTAAGGGACAGCAAAGGAGCTAGCCAAGCAATGTGCAAAGCAAGTGAGCGTGACATTTGTTTCCTTGGACACTTGACAGAGACAAATGAAGCATTTGAAACGGGCATAGAAGATGGAGAGAGAGAGAGAGAGAGAGAGAGAGAGAAGGCCAAAGAGGGTTGTTTCCAAGCCAAGTGCTGGAGTTTTCAACTGTAACTCCCAGCATCCCTCCTTGTCCAGATTGCCCAAGAGGTGTGCTCCAAAGCATCTTGTGCCACCGGGTGTCATGAGTAGAGGCCTTACCTGGGTCGGGCTCAGCTCTTGGCCCAGCTCTTTCAGCACCACGTCTCCATAAGCCACACGCAAGAGGTGCAAAGGCTTGGCATCTGCTTCCGAGAGGCACAGGGCCCCATCCCAGGCGCTCAGCTCCTGCGACATCACCTTCAGGGCAGAGACCTGAAACCAAGCAGCCAAGGGAGCCGAATGAGGACAAGCAAGGGCTGGGCTGGGATCCTGCCAAGGAGAGGCGTCTCAGAAGGGAAGAGGCGGAGAGCTTTGGGAAACGCCTGCTTTGGGCCAGCTCTAGATGTAGCCTTTGGAAGCCCTTTCTTTCCTTGTTCTTGGGGAGTCTGGTGGCCTTCAGGCAGTGTGGTTCACTGAGTGATCATATCTGCAATTGACAAATGGAATGGCTCC
Source organism: Anolis sagrei (assembly GCF_037176765.1). Lineage (NCBI taxonomy): Eukaryota > Metazoa > Chordata > Lepidosauria > Squamata > Anolidae > Anolis > Anolis sagrei. The sequence continues at coordinate 45,410,467 of NC_090034.1, read as the reverse complement.
GGATTACGATTTTGGAATGCGTGGTTTTAAGACGTTGTTGTCTTAAGATGTTTTAACTCCATGATTTTCATGTAATTGTTTACTTTAATTTATTGTTGTTTTATATGGCATTTTTGTGTAAGGAGTGACTTAAGAAACTGCAAGTCGCTTCTGGTGTGAGGGAATTGTCCATCTGCAAGGACGTTGCCCAGATGCTTTGATGTTTTACCATCCTTGTGGGAGGCTTCTCCCATGTCCCCACATGGGGAGCTGGAGCTGACAGAGGGAGCTCATCAGCACTCTCCCTGGATTTGAAACTCCAACCTATCGGTCTTCAGTCCTGCCGGCCAGGGGCGGCTCAACCCATTACGCAAAGTAAGCATTCGCAGTATAGTTGATTTTGCCCAGGGGCGCTCTTGAGGCACTCTTGGGGGAAAATAGACCTTGACATATGTGAGTTGTAGTTACTGTAGAATGCTCAAAGAGCATTCTGAACTCCACCAATGATGGAATTGAACCAAATATGGCACACAGAACTCCCATGACGAACAGAAAATATATATCAATTATTGGAGGGGGGGGGGGGGGGCAAAATACTGTTTGCTTACCATTGAAAATTACCTAGGGCCGTCTCTGCTGCCGGCACAAGGATTTAACCCATTGGGCCATGGGAGGCTCCTATGGCATTGAACTGTTGCCTAACTGTAAGGCAGCGCTGAGTCCGCAAGCTTCCAAGCAAGTCCCAACAAAAAGTATTGTTCATATAAATGTCCAATAGCTGGGAATAACAAAGGGAGAAAAATAGTCTTTCCAAGATGGTAGCATGGTATCATGTGACTGGAAACTCCATGCTGGGGTGGCAAATGTCAGACAAATCTTCTCCTCAGTGGTAAATATCCACTAGTAACCATGCAAGGCAAATTAGGTTTCTCAGTTGTTAGACTGATATACCTGGTTATCTCTCTGAACCTTTAGGAACAAAGATATGCCAATGCACAAAATATATAGCAGATCTTCAGAAGTGTTATTTAAGTTGCCCCACCCCCAAAAATCGACACTCCCATAAAATATATGTTGTTCTTAAATCATGTTCTCAAGAGACCAAAAATAGGCAGTCTTTGTTAAAAGTAACATAGTTGATTTGCTTACAAACTTCATGCATTCGGCATACAGGTACATTGCTTATTGGTTGGGAGTTGAAACAGTAACTTCTCTAAAGCATTCAGTTTCAGTATCTTTATGGCATACAAACTAACACTCTCTTCAGTCTAACACAGCGTTTCTCAACCTGGGGGTTGGGACCCCTGAGGGGAGGTCACGAGGGGGTGTGAGAGAGGTCGCCAAAGACTATCAGAAAACACAGTATTTTCTGTGGGGCATGGGAGTTCTGTGTGGGAAGTTTGGCCCAATTCTATCATTGGTGGGGTTCAGAATACTTTTTGATTGTAGGTGAACTACAAATCCCAGCAACTACAACACCCAAATATCAAAGTCTGTTTTCCCCAAAACTCCACCAGTGTTCACATTTGGGCATATTGAGTATTCATTCCAAGTTGGTCCAGATCCATCATTGTTTGAGTACACAGTGCTCTCTGGATATAGATGAACTACAACTCCAAAACTCAAGGTCAATGCCCACCAAACTTTCCCAGTATTTTGCGCTGCAATGCTCCAGTGGGATTCCTTCCCAGGTGATCCTCAGAGCTCGGGATGCTTATCTGTTCTTGAGGTGAAAGGCACATGTCTGTGTTTTAGATGGGTTAGGGATCAGCTGTTTTTCCCTGTAATAGGCAGTAAGAGCACCTAGAGCTTCAGAGAGCTTCTGTTCTACCATCTCAAAGCTCCCTGCTTGAGCGGTAATGGCACGATCATCAGCATCGATGAAGCTCTCTGTCCCTTCTGGCAGTGGCTGGTCATTTGTGTAAATGTTGAACATGGATGGAGCAAGCATGCTCCCCTGAGGCAGGTCGTTCTTCTGTTTCCTCCATCTGCTTCTCTGGCCCTGGAACTCAACAAAGAGTTGACTGTATAATGAATGTTACTGTTTTTAATCTATTGCAGTGTTTCTCAACCTTCCTAATGCTGCGACCCCTTAATACAGCATCTCATGTTGTGGTGACCCCCCAACCATATCGTTGCTACTTCCTAACAGCAATTGTGTTACTGTTATGAATCATAATGAAAATATCTGAAATGCAGGATGAATTTTCATTCAGTAGACCAAATTTGGCACAAATACCCAATAACGGAGCTCCATGCAGTCATGTCGGCCTTGGAGGAGTCTATGGACAACACCAGCTCTTCGGCCTAGAAATTGAGCACCAAACCCCAGACTTGGACACAACTAGACTTAGTGTCAGGGGAAAACTTTTACCTTACCTTACCTAATATGCCAAATTTCAATACTGGTGGGGTTGGAGGGAGAATTGATTTTGTCGTTTGGGAATTGTAGTTACTGGGATTTATAGTTCACCTACAGTCAAAGAGCATTCTGAACCTCACCAACAATGGAATTGAACAAAACTTGGCACACAGAAGTCTATTGACCAAGAGAAAATACTGGATGTGTTTGGTAGGCATTGACCTTGAGTTTTGGAGTTGTAGTTCATCTGCATCCAGAGAGCACTGCGGACTCAAACAATGTTTGATCTGGATCAAACTTGGCAGAGATACTCAATATGCCCAAATGTGAACACTGGTGGAGTTTGGGGAAAATAGACTTTGACATCTGTGAGTTGGTAGTTGCTGGGATTTATAGTTCACTTACAAGAGCATTCTGAATCCCGTCAACGATAGAATTCAGCCAAACTTCCCATATAGAATCCCCATGACCAACAGAAAATATTGTGTTTTTGATGGTCTTTGGTGACCCCTCTGACACCCCCTTGTGACCCCCTCAGGGGTCCCGACCCCCAGGTTGAGAAACACTGATCTATTGTGTATTTATTGTTTTTATTGCTGTTATATTGTGATATTGCGGCATCGAATTGTTGCCAGTGTTAGCCGCTCTGCGTCCCCCCTCGAGGGTTGAGAAGAGCGGGGTAGAAATGTTGTAAATAATTAATTAATTAATAAATAGGTCGACAGCAAGCTAGATTATTATTGGTTGGGAGCTTACTCCGACCTGGGCTGGCTTTGAACTCATGACCTCTTGGTCAATAGTGATTTAATGCAGCTGGCTACTTACTAGCTGCGCCATAGCCTGGTCCATTAATAATGAATGATAATAACAGTATTTATTTATTTATTTATTTATACTCCGCTTTCCTCCCAGGACTGGGACTCAAAAGTAGTGCAAAATCCAAGATCCAAAACACTTCTGGTCCCACACCTTTAAGAAGAGGAAGACACAACCGTGTTGTTTACTAATCTATTTTAATACTGATGATTAATCAGGTATATTTTTAATGGGTTGGCAGGCTTGTGTTAAAATATAGTTAAGTGATGATCAATTGTTTCGGCTGCCAAGTGGAAATCAGTATGTAAAACCCCTAGTTCAAGACCCAGAAAGTTTTTGCCTGCCTGACCTTGTTCTGGAAAAGGAACCATCTTGCATTGATCACAAATGGCCACCAGATGGCGCTATAAAATGCCTCTTGACCTTAAAGATAATATCTTCATTTCTGGGAAGGTTTTATTGTGTCCCCTGCATACATATTCAAATGCACAAACATATACATATCCACATACATGGGCATGCTTGTCTATATGCATATTTGTGTGTATATATGTATGTATGTGGATATGTGGATATGTAGCCGTCCCCTGCTACACGTTGCTGTTGCCCAGTCTTTGTACATGTGTTTTGTGTGTGTGTGTATATATGTGTATATATATGTTTGCATATATATGTGTGTGTGTGTTTGTGTATTTGTGTGTTTATGCATATTGTGTATACATGCATATTGTGTATACTTACTTTACTTAGGCGATCCCTCGCTTTCCGAGGATGATTGTCTTCCAAGATTCTTGTGGGTCCGTATGTGGCTGTGGAGCCCTATTCTTGCTCTGCATCTTCTTCCGCAGTGAGGGCATTGGTTTCCAGGTGGAAGGCGGTCTCGGTCGGGGTTGGCTTGACGCGCCTTCCTCTTGCCGCTCTTCTCCCTTTTGCCCTCCATTTGTGCCTCCTCAAATTCTGCAGCACTGCTGGTCACAGCTGACCTCCAGCTGGAGCGGTCAAGGGCCAGGGCTTCCCAGTTCTCAGTGTCTATGCCAGAGTTTTTAAGGTTGGCTTTGAGCCCATCTTTAAATTTCTTTTCCTGTCCTCCAACATTCCATTTTCTGTTCTTGAGTTCGGAATAGAGCAAATGCTTTGGGAGACGGAGGTCGGGCATCCGGACAACGTGGCCGGTCCAGCGGAGTTGATGGCGGAGGACCATTGCTTCAATGCTGGTGGTCTTTGCTTCTTCCAGCACGCTGACGTTTGTCCGCTTGTCTTCCCAAGAGATTTGCAGGATTTTCCGGAGGCAGCGCTGATGGAATCGTTCCAGGAGTTGCATGTGACGTCTGTAGATAGTCCACGTCTCACAGGCATATAGTAGAGTTGGGAGGACAATAGCTCTATAAACAAGCACCTGGGTATCCCTACGGATGTCCCGGTCCTCAAACACTCTCTGCTTCATTCGGAAAAATGCTGCGCTCGCAGAACTCAGGCAGTGTTGTATTTCAGTGTCAATGTTGACTTTTGTGGAAAGGTGGCTGCCAAGGTAGCGGAAATGGTCAACATTTTCTAATGTTACACCATTAAGCTGTATTTCTGACATTGGAGAGGGATTGGCTGGTGACTGCTGGAAGAGCACTTTGCTTTTCTCGTTGTTCAGTGACAGGCTGAGTTTCTCGTATGCTACTGTGAAGTTGTTTAGAGTGGCTTGTAGGTCTTCTTCTGAATGCTCACAGACGATGTTGTCATCAGCATATTGGAGTTCTATAACAGATGTTGTAAACTTGGTTTTGGCTTTCAGTCTGCTGAGGTTGAATAGCTTGCCATCTGTCCAATAGATTATTTCCACTCCAGTGGGAAGCTTCCCATCAACAAGGTGAAGTATCATAGCGATGAAGATGGAGAATAGAGTTGGGGCAATAACACATCCCTGTTTGACACCAAATTCCACCTTAAATGGGTCACTTTGGGAGCCATTGCTGTCCAAAACTGTTGCCATCATGTCATCATGGAGGAGCCGCAGGATGTTCACAAATTTGTTTGGGCACCCGATTTTTTGGAGGATGGTACAGAGAGCTCTGCAATTCACTGTGTCGAATGCCTTTGCAAGGTCAATGAATGCCATGTACAGAGGCAGGTTTTGTTCCCTGCATTTTTCTTGGAGCTATCTTGCAGTGAAGATCATGTCCACTGTTCCTCTGGAGGGGCGGAAGCCATTCTGGGATTCTGGGAGGGTGTCTTCTGAGAGGGGCAGAAGGCGTTTTGCAAGGATTCTTGTGAGGATTTTCCCAGCGGAGGTTAGAAGGGAGATACCTCGATAGTTTCTGCAGTCTGTTCTTTCCCCTTTTTTGAAGAGGGTTATGATGGTGGCATCCTTGAAATCTGCTGGGATTTTCTCAGTCACCCACACTTTTTCTATGAGCTGGTGGAGTTGGTGTGTCAGCTCAGGTCCTCCCTCTTTAAAGATTTCAGCAGGGATCCCATCAGCTTTGCTGGCTTTGTTATTCTTTTGTTGGCTGATGGCATTGCTGACTTCTTCCAGACTAGGCAGTGCTGCAAGCTCATCTCTGGTTTGTTGTTGCGGGATTTGTGAGAGGACCTCTTCGGCCACATTGGAGCTGCGGTTCAGGAGGCTTTGGTCATGTTCTTTTCAATGTAGTGCAATTGAGTTTTGGTCCTTCAGGAGTTTGGTTCCATCTGATGAGCGTAGAGGCTGTATGTCATGGTTTCTTGGTCCATAGATGACCTTTGTGGCTTTGAAGAATCCCTGAGCATCATGGGTATCTGCCAGGTGTTGGATTTCTTTAGCCTTCTTTGTCCACCAGATGTTCTTGAGTTCTCTTGTCCTTCTTTGGACTTCAGCTTTTGCACTGGCGTAGATCTTTTTCTTAACAGCACAGTTGATGTCTCTCTGCCATGTTTGGAAGGCTTCCCTTTTCTTGTCAGTTAACTGTTGGATCTCAATGTCATTTTCGTCAAACCAATCTTGATGTTTCTTGGTTTGATATCCAATAGTTTCTTCGCATGCTTGGATGATGGAGGTCTTCAGTTTGTTCCAGTGTTCCTCAACATTTTCGGGGTGTTCTGTGGGTAGATGGTTCTTGAGTGCTGTTTGGAGGGCTTGGGTGTTCATTTTGCGCCTTGTCTTTCTTCCTTGGAGCCTGCGCTTGGGGGCGATCTTGATAGCCATCGTTGATTGGATTAGCCTGTGGTCAGTCCAGCAGTCGTCAGCACCTGTCATAGCTCTTGTGATGAGCACGTCACGGCGGTCTCTGGCACGTGTGATTACATAGTCTAAGAGATGCCAATGCTTTGACTGGGGGTGCTTCCATGATGTCTTGAACTTGTTTTTCTGGCGGAAGATTGTGTTGGTGATGACAAGGTTGTGTTCCACACATTTGGTGAGAAGCAGGATGCTGTTTGAGTTGCTGTTTCCAACCCCGTCTTTTCCTATGGTCCCTGGCCACAGGTCGAAGTCTCGCCCGACTCTTGCATTAAAGTCCCCCAGGAGGATGATTTTGTCCTCCTTAGGTATCCCTGATAGGACGGTGTCCAGCTGACAGTAGAATTTCTCCTTGATGTCTTCATCAGCATCTAGTGTTGGTGCATAGGCACTTATGATGGTTGCCTGTTGGTTTTTGGCAAGATCAATTCGGAGGGTTGAGAGTCGTTCGTTGATGCTAGTGGGTGCTTCGGTCAGAAGTTTCACCAGATCATTCCTGATAGCAAAGCCAACTCCGTGCAGTCTTTTGTCTTCTTCAGGCAGTCCCTTCCAGAAGAAGGTGTAGCCTCCTTTTTCTTCCTTCAGCTGTCCCTCTCCTGCTCTCCGGGTCTCTTGAAGGGCTGCTATGTCGATGTTAAAGCATCCCAGCTCCCTTGCAATGATGGCAGTTCTGCGTTCGGGCCGTTCACTGCCACTGTTGTGAGTCCGTACATTCCACGTACCATATAATATTGTGTATATGGATGTGCTTATTTGTGTGTATATATGTATGTATTTGGATATGTATATCTGTGTGCATTTGTATATGTATGTGTATGTGTGCGTGTATATATGTATATATGTTTGTGTGCATGTTTGTATATGTGTATACTTGTGTGTGTTTGTGCATATATATACATGTGTGTGTATGAATGTGTGCATATGTATATGAGTATATGGATATATGGTGTATTTTGGGGGGTTTTAAGTCTGTTCCGCTGCGGTTTTGTGTGTGTGCATGTGTTTGTGGGTGATGGACACTCGTTGGACTGTTAGGTGTATTGTGTCCAAATTTTGTGTCAATTCGTCCAGAGGTTTTTGACTTCTGTTAATCCCACAAACGGACATTACATTTTTATTTATATACTAGCCGTCCCCTGCCACGCATTGCTGTGGCCCAGTCTGGTGATCTGTTGGTCATGGGAGTCCTGTGTGCCACGTTTGATTCAATTCCATCATTGGTGGAGTTCAGAATGCTCTTTGATTGTAGGTGTTGTATTAATCCCAGCAACTACAACTCCCAAATGACAAAATCAGATTTTTTAGTGATGGTCATTCATTGGTCTGATAGGTGTATTGTGTCCAAATTTGGTGTCAGTTCATCCAGTGTGAGGTCGAATCCGCCCCAGACCCCTGCTTTCCAGCTGATCTGACCAGCTGCAGGGAGTTCTGCAGTTCCTGGATGCCCCGTTGGGTCAGCGCTGATGAAATGTGCTCCAGCAGCAGCCTCAACCAAGGATTCTTTGCAACCTTGAGCTCTCTCCTTTTGCTTCTCTCCCCAACCCAAACATTGTAACAAAACCCCTAATAAAGACTAATTGAATTGTAACCTTCACCTCTTCATAGTGATACATTGTGTCCTTTTCCTGACTCACCAGTATCTAATGCATGAATTTACCCTTTTCCGGGCTGCGGGCAGCCGCTGGCCCGCCTGGGATGCCTTCCAGGTGTCCCAGGGAGGCCGAATCTACGTTTCTTCAAACCGCGGATACGGAAACCTCTCGGTCCCCCGTATTCAACAGTTGACGAAACGACACCATTTTGGTGCCATATTTTTCCTAGCTGAATTCTAACACCATCTGCTATCTCGCTTTTTTGCATTTTGGGCTCCTGCGCTCTGGGAATAACCTTTTTATTTTTTGAGAATATATTTTAAAAGGAAAACAGCTGATTGTCAAACCGAGTCTTTTGCTGCTGCTCTGCTCCCGCCATTGCTGCTTCTTCATCCTTCTGGAGCCCCAGAACCCGGGGACTTGATGTGGTCACCCCATGAGGCCATCGGTGGTTCCAGCCCTTGGAGGGAGTTATAGTTCTCCAAGGACCAAAGGACAAGCTTCAGCCCCAATGATGCAGAGCTCCATATCTTGGCTCAGTGGAATCACTAAGCCTCTCCTCATGATTTTTTTGAATCTTTTTGCCCCACATCAAGACTTTTCTCCCCTTTAAGGACATATTTTCGTCTATGGATTTTCCTATAATGAACTATGGACATATATTGAGCCATGATCGAGGCTCTTATAAATTTCTCTATGGAACGCTGGGGGGAGGGATAAGTGGGTATATTTTCTGTATCATGATTTCTATATTTCTCCCTGTGTATCTGACCCTTTCCTGACCCTTTTGCCCAATTCCCCTTTATTGAAAAAATGTATAAAAATACAAGGCAGCCACCCCTCCATGATCCTGGAAAGAAGGAAATCGCCAGTTGAAAAGATCCTTATCAAAAGACACTTTTTGCATGGGCAATAACAAAGGATCATGACCTTTGGGCTCGGAGTTGGCCCCCCAAAGGAAGCAGTCATTTGGCATTTATGACCATATCTCAATAGGACGGAGGAGGCCTTCGGAAAGCCACACCTTGTCCTGATCTGTTACTCAATCTACTTTTCTTTCACCGAAACTTCCACCAAAGTTCCCTCATTGTTCCTATATCTCAGCACTGGAAAAATCGGGATTATGGCAGGCTTGCCAGACATCAACGTTTATTGCAGCCACTCAATAATAGCAAAGGCTGGCTCGCAGGCCCCCGGGACTCGCTGGCCACTTGGACATCTCATAATCTCCATAATCCACTCAAGAATGCATTGTTTCCCCTTGTCCCGCCTCCCTCTCTCCTGATTTGTTGGGGCGCCGAGGCAGAAGAAGCCCAGAGATTGGCCCAGGTGCTCAGGAGGCGGTATGGCCTCCTCCCAGCTGTAGAGGCACCAGCCAATCACTATCAAGCCGGCAGAGGGGCGGGGAGTGGGAAATTCAAACCTGACAACTCTGTTTCTGTATAAAAAGGCTTTTATTTGTGTACATGTTTTTTAAAAAGGCTTTTATTTGTGCACCACGTTCACTGCCATGGGTCAATGCTAATGGAATCCTGGGAGATATAGTTTGACAAGATCTTGAGCCTTTTCTGACAAACAGGTACAGGCACAAATAGGCTGGGAGAAGGGGACATGATAGCCCTCTTTAAATCTTGGAAAGTAGGTCCCATTGAGGAGAAGAGGGAAAGCTGCTCTAGCTAATAGGACCCAATGGAGCCATGGATTCAGGACAAAGAAGGTCAAGCTGTTCAACCATGGAATCTTCTGCCTGGGAGCCCTGTGGAGTCTCCTTCTCTGGAGGTTTTCAGCAGATGGCCATCTGGCGGGAGGACGTGGATGATGTCCCCCTGCCTGGCAAAAGAGGGTTGGACTGGGTGCCCCCATTGGGGTCTCTTCCAACTCTAGGATTCTATAGTAACGATAATCATGACCATCATCGTCTGATGGTGATGATGATGTCATCTCCTTCTCTGAAGGCTCGGTAGCAGAGACTGGATGGCCATCCATCACTAGGACTTAGATGGTGTCCTATTGAGCAAAAAGAATAATAATTGGAGACTGAAATCGCTAGATGAAAGAAGGGCAGAAGGATACAATCTATCCTGGTTTCAATATTTACAAATCAAGGAAAGCTACAGGGAAGATGCAAAACATGACTTCACTTTGCAAGAAACAATCTGAGGATGCTTGCCATAGATGCAGGCGAAACGTCAGGAGAAAATGCCTCTAGAACATGGCCATATAGCCCAAAAAAACCCTACAACAACCCAGTGATTCCGGCCATGAAAGCCTTTGACAATACATTAATCTGGAACTTGGTCATGAAGAGGGAAAAGAAAATAATAAAGATGTTATACCAAAAATTGATAGAATGGAAGACCGAAACTGAACTGGTGAAAGAAAATATGATCAAATGGGCGGTGGATGTTGGCCATTCCATCGCGCTAGATGACTGGGAGAAAATTTGGAAAGTCAAATTGAAGCATCCTAGATCTATGACTATTACAGAAAATGGGTACAAGCTATTCTTTCGCTGGTACTTAACACCACAGAAGCTAGCAAGATTTTATAAGAATAACAACAATAAATGTAGAAAACACAGAGAAGACTCTGGGACGTTCTTCCACGCCTGTTGGCGTTGTAAAGAAATTAAGACATTTTGGAAGAAAATACATGAGCATGCACAAAGAAATATTAAAAATGAAATTCGAACTGAAGCTGGAATACTATTTACTTAATTTGTTGGACTTTAATATAGATAAGAATAAGGACAATTTCTTTTTTAACCTGACTGCGGCGACAAGAGCAGTTATAGCCCAGAAATGGCATCAGAGAGAAACTCCAATCATTGAAACTTGGCTGATAAAATTATTAGATTACAAAGATATGGACTCGCTCACATTTCTACTGCAAGATACAGAAAATAGGTCCAAGACAGATTGGTCGTCCCTAACAGCTCATCTCCAGGAAAATTTATCTAAGTGCTACTATCAAGTAGAGTAATAGGAAGAAGTAGTAAAATAACAAGTCAAATAATAAGAAAATAAAAAAAATAAAAAAACAAAATAAAAGAAGAAGAAGAAAGGAAAAATCTCACCTCAGATACAAGACCTAAGATAAGAATGTAGCGAGAAGATGGAAGACGAAAGGAATATTATACTAAAAGAACACAAGCTTCCTGTGGAATGGACTGGAAGCCTACCCTCCCCCCCCCAACTTATCCTCATCCCCCATTCTACACCCCCTTCTTACCAAACCCCATCACAGCTCTATGTTTTTTTCTTCTCTCTATTTTTCTTCCCCCCCCCCCCCCTCATACTCGACTCCACTTGCCTTCCCTTTCCTCGTTTCCATATCTTAGTTCGACTCTCTCCCATTCCCCCACTCCCTCTATCCCCATGTTTTTTAATGTATGGTTGTAAAATACTTGAAATGAAGGTTACTAATAAAAAAAACTTGGAAAGTAGGTCCCATTGAGGAGAAGAGGGAATGCTGCTCTAGCTAATAGGACCCAATGGAGCCATGGATTCAGGACAAAGAAGATCAAGCTGTTCGACCATGGAATCTTCTGCCTGGGAGCCTGGTGGAGTCTCCTTCTCTGGAGGTTTTCAGCAGATGGCCATCTGGCGGGAGGGCTTGGATGGTGTCCTCCTGCCTGTCAAATCAAATCAAATCATTTATTTCGGTCACTGACCAGCACAGGAAACAGAGTCACATCTTCATACAAACTTGGTATGCCCGGTACATTAAAAATATAAATATAATTACTGAAGCACAATTTGGGTGAGGGAGAGGAGGGGAAACAGGTTAAAAACATACAATGCCCAGATCCATCACCAAATTGTAGATTCAGAGAAGAAGATTACTGGACACACAGTTAACTTTTGGGACTAGTCATTCCCTGACGGATTTTGTATGCTGCTGCACAGAATTTTGCAACATTGTGTCAGAGTTAGACTCTCCAGTCTCGGCACAGCAAGCGTGTGGTTTCAAAATAAACAAACTCAGGCAGCATTCTTCTTTCAAGGTAGCTTTTACTTAAAGCGTCTATACACAAAAGACTACATGATGAGACTAAAAGATGGCGACGGACAAAGCATAGCAAGAAAACACACAGCAAACACACAGTTATCTATGTTCTTGGCTGGTACACTCCCTAGTTTTTCTCAGGGCAAAGGAATTTTGTGTTATCACAGTTTCACTGTCTGGCCTGTAACTTTGTAACAATAACATATGTGAGCTGAACAATAAATGAACATGACTGAATCCATCTTTAAGAAGCAATACTAATACATTATAATACTAATGCAAACACATTGAAAAACATACATATGAAATAACTATAACTATTCTGACAATTCCCCCTCTTTTTTCAATGTGTTACAATAACTCTATTACATACATGTGGTTTGCTTAATAGTAACTTCTTACTCTTAATTCTCAACTTCAATATTCACTTATTTTTACTCTTTAACTTCACTCTTCACTTTTAAACATTTGTCTACTATTCTTAACTTCTATAATAACTTCTTCATACATTTGCTTCTCTTAACTTCTCTTAGCTTCTTTGCAATCTGATAACATTTCAATTACATACAATTATCTCTGTTTGTTTCATCTTAAACACGTATCATACTTCTTCCATATTACTCTGCTTTGCTTCATTATAACTTTTATACACACAATAACTTCTTCTCATTACATAACACATTTCTGCAAACTTATAATGTCTTAGTACACACAATCATGTCTCCATAGATTTCTGCTTTTCTTCTACATATCAAATCCATATCATTACTGCTCTTCATTTCATAATGTCTCTCTGTGATTCTATAATCTTTTCAATACACACATTTACTTTTCTTCATTACTTCTTATTACATATAATTTCTTAATACATATCATTCTTACATTTCGTCTTAATACATCATTTCTTCATTATAACTACTATACTTCATTACCTCAATACTTTAATAACCATTGCATTTCAAAATCATTTCATAATAATTGTAACTCTTTAAACTCTATAACTTCCACCACATGATTTAACTTCTTAGTCTCAATATATCAATGCAACAATACAGGGGAAATAAATGCATCATAAAATCTTAGCAATACACATAGCAAAACTACAATACATAAAACACATTGCATTTTAGCAAAGGCACCTACGCTTTAGTTGAACACAGTTTCAAATATCTTGCATTACTACATTTTTGATACTCTAAACCAAACCATAACAAATTCATTTCATTTTCAAAACATTCTGGTACTTGCTGATTCTAGAACTCACTGTCATCCCAGGTGGTGTAATCTTTCCCTACTGCAACTGTGTCTAAGCCCCCAGTGGCCGAATTATGATACTGCATGTATTTCACTGCATCTATCTCACTCATAGAACTGACTTGCTTTGCAACTATTAACTCTTCAGGTTCCTGTTTAACTTGCACACTCTTTCTTTCAGGTGTTTTTGTCATTTCCCCTCTACTTTTTGGTGATTCTGCTTCTGACCTGTGTGTGACTTCTCTTTCCTTGGAATGTGCACCTTGTTCTGCCTTCTCCTGCAACTTCTGCATCACTTCTGTATATTGTTTAGCTATTTTCTCACTCTTTGTCTGTGTAAGTGTTCCTGACTCATGTTTCTTCTTCACTTCTGTGCCTATGGCAACACTTCTTTCCTTTCTACGTGTATCTGGCTCAATCTTTACCTCTTGTCTCTGCTTCTGCTCAACCTCTGCATCTGGTGCAACTTTTGTCTCCTCTCTCTTCGTGGGCAAACCATGTAAATTCTCTGTGTTAGTGTGTATGTCTTCCCAGTCTCTCAATCTTGGGAAATATGCCACTTTCGCTAACTTGACTGTTTGTGGTGAACTTAAAAATTTTAGATAATTTTTAAAATAGCCAAGGAAAAACATCTCACGATAACGGTTGCTTTTGTTCCTCTGATTTACAGATAACAACACATTGGCACAGTGTCCAAAAATCCTCATGTGTTTGAAACTTGGTGCATAGCCATACAATTTACGAAAAGGAATATCATCCAACACCTGATCCCACAAACGATTCATTATATAATTAGTTGTGTGGATCGCTTCTGGCCAGTAAACATTTGCAATCTTACCGTCTTTGAATAAACACGTTTTCATTTCATTTATATACTCCATTCTTTTATCTGCAATCCCCTCCTCATTCTTGAGCTGACTCATTTCAATGACTTCAATCCCTTCTGACTTCACAAACTGCTTTATCTCATCTTTACACACTTCAGCTCCTCTATCAATATACAAAGTCTCCAGTTGTGCATCAAAAACATTCTCAACCATTTTTAACCAACTTTTGAGCTTCTCAGTGGTCTCAGACAAATCCTTCAGGAAATAAACAAAAGCAAATTTACTTAATCTTTCTACTATTAGCATGGTAAATCTCGATTTTCCACCACTTTGTTGGTAAGGTCCTGCAATACTAATATGCCCTATTTGAAAAAGTCTCTCAGCTCTAATCTTGGATTTCTTATAACACTTAATCGGTTGACTTTTTACCTCACTACAGATCGCACATTTTAAATCAAAATAACATCTTTCAAGCTCATGTTCTGGACACAAATTTAAAGTTTTCTTTAAGACTTCCTTGTCAGCATGTCCCATAATTCTATGAAGTAAATGTATGCACCTGTCATGTTGGATTTCATTTTTAACACATTGTATTTGCACATTCTCATTGCTCTCTGTCTGGTTCAATTTTTCAAACATTAAGTACATTTTATCTCTCTTCACTCCTTTCGCAATCAAAACACCCTGTGGGTCAAAAATATAACAATAAATTCCTTTGAACTTTACTTGGTAATTATGATCAGTTAAAGTTGCTACGCTCAACAGATTAGTTCTCATTTCTGGTACATACAAAACTTTCTCCCAACAAACATTAATACAAGGAATATAACAAGTCCCAAACCTTTCAAACATGAGATAAGACCCATCAGCCATTGTTACCACGCTGCCCTGGGTGTATTGTACGTTGGTCATTTGACTCAAATTATTAGTAATATGATGTGTAGCACCCGAGTCTAAAATCCACCTGTCTCTTTTGATGCCGTCCAGTTCTCCTGCAGCAGCAACCATGATCCTTGCTTCTTCAGCTTGACTTGGGTTGTTTCTTCCATAATAGCCCCCTCTGGCCTGATATCTTCTCTCCACACAATTCCGGGCATAATGTCCAATTTTATTGCAGTTAAAACACCTCCGCTCAACTCTGGCAGATCTTTTAAAAGGTTCCGCTCCTCCTTTGGCTGCAGCTGTCACCACACAAGAATTTCTGCCGCTGCTTCTCTGCTCATCTTCGCAATAACTTTTCTCGGCTCCATATCTCCCATGGGCCGTTCCTCTGAATTGAAACTTTCTCTCTTTGCAATCTCTTTTAAAATGTCCTCTTCTGTTGCAAAAATAACACCGATGACGATCTGCACACCTCACAGACGATTCATTATATCCATCATTCCGTCTGTCATCCTCACAAGCCGGTTGGAACTTTGAAGTAGCCATAGCAACCTTTGGACACCGAATTTAAGCCCAGCTGAAAGAAAACAGCTTCTGGCACTTTTATGGCTTGGCAGATTCCAACATCAATCACCGTCTCAACAACTTCTTAATAGGCCCAGCGCGCCCCGCTGTGTATCTTCCTTCAAATCTCAGCCGCGTCACTCACCGCAGGGCTGTAATCCTTTCGTCAATTCACACTGGATAGCCACCGCAAAACTCTCCCTTTGCTCCGGTCAGGCTGTTCCAGTTCCCATGCTCCGTCAGCCTCTCAAGTCAACTGGGTTGAACTTCACGGCTCCGGCAACATGTCCATAAATCCATAAATCAGATAATTCCAGGGAATTCCGGGGCCCATAACCCTTTTTGTCAGAGTTAGACTCTCCAGTCTCGGCACAGCAAGCGTGTGGTTTCAAAATAAACAAACTCAGGCAGCATTCTTCTTTCAAGGTAGCTTTTACTTAAAGCGTCTATACACAAAAGACTACATGATGAGACTAAAAGATGGCGACGAACAAAGCATAGCAAGAAAACACACAGGAAACGAGAGATCCACCCTTCTGTGTTATCTATGTTCTTGGCTGGTACACTCCCTCGTTTTTCTCAGGGCAAAGGAATTTTGTGTTATCACAGTTTCACTGTCTGGCCTGTAACTTTGTAACAATAACATATGTGAGCTGAACAATAAATGAACATGACTGAATCCATCTTTAAGAAGCAATACTAATACATTATAATACTAATGCAAACACATTGAAAAACATACATATGAAATAACTATAACTATTCTGACACATTGTAGGTTGTAGCTGAATTAATATCTGCAAGTAGCATGGAGATATAAAATTGTCCTGAATGGCCTGGGTGCTTGTATAACAGAGGTAAGATAAGCCTGGCATGGATATCCCTGTAGAACGGGCACTGAAGGAGCATATGTTCTATTGTTTCTACATGATCCGAGTCACAGGGGCAGAGTCTCTCTGGAAAAGGGATCTTCTGGTAGCGGCCTTCGAGTAGAGCTGATGGGCTGATGTGCAATATGACCCCCCAAGGGCGGACAATCCTTTGCTTGCAGATATAATTGAGGACTCTTGCTTAACTGGAGAAAGAGGCCTGCTGGACAATTTCGGATGGAAGAAAGGGCGGAATGTGAGATGACTGAGGGAATGAGAGGGCTTTTTGGTATGCATGGGAATCAGAATGGTCCTGATTGGCAGGATATATCCACAGACATTCAAAGGACAACTGTTAATATAACATCAGACTCTATTGTTCATTCCACCGCAGTTTGTGGCCAAGAGCAACATCTTTTGAGAACGGACAATTTTGTGGTGGAAATTGATGATTTAATGATCAATAGAGGCAGATGGACCTCAAGGAGGGCGGTCTGTAAATCTCTGGCCCAAATTCTATCAAAGAGACCATCAGAAGTCAGAGTGAAGGCCATAACATGGTTATGTAGAGACTATCAATCATTTGATCGCTCTACTTGTCTTCTAATTACGCCTGAAGAAAATTCGTGGCTCGGCAAGCTGTTAGCAATTCAATCTTGCTTAAAAGAATGGGGCATTACCATCAGAAAGGTGTTTGTGGATCCCTATGTTCGCTCCCTTGTTGACACAGTGGAACCTTCTCGCCATGTTTCATCTGGTTCCAGTGATAAATCCACAAATAGCTCACCGGTTAGGACCCCCCCCCCCCCCCCCATCTGCACAGTATCAGTTTGAAACCCCATCTGTACTCGTTGTCAATCGGCCACACTCTCCCGCCCAAGGACACTCCCTCTTTTTAGCCCTCTTAGTTCCCTTGATGATTCCCTCTCTACGTTGACATCGGAAACATCTTTATATGACCCCCAAGGGAAATCACGCCCCAGCTCCCCTTCTTTAGAGAGCTGAATCTAATTCTTGGGGGGGAGGGATCCAGAGGAGCCGGGCACCATTCAGGTTGTGTGGAGGAGGAGATTTGCTGGTCACCAACATCCCAGGGAGAAGCACAACAGAGTTCTTGCGACCCTGGAGAAGGTAGGAAGTGGTAGACTCCATGACAGAACCCCCTGGTCTTAAGGTCTTGCTGATAAACGCCAGATCTGTCAATGGAAAGACTGCTGCCATCCAGGACTTCATCCTGGATGAGGGGGCGGATCTGGCTTGCATCACTGAGACCTGGTTGGACAAGTTGGGTAGGGTAAATCTCACCCAGGTGTACCCGCCTGGTTTCGGGGTGCACCAGCAAGCTAGGTCTGGGGGGTGGGGAGGAGGGGTCGCAGTAGTCTTTCAGCAGTCCATCGCTGTGGTCAGATGCATTGTCCCGCAATCTTCTGGGTTTGAGTATGTTCACCTGAGGGTGGGAAACCGTGATAGCTTGGGGATTCTGCTGGTGTACCGTCCACCCCGTGACTCAGCAGTTTCCCTGCCTGAGCTAGCAGACGTGGTCTCCAATTCGGCTCTGGTCTCCCAGCACTTGATTGTGCTGGGAGACTTTAACATTCATGCAGAGACCTCATTAGCAGGAGCGGCTCAGGACTTCATAGTCACCATGATGACCATGGGGCTATCACAAGTTATATCTGGACCCACCCACCAGGCTGGACACACACTCGACCTAGTTTTTGTGCAGACAGCGGAACGGTCAGAGTGGAAGAGCAAAATATTCTTCCATTGTCATGGTCTGACCATCATCTGATCAGTTTTAGACTTGCTGTGACGTCTAACCTTCGCAGGGATGGTCCGCCCCAGGAGACTGATGGATCTGGATGGATTCCTGAGGAATCTTGGGGCTCTTCCTGTCTTGGAGCCTGGCGATCCTGTCGACACCCTGGTCGACCACTATAACAGTGAGATGGCCAGGGTGATAGACATGATCGCTCCCGAATGCCCGATCTCATTGCGCAGAGACACACCATCTCCTTGGTTCACTGGGGAGTTGGCTGTGATGAAGCGCACGAGAAGGAGGTTAGAGTGCAAATGGAGGAAATCTCAAGGTTTTGTGGGATTCTTTCCGGCTTGTTCATCCTGAGGACGTGGAGGAGGTCCTTGGGGCTGTGAGGGTGACCACGTCGGCTCTGGACCCCTGCCCATCTTGGCTAATTAAATCGGCCAAAGGTGGTTTGATTGATTGGTTTGTGTTGATCATTAATGTATCATTGGAGCAAGGGATTTTCCCATCTGGACTAAAACAGGTTGTGGTTAGACCACTCCTGAAAAAGGCCTCCCTGGACTCCACGGTCTTGAACAACTATAGACCAATCTCCAACCTTCCTTTCTTGGGCAAGGTGTTGGAGCAGGTGGTCGCCTCTCAGCTCCAGGGTTTCCTGGATGATATCAACTATCTGGATCAGTCACAGTATGGTTTCAGACCTGGTCACGGCACCGAGACGGCTTTGGTCGCCTTGGTGGATGACCTCCGTAGGGAGCTGGACAAGGCGGAGTGTGACCCTATTGGTTTTCTTGGACATCTCAGCAGTTTTCGATACCATCGATCATGGTATCCTTCTGGGACGTCTCTCCGGGATAGACCTTGGAGGCACGGCTCTGTCGTGGCTCCGGTCCTTCCTGGACGGCCGTTCCCAGATGGTGAAGCTTGGAGACACCTGCTCCATTCTGTCTCCCATGCTTTTTAACATCTACATGAAACCGCTGGGAGAGGTCATCCAGAGTTTTGGAGTTGGATGCCATCGCTACACAGATGACATGCAACTCTACTACTCTTTTCCATCTAATTCCAAGGAAGTCCCTCGGGTGCTGGACGAGTGCCTGGTTGCTGTGGCTGTCTGGATGAGGAGGAACAGGCTGAAAATCAATCCCGACAAGACAGAGGTCCTCCTGGTCGATCGTAAACCAGATCGGGGTATAGGGTGGCAACCTGTGTTGGATGGGGTTGCACTCCCCCTGAAGTCACAGGTCCGCAGTTTGGGTGTCCTCCTGGACTCATCACTTATGCTTGAAGCTCAGGTGTCGGCAGTGGCTGGGAGGGCCTTTGCACAATTAAGACTCGTGCGCCAACTGCGACCGTACCTCGTGAAGGCGGATCTGACCAGGGTGGTCCATGCCTTAGTCACCTCCAGATTGGACTACTGTAATGCACTCTACGTGGGGCTGCCCTTGAAAACGGCCCGGAAATTTCAATTGGTTCAACAGGCGGCGGCCAGATTGTTAACTGGTGCTCCTTACAGGGAGCGGTCAAGCCTTCTGTTTAAGGAGCTCCATTGGCTGCCATTCATTTTCCGGTCCCAATTCAAGGTACAGGTTCTTACCTACAAAGCCCTAAACAGTTTAGGACCCGCCTACCTGCGTGACCGCATTTCTGTGTACGAACCCTCACAACCTCTTTGATCATCTGGAGAGGCCCAGATCGCGCTCCCATCTCCATCGCAGGCGTGATTGGTGGGGACAAAGGAGAGGGCCTTCTCGGTGGTGGCCCCTCGACTCTAGAACTCACTCCCCAAGGACATCAGGCATGCCCCAACTCTGGCAGTCTTTAAGAGGAGCCTGAAAACATGGTTGTTCCAGTGTGCCTTCCCAGAATAAGGAAACTCCAAGCAATATGTCCCTAAATGCACTTTGTTAGTGATCTAGGAGTGTTTGTATGCCCTATCCATCTCTGAAAATTCTATCCTTGTCATACTTCACCTGTCATGCTCAGCATTATTTTTAATATTTTAATTATTACATTGGCCCAACCATAGGTTTTTAACGTGATTGTGTTATTGTTAATATTTATTGCTTATTTTTTGCTTATGAGTTTATTTATTGTTTTGTATTACTGTTGTTATTGTTTTTACTGTTGTATTGTGGGCTCGGCCTCATGTAAGCCGCACCGAGTCCCTTGGGGAGATTGTAGCAGGGTACAAATAAAGTATTATTATTATTATTATTATTATTATTATTATCTGATATCTGGGCATCCAAATAACAGTGCATAACTCACAACTCTTAAAAAACAACTACGAATAACCTGGAAGGAGGCGAGAGAAAAAATTAGAGAGTTGGAAATTCCTAAATTTATCTTTGCTAGGAAGGATAGCTGTTATAAAAATGAGTGTTCTTCTGAAAATGTTATTTTTATTTCAAATGATACCAATATCAAGAACAATTTTTTTTCTTTAAAGAGTGGAAGAAAGATAATCTAAAAATGTATTTGGAAAGAAAAGAAAGCAAGGATCCGATATCAGGTACTAATTGATTCCAGAAAAAGGGGAAGTCTAGCTCTGCCTGACTTATAAGCAGGCCCGTAGCCAGGATTTCGTTTCGGGGGGGAGGGGGGGCTGAATTTTTTTCAGGGGGGTTTCGGGGGGGGTGAGTTTCGGGGGGGGGGGCTGAGTCTGAGTGAAAGAGGGTCTAGCCTAGCAAACCTTTTGTATCATTACCCCAATACCCCCATGCATATGGGATATATTGAGTATGGTGATCAGATCATGATATGAATAAACATAACAGTTTAAATAATGCACCAGTAAGGCCTTTTCACGAACCACCATGAGAATTTCGGGGGGGGCTGAAGCCCCCCGAGCCCCCCCCCCCCCTCCGGCTACATGCCTGCTTATAAGCATACTCAGAAGCCTGCGCACTGACATGGGTAAAAGAGTGGGCCACTCTTACGAAGAAGGAAATTCTATGCCTGGAAGGTGCAGATCTCCGTCAAGGTTGGCATGGTTACCTTTGGTACCATAAGGAAAAAGTCGAAAAAAAAATCTCAAATCAGGAATAGATTATATACCAAAACACCCCTATGGCTGTCTCCCATTGAAGCACGACATAAAAGAGAGATTCCCTCAGAAAAGTGGCCAAATTACAATTTTTTATTGAGCAAAAAGAATAATAATTGGACACTGAAATCACTAGATGAAATAAGGGCAGAAGGATACGATCTATCCTGGTTTCATTATTTACAAATCAAGGAAAGCTACAGGGAAGGTGCAAAACATGACTTCACATCACAAGAAACAATCTGATGATGCTTGCCATAGATGCAGGTGAAACGTCAGGAGAAAATGCCTCTAGAACAGTTTCTCAACCTGGGGGTCGGGACCCCTGGAGGGGTCACGAGAGGGTTTCAGAGGGGTCGCCAAAGACGATTAGAAAACACATATTTCTGATGGTCTTATAAATCCCTTTGGCATAGTCATTTGGGTTCACAGTGCTCTCTAGATATAGGTGAACTACATCTCTCCTAAATAACCGTCAGTTCATCCAAAATCCCTCCAGTATTTTCTGTCGGTTATGGGGGTTCTGTGTGGGAAGTTTGGCCCATTTCTATTGGTGGTGTGATTCAGAGCGCTCTTTGATTGTAGGTGAACTATAAATCCCAGCAACTACAACTCCCAAATGTCATGATCTATTTTCCCCAAACTCCACCAGTGTTCACATTTGGGCATATTGAGGATTTGTGCCAAGTTTGGTTCAGATCCATTATTGTTTGAGTCCACAGTGCTCTTCAGATGTAGGTGAACTACAACTCCAGAATTCAAGGTCAATGCCCACCAAACTCTTCAAGTATTTTCTCTTGGTCATGGGAGTTCAGTGTGGCAAGTTTGGTTTAAGTCCATCATTGGTGGAGTTCAGAATGATTGCAGGTGAACTATAAATCCCAGTAACTACAACTCCCAAATGACAATCCACCCCACCCCATCCCCACTAGTATTCAAATTTGGGCGTATCGGGTATTTGTGCCAAATTTGGTCCAGTGAATGACAATACATCCTGCATATCAGATATTTACATCACGATTCATAACAGTAGCAAAACAATAGTACAGTTCTGAAGTAGCAGCGAAAATAATGTTATGGTTGGGGGGTCACCACAACATGAGGAACTGTATTAAGGGGTCACGGCATTAGAAAGGTTGAGAACCACTGCTCTAGAACATGGCCATATAGCCCAAAAAAAACCTACAACCACCCAGTGAAAGCCTTTGTCAATACATTAATCTGGAACTTGGTCATGAAGAGGGAAAAGAAAATAATAAAGATGTTATACCAAAAATTGATAGAATGGAAGACCGAAACTGAACTGGTGAAAGAAAATATGATCAAATGGGCGGTGGATGTTGGCCATTCCATTGCGCTAGATGACTGGGAGAAAATTTGGAAAGTCAAATTGAAGCATCCTAGATCTATGACTATTACAGAAAATGGGTACAAGCTATTCTTTCGCTGGTACTTAACACCACAGAAGCTAGCAAGATTTTATAAGAATAACAACAATAAATGTAGAAAACGCAGAGAAGACTCTGGGACGTTCTTCCATGCCTGTTGGCGTTGTAAAGAAATTAAGACATTTTGGAAGAAAGTACATGAGCATGCACAAAGAAATATTAAAAATGAAATTCGAACTGAAGCTGGAATACTATTTACTTAATTTGTTGGACTTTAATATAGATAAGAATAAGGACAATTTCTTTTTTAACCTGACTGCGGCGACAAGAGCAGTTATAGCCCAGAAATGGCATCAGAGAGAAACTCCAATCATTGAAACTTGGCTGATAAAATTATTAGATTACAAAGATATGGACTCGCTCACATTTCTACTACAAGATACAGAAAATAGGTCCAAGACAGATTGGTCGTCCCTAACAGCTCATCTCCAGGAAAATTTATCTAAGTGCTACTATCAAGTAGAGTAATAGGAAGAAGAAGTAAAATAACAAGTCAAATAATAAGAAAATAAAAAAATAAAAAAACAAAATAAAAGAAGAAGAAGAAAGGAAAAATCTCACCTCAGATACAAGACCTAAGATAAGAATGTAGCGAGAAGATGGAAGACGAAAGGAATATTATATTAAAAGAACACAAGCTTCTTGTGGAATGGACTGGAAGCCTACCCCCCCCCCCCCACACACACACACACAACTTATCCTCATCCTCCATTCTACACCCCCTTCTTACCTAACCCCATCGCAGCTCTATGTTTTTTTCTTCTCTCTATTTTTCTCTCCCCCCCCCCCCTTCGTACTCGACTCCACTTGCCTTCCCTTTCCTCGTTTCCATATCTTAGTTCGATATGTTCAATAACAACATTGTTGATGGGGTCTCATAATGTGAAGGCCTTGATGCTGGATGGTCATCTACTGGGAGGAATTGGATGCTGTCTCCCTGCACTGGAGAAGGGGGTTGTAATGGATGGCCTTTGGGGGTCCCTTCCAACTCAACGATTCAATAAATAATAATAACAATGGTGTTGACTGGGTCTCCTTATGTGAAGGTCTTGACGCTGGATGACTGTCTCTCAAGAGGGCTTGGATGGTGTCTACCTTCACTGGAGAATGGGGTTGGACTGGATGGCCTTTGAGGGTACCTTCCAACTTGAGGATTCGATTGAGTTTATGGAGTTGATGGAGTCATCTTCTGTGGAGGCCTTGAGGCTGGATGGCCATCCACAGGAGCAGGCCCATAGCCAGGATTTTGTTTCGGCGGGGGGGGGGGGGGGTGAGTCTGAGTGAAAAAGGGTCTGCCCTAGCAAACCTTTTGTATCGTTACCCCAATACCCCCATACATATGGGATATATTGAGCATGGTGATCAGATCATGATATGAATAAACATAACAGTTTAAATAATGAACCAGTAAGGCCTTCTTGCGGACCACCATGAGAATTTCGGTGGGGGGGCTGAAGCCCCCCAAACCCTGCCCCCCTGCTACATGCCTGCACGGGAGGGCTTGGACGGTGTCTCCCTGCACTGGAGAAGGGGATGGACTGGATGGGCTTTAGGGGTCCCTTCCAACTCAAGGATTCCATCAATAATAACAATAATGATAATAATAATAATAATGTGTTGATGGAGTCCCTTTCTGTGGAGGCCTTGAGGCTGGATGGCCGTCTCACGGGAGGGCTTGGATGGTGTCTCCCTGAACGGGAGAAGGGGGTTGTACTGGATGGCCTTTGGGGGTCCCCTCCAACTTTGGCAGACTTTAGGAGGAGCCTGAAAACGTAGTTGTTCCAGTGTGCCTTCCCAGAATAAGGAAATACTCTCAGCAATAGGTCTTCTAAATGCACTTTATCATTGATTTAGCATTATTTTTAATTTTTAATTATCACATTTAGCCCAGTCATAGGTTTTTAAATGCTTGTTGTTACTGTTACTGTTTATTGTTTATTTTTTGTTTATGAGATTTATTTTGATTGTTTTGTATTGATGTTTTGTTATTGCTTTTATTGTTGTTGTTCTATGGGCTCGGCCTCATGTAAGCCGCACCGAGCCCCTTGGGGAGATGGTAGCGGGGTATAAATAACGTTTTATTATTTATTATTATTATTATAACTCGAGGATTTGATAAATATTAATAATAATGGTGTCAATGGCATCTCCTTTTGTGAAGGCCTTGAGGCTGGATGGCTGTCTGTCAGGAGGGTTTGGATGGTGTACTGGCCTGGAGAAGGGGGTGGACTGGATGGCCTTTGGGGATCCCTTCCAACCACAGATTCAATAAATAATAATACCAGTGGTATTGCTAGAATGTCCTTCTATAGAGGCTTGAGGCTGGATGGCTATCTAACAGGACAACTTGGATGGTGTCTCCCTTCACTGAGGAGGGGTTTGGACTGGATGGCCTTTGGGGGTCCCTTCCAACTCGAGAATTTGTTAAATAATAGTAACAACATTGTTGATGGAGTCTCCTTCTGTGGAGGCCTTGACGCTGGATGGCTATCTCTCAGGAGGGCTTGGATGGTGTCTCCCTGCACTGGGGAAGGGGGTTGGACTGGAGAGCTTTTGGTGGTCCCTTCCAATTTGAGGATTCAATAAATAATAGTGGTGTTGATGGAGCCTATTTCTGTGGAGGCCTTGAGGCTGAATAGCCATAGCTCAGGAGGGCTTGGATGGTGTCTCCCCATAATGAAGAAGGGGTGGACTGGATGGCCTTTGGGGGTCTCTTCCAACTCGAGGATTTGATAAATAATAACAATAATTGTGTTGATGGAGTCTCCTTCTGTGGAGGTCTTAAGGCTGGATGGTCATCTTCCGGGAGGGCTTGGATGGTGTCTCCCTGCACTGGAGAAGGGAGAGGACTGTATGGGCTTTGAGGGTTCTTTCAACTAAGTATTCAATATATAATAACAATAACAATAACAATAATATCAATGGTGTTGATTGAGTCTCCTTCTGTGGAGGCCTTAAGGCTGGATGGACGTTTCACAGGAGGGCTTCATTGGTGTCTCCCCACACTGGAGAAAAGGGTTGGAGTGGACGGCCTTTATGAGTCCCTTCCAACTCAAGGATTCGATAAATAATAATAATAATAACAATAACAATAATAATAATGGTGTTGAAGGAATGTCCTTTTGTGAAGGCCTTGAGGCTGAATAGCCGTCTGTCAAGAGGGCTTGGATGGTGTCCTCCTGCCTTGGTGAAGGGATTTGGACTGGACGGCCTTTGTGGGGGTTCCTTTCCAACTCAACAATTCAATAAATAATAACAACAATTGTACTGATGGATTCTACTTCTATGGTGGTCTTGAGGCTGTATGGTCATTTCCTGGGAGGGCTTGGATGGTGTCTCCCTGCACTGAAGAAGAGGATGGACTGGATGGTCTTTGGTAGTCCCTTCCAACTCAAGGATGCAATAAATAATAACAATAATGATAACAATAATAACTGTTGATGGAGTTTCCTTCTGTGTTGGCCTTGAGGATGGCTGGCCAACTCACAGGAGGACTTGGATGGTGTTGCCCTGCACTGGAGAAGGGGGTTGGATTGGATGGCCTTTGGGGGTCCCTTCCAACTCAAGGATTCGATAAATATTAATAAAAAATGGTGTTGATGGAGTCTTCTTCTGTGGAGGCCTTGAGACTGGATGGCCATCTGTTGGGAGGGCTTGGATGGTGTCCTCCTGCCCTGGTGAAGGGATTTGGACTAGACGGCCTTCGGGGGCCCCTTCCAACTCAACAATTCAGTAAATAATAACAACAGTGGTGTTGATGGGGTCTCCTTCTGTGGCGGTCTTGAGGCTGGATGGTCATCTCCCGGGAGGGCAGGGATAGTGTTTCTCTGCATTGGAGAAGGGGATGGACTGAATGGTCTTTGGTGGTCCCTTCCAACTCAAGGATTCAATAAATAATAACAATAACAACTCTGTTGATGGAGTCTCCTTCTGTGTTGGCCTTCAGGCTGGCTGGCCAACTCACAGGAGGACTTGGACGGTGTCTCCCTGCACCAAAGAAGGGGGTTGGACTGGATGGCCTTTGGGGTCCCTTCCAATTCAAGGATTCGATAAATATTAATAACAATGGTGTTGATGGAATCTCCTTCTGTGGAGGCCTTGAGGCTGGATTGCCGTCTGTTGGGAGGGCTTGGATGATGTCCTCCTACCCTGGAGAAGGGGGTTGAATAGCCTTTGGGGGTACCTTCCAACTCGAGGATTTGATAAATGATGACTCTTCTAAAGCCTTTGACTGTGTGAATCATAATAAATTGTGGCAAGTTCTTGGTGGTATGGGAATTCCAAATCACCTTGTCTGTCTCCTGAGGAATCTATATTATGACCAAGTAGCAACAGTAAAAACAGACCACGGATCAACCGACTGGTTCAAGATTGGGAAATGAGTATGGCAGGGCTGTATACTCTCCCCCGACCTATTCAACTTGCATGCAGAACACATCACACAACGTGCGGGGCTTGACAAATCTAAGGCTGGAGTTAAAATTGCTGGAAGAAACATTAACAACCTTAGATATGCAGATGATACCACTTTGATGGTTGAAAGCGAGGAGGAGCTGAGGAGCCTTCTAACCAAGGTGAAAGAAGAAAGTGCAAAAATTGGCTTGCAGTTAAACATAAAAAAACTGATAACTGGCAAATAGAGAGTGAAAACATGGAAGCAGTGACAGATTTGTATTTCTAGGCACAAAGATTACTGCAGACGCAGACTGTAGCAGGAAATTAGAAGACGCTTACTTCTTGGGAGGAGAGCAATGACCAATCTTGATAAAATAGTGAAGAGTGGAGACTTCACACTGGCAACAAAGATCCGCATAGTTAAAGCAATGATATTCCCCATAGTAACCTATGGATGCGAGAGTTGGACCATAGGGAAGGCTGAGCGAAGGAAGAGAGATGCTTTTGAGCTGTGGTGTTGGAGGAAAGTTCTGAGAGTGCCTTGGACTGCAAGAAGATCAATCCAGTCCATACTCCAGGAAATAAAACCCAACTGCTCATTGCAGGGAAGGATATTAGAGGCAAAGAGGCAAAGATGATGTGCTTTGGCCACATAATGAGAAGACAGGAAAGCTTGGAGAAGACAATGATGCTGGGGAAAATTGAAGGAAAAAGGAAGAGGGGCCAACCAAGGGCAAGATGGATGGATGGTACCCTTGAAGTGACTGGCTTGACTCTGAAGGAGCTAGGGGTGGCCATGGCTGACAGAGGGCTCTGGCGTGGGCTGGTCCATGAGGTTATAAAGAGTCTGAAGCGACTGAACGAATAAACAACAACAAATAACATTCTTGATGGGGTCTCCTTTTGTGGAAGCCTTGAGGCTAGATGGCCATTTCACTGGAGTGCTTTGGATGGTGTCTCCCTGCACTGGAGAAGGGGGTTGGACTAGACGGCCTTTGGGGCTCCTTTCCAACTTGAGGATTCAACCAATAATGATGATGATGATGATAACAATAACAACAACAACAACAACAATGGTGTTAATAAAGTCTCCTTCTGTGGAGGCCTTGAGGCCGAATAGCCATTTCTCGGGATGGCTTGGATGGGGTCTCCCTGCACTGGAGAAGGACATGGACTGGATGGGCTTTGGGGGTCCCTTCCAGCTTTAGGATTTGATAAATAATAATAACAGTGGTGTTGATGGAGTCTCCTTCTGTGGAGGCCTTGAGGCTGGATGGCCATCTCTTGGGAGGGATTGGATGGTGTCTCCCTGCACTGGAGAAGGGGGTTGGACTGGACGGCCTTTGACCGTTCCTTCCAAATGAAGGATTCGATAAATAATAATAACAGTGGTGTTCATGGAGCCTCCATCTGTGGAGGCCTTGAGGCTGGATTGATGCCTCTCAGGAGGGCTTGGATGGTGCCCTCCTGCCCTGGAGAAAGGGCTGCACTGGATGGCCTTTGGGGGTCCATTCCAACTTGAGGATTTGATAAATAATAACAACGGTGTTGATGGGGTCTCCTTCTGTGGAGGCCTTGAGGCTGGGTGGCAGTCTCCTTGGAAGGCTTGGATGGTGTCCTCCTGCCCTGGAGAAGGGGAATGCACTGGATGGCCTTTGGGGATGCCTTCCAACTTGAAGATTCGAGAAAAACAATGATGATAATAATGGTGTTGATAGAGTCTCCTTTTGAGAAGAGGGTTGGACTGAATGGCCTTTGGGGGTTCCTTCCAACTGGAGAAGCCCATGGCCCTAGGCAAGGAATTTGATAAATATTGCTGCAACCTTCCAAGAGTTTCAAATGACTGGAAGGGGCTGTGGATTCACACCCCATCCACACTGCCATCAAACCCCCACATTGTCTGCTTTGAGCTGGATGATCTGGCAGTGGGATCAGATTCCAGGATAGAAGGCAGTGTAGACCCAGCCTCAGTTTCCCTTGCGTTCGCTTCAGTTGGGGAGGGGGGATGCCCTCCAGAGTTCTCCCCCTCCCTCCCTCGATGGCTCTCCTTTTGGAGGCACTCTGTACGTGCTCAGAGGCCCCCTCGAGGTGAAGAGAAAGAAACCTGGCTCCCATCCCTCCTGGAAAGAAAGAGAGGTGGAGGCAGAGGAGGACTTGGCGAGCGGATCGCTGCGGTTCCTGGCCGCCTCCGGGGGTGGGGTTAAGGGTGCCCCCTCCCTCCCTCCCTTCATCCCTCTCTTTTTCCCTCCTTCTTTCTTTCCTCTTCCTTTTCTTTCCTGGGTCCAGCCTGCGCCATCCCTTTGGGTTGAGGCAAGCAGCAAAGACCTGGAGGCAGGTTGCCAAGCGCAGGAGGCGGATTTGCCTCCCTTTCTTCCCTCTTTTGCTGTGGGAGGGGGGCATCTCCTTCCCCTCTCCCTCCTTCCCTCCTTCTCCGCCCCCAAACCTCCCCTTGACCCCCCTTTCCTTCCTTCCTTCCCTCCTTCGTCCCTCCATCTCTCCCTCCTCGCCTCCAAACCGTGCGTTTTTACGCACAGACCGGCTCCAGCAAGGAAGGGGGGGCGCATCTTTGGGGAAGGCAGGAGAGACCTCTTTCCCCACTTTTGGAGTTTGCATTGGGGGGCCAGAGGAGAGGAAAGACCCCTCTTCCTTCTGCCCCCATTCCCACCTCCTTGGGATTGAAGGGAGAGGAAGAGAGAGCCCTTCTTCCAACACCCCACCGGTTTGCTGAGCTTCCCAAGCCTTCCCTTCTTTCGTCTGCATCTCCCCTCTTTCCAAAATAAGCTTTCCCCATTCTACAGCACAGCCAGGGAGGTAAGAAGCGACCAATTTTGAAAAGAGGGGTGTCTTGCTGCTCTCCCGTTGCCCCCTTTTCCTAGCCTTTTCCGGAGGTCGGGGGTTTAGGGAGGCTGACAGACAAAGGCAAGGATGGAGCAGATGGAATAAAAGGGAGGTACAAGGCTCTGTAATTTGGGGAGATTTGAGAGGCAGTGGGTCATTCTTTGGGAAGACCAAACAGGGTACCAGGCAAGGTTTGGTCTGAGATAGAGCCCAGTCGCTGGAGAGAGACCCAGCTAAGGAAAGAAGTAGGGAGGTGCTTGGGAATAGAGGTGGGGTTTGGGGCAGGGGGAGATTTGGGGAGAGACCTCATTGGTGCCTCTTTCTCGTCCTCAGATCCTTTTCCTCCCTCTCTGCATCAGCCGAGGAGCCCCCAAGACCCAGACCAAGGGACCAGGCTGCGGAAAAACAAGGATGACACAGCCTGGCAAGCAGCAGTGCCGTTGGCAGTGATGGGCTTGAGCAAGAACGAGGTCGTCGTCAAAGAGATGCCAACACCCCTCTTCGGCCTCTGGATGCCACCCTCCTGACGGAAGCAGCATCCCTGGCAGCATCACTCACTTTGGGTGCCTTGGGGAGGCCTTTCGAGCACCGTGGGCTCAGACTTTGCCCCAACGGGCATCCCATTGCCTCCATCCATCTCCTTTTCCTTGGACTGGGCCATAGGGTCAAAATCCAAGTGGCATTTGACTGGCAGGATTGGGGAGCATCATCCAGAGAAAGCCAGGCTTCCATCTTTCCTTTGGGGGGAGATAGTGGCAATGCCACCTCATTGCCACTCCAGGATGTGGCGTCACATTTGAGGGGGCCTTCAACCTCGTGGGCTCACAGTCCCTGACGGCACCGTGCCTCAAAATAGAGCGTTGCTCCTGGAGTTTCGATTCAGGATTGCACCAGACTCAGACGTGAAGCTTCGAGGCATCAGGGCTTCACTCTTGGCACCACCGCAGGGGAAAAGTTTGGACGTGGCTCTCCTCGAGGTGTCCATGGATCCCACCATGCATGGTGGACCTCACCAGCCCCAGGACCATGAACTGATGCCCACTCTTTGAGCCCTCCCCCCATGCCCAGTCTGCCAGAGCTGGCACTATGGCCCGGCCTGGCACTGGGACCCTGGTCTTGGCCAATGGGCTGGGCTTCCCTCCCAGCAACGTGGCCCGTGTGGTGGTCTGGGAGTGGCTGAATGAGCACGGGCGCTGGAGGCCTTACACGGCCGCTGTGTGCCACCACATTGAGAACATTCTGAAGGAAGATGCCCGGGGCAGCGTGGTCTTGGGGCAAGTGGATGCCCAGCTCTCTCCATACATCATCGACCTGCAGTCCATGCACCAGTTCCGGCAGGACACAGGTAAGCGGAAGGGGAGCACTTGCAGGGGCTGGGCTGGCCCCACGTGGGCCTTGAGTTGCCAGCGCAGGCACTCAGTAATAGAACCAAAGCATAAAGCCTTTTGTGACCTATGTCACTTCTCAGTTGAAGGCATATATTGTTTTTGGACAAAAAACCAAAATAACTTTCCTTCCCTGCACCTAGATAAATAGGTGTTTTGGGAAACCATGTTCCCTGACATGCTAGATTGTCACATGCAAGGATTTTATGTTCTCATTTGAGCCAGCTTTTCTGAACATACCTCCAGATGTTTGGGCTCTATTTGTTGGACTGGTTGCAACTGTAGTTCAAGGTGCTCTGCTTTCAGTTTGGGCCCAGTTTTGTTCACATGGCTCTAAGCAGTGGATAAACAGTCCTAGGGTAGTGGAAAGCAGGGTATATTTGCCAGCAGATCTGGTGTTTAAGGGACTATCTTTTCTTGTAATTTTTTGCCACATATCCACGGGGTTGGTTTGAAGTTGAGTTGCAGTCATAGACTCCTGAAACCTTTGGACTTGGCCTAAGGTCCAGGAACCGGTCAGTGATCTTTCTGGGGGCAGTCAAGAGTTGGTGCCCAAAGTCTTTGTGCCACTCTATTAGGAAGCATGAGGAACATTGCTCAGCATCCTCTTCATCTCTTGCAAATGTCTTCGTTTCATTGGTTTCAACCTTTGGGTATGTGTGTTGAATTGGCAAAATCTCCCTGTATGTAGAAATCTAGCAATTGGATCTATTTGGCCAACACAGTATTGCGGAGCCATTGTATGTGGATCAGCAGTGGTGCCAAATGTATGCCCATGGGCATCATGGGGGTTACATGTGTGTCAAGCTGTGCCTTCATTGGCATCTGGGGTGTCTTGCTAGATTGCCATTGAACACCAGGGCAATGAATGCATAATGCCACACGAGGAGCTCAATACTTTCCACCAGCCAGCAATCTGTAGATAAGGGGCCAATCGTCAAACAGGTAAAACTTAGTCTGCACATCTTTCTGTTTTGTTGCAGCAGAATAACACGGCATTTGACTGGTATTTCTTCCCAGGACACCTTTGTTTCCCCCATAAGCATCTTGATCTCAGAATTGCCAGAGATAAATGGCCCCACAAAAGGCTTGGCTGCTGCCTCGAAACACACAGCTTCATCACTGTCCTGTTCTGTTTCTTCCATTTCCCCAGTTTGAGGAACGTAGCATAGGGTTAATACTCTGGACTTGTATATTGAAGGCTAGGATGAGAGCTGGTTTTAATAATAATAATAATAATAATAATAATAATAATAATAATAATGGCCCACCTGAGCATTTACAGAGTGCTTTCTGCACATGGAATCTCCAGGCAGCAGTGTATGTATACAGGGCCTGTGTTTTGAATTCTAGGATCAGAGCTGGCTTGAAATAAATACTACTACTGCTAATACTATTACTACTAATAGTGGAGTTCGTCTGAGCATGTGCAAAGTACTTTCTGCTTACCACAGACAGGGCACACTGAGTCTCCATACACGCAGGGCCTGTAGTTTGAATGCTAGGATCAGAGCTGACTTGAAAATCATCACCATCATCATAGGAGTTCATTTAATACTACTACTACTACTACTAATAATAATAATAATAATAATAATAATCTGACCTGTATTTGAACACTAGGATCAGAGATGAATTGAATTAAATAATAGTAGTAATCGTCGTAGAAGTAACCTGACTTGAATTTGAATGCAGGATCAGAGGTGACTTGAATGAAATAATGATGATGATGATAATAATAATAATTCATATGAGCATGTGCAGAGTGTTTTCTGTTTCCTAAAGACGGGACATGTTGAGTCTCCCAGCAGTCATGGTAAGTATATGAAGGTGACAGAACATCACCAACATTGGATAGACCCCGGTTCAAATTCCTGCTTGCTGGATGACTGTATATTGGTCCTATCCTGAAGCCTGACCTACCTAACAGGGATGTTGTGAGGATAAAACACATTAGGGGTGAGAAGGGAGTTAATCCAGAGCTCCTTGGAGGAAAAATGAGACCAAAAGATCTCCAGGAAGCTGCAGAGCCTTGTGTTGTTTGGATGTCAGGTCTAAATCCATTGGACTGTCGCCTTTTGCTTCTGTTTCCCAGGTGGCCTGCTTACCTGCCTACCTACTTATCTATCTATCTATCTATCTATCTATCTATCTATCTATCTATCTATCTAAAAGGTAGCATGATTGAGCAGCTCATAAAATCTGCCCTGGGACCCATTAGCGTCTCTTGAACTCGTGTCCCATTTTGAAATCCATGCAATGTTTGAGGAAGGCTTGGTTTGAAGTCCTCTAATTCTGGGGCCTCACTCATTATCCAGGGAGCATTGAGTTACAAATAACATATTTATAACTAGTTCCTTTGGAGTAACTAGGATAGAACAAAATGCCATTTTGTCCTCTCCATTTCCCTCCTCTCGTTCTCCCAGCATCATTGAGATACATGGCATTGCTCAGAAATAAAACAACCCCGGTGACAAACGGCCCTGCCGAAGACCGACAATCTAATAATACTATTTTTCATCAGATTGTTGACAGTCTGATTATAAGGAAAAGAAATGGAGGAGGAGGAGGAGGAAGTCGATGGGATAGGAACAAAGGCTTGGATGTCTTTCCAAAAATACCTTGCCTTGACGTCGGCGTCTGCAAAAGATCCATCTGTGTGTAGCAGAAGATGGCCAACTGGAAGGGAAGGCTTTTTGCAGGAGGAAATGGCTATGAAATTCCCTGTCACATTGGACAGAACAGGTGTATATTTACCAAAGGTTTTTCGAATACAAAATAATGACCCAAACACATCTTATCCTATTGAAAAGCATCATCTGTATTGTATCGCCAGCATTACGGTTTCTTTCTGCTTCAGATGGCACACCCAACATATCATTTTGGGTTGGATCAAACATCATTTCAGGTTGAAAGAGGGGTTAGATATTGAAGCCGGAGCAGTTTTCTATGGCATTTAATTCCCAATTAAAAACAGATGTCGTGCCTCACATCACCAGCGTTGCAAAGGAGCATTACCTAGCGCCATCCAAAAGTTACTTTTCAGATCTCTTAGCATCCCAAAAGGTTCCCATTCCATGCCATTCAGGTCTCAAACACTCCAAGATTATTTCTACAGTGATACCTTGGCATGAGACATAGGCTGGTATTTTGCTTGGAGCAGACACCTTTCCCTGCGGCCGATTGAACTGAGTTGTTTTGCCAAGCCCACATTCACCATAGTATTGCAACGTATGGGCATCTGCTGTACCATGGTTGACAGTGGCATGACCCATGCTCCACAGCAGGCATCAATGCACGTTGATGTGCTCCCCAATGCTCATCCAGATGCCAGCAAAGCAGTGCTGGATGGAGCTCAACCAGCGTGCCTTGTGGGCATCAGAAGGACCTGGTGCCCAGATCAGTTCCCAATGTACAACTGAAAGGCCCGGATGTTCTGATGTGTTACCAATCTTGTGGGAGGCTTCTCTCATGTCCCCACATGAGGAGCTTGCACACGGCCAATTCTTTCACACCAGGAGCGACTTGCAGTTTCTGAAGTCACTCCTGACAATAAATAAATAAATAAATAACTGAAAGGCCCAGTGGACATCAGAAGCAGCCAATGCCTGATGTGCCTCAGGAGTTCCTGATGCCCATGAGAAATGCCTGGTGTGCTTTGGAGCAGTCTTGCCAATGGCCAAACCTATTTTCAGAATACACTGCCCACCCTCTCTCTATCCTATCATCCATCCATCCTATTCTCTCTCTCTCTTTCTATCCATCTATCTATTCTAATCTATTCCTCCATCCTTCAATCCTATCATTTGTCTGTCTATCAATCTGTCAAGAGAGTTGTAATTGGCATTCTCTGGCAGAGCAAGCGAAAGACTTTGTAAAACTACAAATCCACCCACCCCTGCCCCAGCTCATTGCAATCCCATTCCACTGGGACAGGGCAGTTCAAGTATGGTCAAACGGCATTCATTTTAAAACATAGATGTACCCGGGAGGAGGCAATTCCCTCTTTCCTGGTGTGAGCTCACTATGTTTCCCCAAACCCTTGGACACCAACGCCTTTCCCAAGGTATGGATTACATGGGCGATGCTTTCTGACAACTCCAGGCCTTCCAAACCCTCCTTGCCTTTTCCCTTTGATTCCATCTTGTTTGTCCTCAGGGCATCTCAATTACTCTGGTCTCATTAAATGCCTTCCTTTTGAGGTTGAGTGTCTGGCGGAGGTGTGCCCACCTTGGCATAGAAGCCCAAATGTTCTTCTTTGATTTTTAAATCCCGCAGATCAGGTTCGAACCCAGTTCTCAAACCACACCAGGTCTCTTGAGTTACAACTCAACTTAGTGGTGTCATTTTTCAGGGAGGACAGGGTTAATTATAAGTGGTTTGTCACTACTTCCTTCCAAGCGTGGATTTGGGACCAGCCCAAGTGAGGGCAGGGCAGGGTCTTGCCTTGCTTGACGTTGACCCCATGTCCAAAATCTATCCACCTGTTTCCTGGCCAAAAGAGTTCAGTCGAGGTTGAAAGCCTTGTTTTGGATGCAGTGGTCAAGGGATGGGATGGGGTTCGCCTTCTCCTTGGATTCTTTCCAGTTGCTTTGCTGTTTCCGGATCCCTTTCAATGGAAGATGACCTTGGAGACATCCAGGACACATTCGTCTCGGTGGTGGCTCAATTCAAGCTGACCCTTCCAGAAGGCCGAGGATTAACTGGCTGAACCAGGAGAGTTGGAGTCATTTGACGGGGTTTTCTGGAAGCTTTTGAGAGTCTAATAAGGTATTTTCGGGGCCCAACAGGTTCCTGCTGGCTCAGGGACAGATACAGGAGGAAAATAATCTCCCAGCATTGATCCTGGCCTCCTGTCATGATATATGATTCCTTCTCCTGGCAGGTCTGAGATGTAGGTGCCTTGGGACCTGGCAACCCAAAGCAAGGAAATCCTAGGCATCGACATCTATCCCAGCTTATTTTGGACCCTGCTCACCCTGACGTGGAAGCTTCCCAGTATCTGATGTTGTGGACACCGGGTGGCAAATGCCATCTTTAAACGTTTTGTGAAGAATAAGTCAAAGATAGCCTTTGAAAAGGGCTTGGTTAGGAGAGGCTTTGTTGCTGCAAGGAAAACAATTGCCCAAAGAGAGAGAAGAAATTTAGAGATGGATGACCTGATATACTCATGTATAAGTCTAGATATTTTAGTCCAACAAAACCCCAACCCAAAAAGCCTGGGATGACTTATCCATGGGTCCATATCAAGTTCTCGTCTCCAAAAAGGAGCCGTCCCCCTCTCTGTCTCGAGTGATGAAAGGCAAGAGCTTAGTCTGTTGTGGGAGAAAGTGAAGGAAGCATTGTCTCCTCTCTATTTTCTCCATTTTTGAATGGCTAGATGGGGAAAATGGCACTGGTGCTCTCCCATCTCCGTGGAATGACCCTTCTCCATGAGTGAATTCAAAAGCCATATTGTTGACCTCAGACCCTGCCCTTGACTTATACATGAGTGTACATATAGTCCATAGTGAAAATAATTCGTAAGTAAGATCCTGGCCCTGATCTTTCAAATACTGTCACCCATAAGGACTAGAAACCCTGCCTCTTTTCATGGGAGTCCCAGCATGGGCTGGATCATGTGCTCTTTCCGCATGCCCTTCCTGATTAAGCCCTCCTTTGTCCTGGTGGTGTTCCTACTTGTCACAGCTCATTTTGTCAGTTGGACAGAAGTCTCTCTCACCACCTGGCACCAGCTTGGCATTAGAACGGGACGGCTTGATGCAATGTGGCACCTCCCCAGCCCTCCGCCTCTGCACAAAGCGCTGACACAGTGCCCCGATGCTTCTGCGTTTTTGTGCCAAATGGCTCAGGAGGCCCTTGATGAATTGCCCTAATTACAGTAATTAATCGGGCCGGACAAATCGGCAAGGGGACTGTTATTTTTTCACAGGACAGTTTCTTCCCCAGTGACAATGAGACCAGAGGCATTCATGTGCCGTTGGGATGCCAGCGCAGAGCGTCGGAGCATGGTTCCTGGCAAAAAGAGTAAATGGAAGGAGAGCTTGAAGCCATATCAACTCAAGGTCCTCTACCTCTTACACCTATGGAACAAAATGTCCACAAAATGCAATTCCACATTAGGCCAAAATTGGGCTAAGATTCTATCTTAAATGCCACAGCAACAAACTAGGAAAGTCTGGGATTTGTAGTTTAGGGAGAGGTCTTTAGATGTCTCAGCCAGAGAGCATCTCTTGCACCTCAATGGACTACAAACCCCATAATTGTAAAAAGGACACAGCCCTGGCAGTTAAAGTGGAATCATGATGCTATAATTATATTGGATGAAAGGGCCTGACAAAAAGGAAAAGACAAAGAAAAGCACCTAAAAGTGTTTTAAAAGGATCACTTTTGATATTTTTGCCATCAAGAGCTGAGTTGTACAATCAGAAAACTGAGCATTCATCATCGCCACCATCATCAGCTATGTGCTAGAGGACTTAGAAATTGTTCAATAGTGTTTACTCTTCTCTACATGGTTGCACTTCCACAATAAGTCCAGGTCTGTATCCCCAGTGGATATAGGAGCCATACCATAATACTAGTTGACCTTTTCAGGTTTGCTGCTGTACAAATGATTGAGATAACTTGCATGCCTGTGTGGAACATTTCCACTTGTGATCTCAGCCCAAAGTCTATGATTATTGTCCGCTGTGAACTCAGCGTCCGTCGAGCGGCACATACTGTTTTCAAACAAAGCCTTGTCATCGTTTTTATGCAAACTCCTTTTCACAAGCGAAAGCCTTGGCAGCCTTGTTACAGGAAGAGCTCAGGGCATATTCTTTTTCTTTTGTTGACTCGTTCTTTTTTCATGCCCGGGTTATGTCAACAAACCAGCCAGAAATGAGCCCAGCTCTGTTCCACGTGCCAATGCCATGCCCTGTGTCGTTTCACAGGTGGAAAACAGCACTTTGGGGGCCATCGTGTGGTTTGAATGGCAAACATGGGGGAAGTTTGAGGATGCTGCAGCAGTTTGCTTTTAACTGTGTCTAGTGGAAGGGCTCGATTCAACTCCTGCCTCTCTTCTCTCTTTGCTGAAATCATTAAGTGTAGCCTAGTGTTACACTTTGAACTCAGTTTGCAGCAATTGAAGTTAGCTGAGGACAAAGGAGGAAAGTGGGAGAAGAAAACTGGGATACTATATATATATATATATATATATATATATATATCCACGTATAAGTCTAAAATTTTGAGTTGGCATCAACTGTTGCTATTTGCATGTGGATTTGAATTGAATTGTAAATCGGCATTCATGTGTTCCCTGGGGTTTGAGTTCATATCCAGCATTGAATTTGATAAAGACTTATACATGAGATAGACTTATACACGAGTATATCCATTATTTTCAAAGCAGGGGGAAAGTGGGAAGACAGAGGATTAGTCAGGACTGTCCCTACCAGACAGTTGTAGAATATAAGAAGGTGGCATTTTCTCCTTCCCAGTAGACTCTGGTAAAAGCAAACTGTAGCATCCTCTCCAACTTGTGTATTCTTCCTCCTGGAACAGCATGTGCCATATTGGCCATACACGGATGTTGGTTGGCCGCAATCCTCCTGTTTTTTCCTCTGTTAAATGTTGGCGGGTCCGGAACAGCACACAAGGAGGAGGGCGACGTGGAGGAGTGAAAAGTCCGTCCTCTGTGGGCTGCCTTCCTTGCAGCTTCCTGCTTGGCAGTGCGGCACACGGCGGAG
This sequence comes from Anolis sagrei, assembly GCF_037176765.1. Taxonomy (NCBI): domain Eukaryota; kingdom Metazoa; phylum Chordata; class Lepidosauria; order Squamata; family Anolidae; genus Anolis; species Anolis sagrei. Next base: position 45,371,496 of record NC_090034.1, on the reverse strand, counting down.
GGAACCAGCCGCCCGGATGCCTGCCAAGCCCGCCTGGTTGAAAACAAACACCGCGGAAACCGCTGGCGTATGGCCGTTTAGCTTTATGAGTCCCCAGGGAGGGATGCACAGTTAACGTAACACTTCAAACATAATTATTGATTGCGTACATAGCCTGCTGTGCTCCGGCTGCACCATCAGCAGGACCCAGGGAGGAAAGAGATGCAGAGCCAGGGAGCTGGCACATAGAGTCATAGAGTTAGAAGAGAATGGACAGGCCTGCCAATGTGGGCATAGGCCTTAGACTATGCTTCTGTCTTTCAGCAGGCAGACCCACAAGGAGGTGGCACTGGTAGTTGGCACCACTGGGCATATGCCCATGACTTCCTGAAGGGGCTGCCATTTGCACTTGGATTTGAGTCCAGCTATAAATCAGCAGTTATGTTTCGTTTGGGGTTTAGGTACATGTACACCATTGACTTTTGCTTCTGAGCCAGTTTTAGGGATTTGGACTGAAATTGTAATGATCATATATACTTGTGTATAATAATTTCAGGGGTTTTTTTCACCCATGTCAGGAGTGACTTGGAGAAATTGCAAGTCACTTCTGGTGTGAGAGAATTGGCCGTCTGCAAGGACGTTGCCCAGGGAATGCCTGGATGTTTGATGTTTTACCATTTTAGTTCATAAATTGGCCCCAATTGAAATTATCGTATATGTGTCTAGTAATTTTAGCTCATAAATTGATCTCAAAACCTGGGTCGACTGATCCATGGGTCAACGTGAGTACTGTACTACTGTACCTTCACTCTTATCCATTAAGGAACCATCCTCTTCTTTGAGCAGAGTGGTAAATGGCAAGAGCTCAGTCCATCCAAAAAGAAGCTGTGCTCTTCTCTATGGTACCATTACTGGTCTTCTAAAATATTTATTTATTGTATCAGGAATGAACCAAGAGTACAATTGTAGTGTATTTAAAAAAGTTTGGAAAATTGGCATTATATTAACTGCCCTTTGACCAGTAGCTGGCCACTTGAAGTGCCTCTGGTGTTGCTACAAGAAGATCCCCCATTGTGCATGTTGCAGGGCTCAGACTGCATAGTAATAGGTGGTCTGTGGTTTGCTCTCCTCCACCCTTGCATGTTGTGGATTCCATTTTGTGGCCCCATTTCTTAAGGTTGGCTCTCACGGTGCCAGAGCACAGTCTGTTCAGCGCCTTCCAAGTCGTTGAGTCTTCTTTGTGCCCAGGAGGGAGTCTCTCATTTGGTATCAGCCATGGATTGAGGTTCCAGGTTTTAGCGGCTACTTTTGGACTCTTGCTTGCTGAGGTGTTCCTGCAAGTATCTCTGTAGATCTTAGAAAACTATTTCTTGATTTAAGGCGTTGGCGTGCTGGCTGATATCCGAACAGGGGTGGGCCGGAGATGTCACTGTCTTGGTCCTTGGACCAAGGTCTTTTAAAATAAAAAAAGGGCTGTGGCATCTGGGGCAGCTCCCCCCTGAGTTGGTATTGGCACTTTCCCCTCTGTATGGAATGATCCTCAAATTATCCATCAGTCATATTAAAACCCATAATTTTGGCCCACTTATATATGACTTCTAGACTTCTACGCTAGTATATATGTTAATAACAGAGTCTATGTTCGGGTCCTGCTTATCTTCATGACTGTATTTCCCTCTATGAACAGGCATGAGCATTAAGATCTGCCGGGGAGGCCCTTCTCTCGCTCCCACCTCCGTCACAAACACAGTTGGTGGGGACTAGAGAGAGGGCCTTCTTTTTGGTGGCCCCTGGGCTCTGGAACTCTCTCCCTAGGAAGATTAGATTAGCCTCCACTCTGTCCACCTTCCGGAAAGACCTGAAGACTTGGATGTTCCAATGTGCCTTTGACTAATGGTTTAGCTACTGATCAAGTCTGCCTAGCCCTAATCTTTTTTTGTTGGATCTCCAGCACTTTAGTCCTAGCCCCGGCCCTACAATTTGTGTTTGCACAAGCCCTTGACCTGCCCCATTTGTCTCAAATCTGCACATGCCCACTTTTCTTGGCTGTTGGTTGTTTGTTGCTTGGTTTATGTTTTATGATGTCTTACATTTTATTGCTTTTATTGTTTTAATAAAGTTGGCTGTTATATATTTTTAATTGGGTTACTTGTAACCTTTGCTTATATTGGGCTTGGTCCCCTGAGTCCCTTCGGGGAGATGGAAGCGGGATATAAGAATAAAGTTATTAAAGTTGTCATTAATGTTTTATTGCATTAACCAGAAGGTTAGTTTTGGCTAAAGAGCCATGTACATTTATTTGCCTGGTTTTGTATTGAGGTACACCTCCTTTAACAACATCGATGTATTCTATCACCATCTCTAGGAGTGCATCTACACTGTTGAATTAATCCAGTTTGATTCCACATAATGCTATGTAATCCTGGGAGCTGTAGTTTGGTAAACTCTTTGGCAGAGAAGGCTCAAGACCTTGTGAAACGATTTCACAGCATTGTGCCATGTCGTTTCAATAGAATAGAATAGACTAAAGTTATTGTAATTGTACATCATACAATGAAATTAAATGCCATTCCCAATCACACTATATATTTTTCATTAATTTTTTTTTATTTACCATAAATTGCACATATTTCATACTAACATTCTTGCACTGCTCTATTTTTCAATCGCTTGCTCCCAGGGCCAGGTTTTGACTCTCTTTCTAAATACTAAGAGGGAGAGAGCTGCCCTGATATCACTAGGAAGGGAGTTCCACAACCCAGGGGCCACCACTGAGAAGGCCCTGTCTTGTCCCCAGCAACCATGCTTGCAAAGAAGGTGGGACCAAGAACAGGGCCTCCCCAGATGATCTTAATCTCTGTGATGGTTCATAAGGGGCAATATGTTCGCACAGGTAGGCTGGGCTGGAACCCGTTTAGAGCAGTGGTTTTCAACCTTCCTAATGCCATGACCCCTTAATACAGTTCATCATGTTGTGGTGACCCCCAATCATAAAATTATGTTCATTGCTACTTCATAACTGTAATTTTGCTACTGTTATGAATTGCAACATAAACATCTGGTATGCAGGATGTATTTTCATTCACTGGACCAAATTTGGCACAAATACCTGATATGCCCAAATTTGAATACTAGTGGGATTGAGAGGGGATTGATTTTGTCATTTGGGAGTTGTATTTGCTGGGACTTATAGTTCACCTACAATCAAAGGGCATTCCGAACTTCATCAACGATGGAATTTAATCAAACTTGCCACACAGAATTCCCAAGACCAACAGAAAATACTGGTTTGGTGTGCACTGACCTTGATTTTTAGAGTTGTAGTTCATCTACATCAGAGAGCACTGTGGACTCAAATGATGGAGGATCTAGATCAAACTTGGCACAAATCTTCAATATGCCCAAATGTGAACGTTGTGGAGTTTGGGAAAATAAGATCTTATAGTTCAGTGATTCTCAACCTTTCTAATGCAGAAGGAGGCGAGGGATGGGCAGATGGCTTCGCCTAGGCGCCTGCGGAGCCAGTCGCCCATCCCTCGCCTCCTTCTACCTTCTTCGCGCGCGGCCTAGGCGCCTGCGGAGCAACTCGCCCATTGTTCACATCCTTCTGCCATCAGAAGGAGGTGAGGGATGGGCAGATGGCTTCGCGCGTGGCCTAGGCGACCCACAGATCTCTGGGAAGATCAGGAGGAAGAGCCTACCAGGAGTGCCATTGTCTCAGGGGGTCGGCCGCCATTTTGGAGGGGGCGTGGCCAGCCAATGAGGCTTCATGACCCCCAGAAAATGGCCAAACGACCCCCCGAGGGGTCGCGACCCCCAGGTTGAGAACCGCTGGTTTAGGGCTTTATAGGCTAAAGCCAGCATCATATATGTACAAATTTCAAAACAAGCACCCATAGGATAGAGGCATCCCAGGTTGAAAACAAAAGAGGGCTTTTGTAGCTTTAGTGGTTGTGGAGAAATGGGGATTTCTCTGTTGAAATCCCTTCTTCCTCACAACCATTAAAGCTACAGGAAACCTCTCTTGTTTTCAGTCTGGCGACCTTAACAGATAGATAGACTCGGATATGGCTGCAGGCTGGGAGACTCCCAAATGGAAATGGGATGAGGCCGATGGGTGACATCAACTAAGGACATCCCGGGCTGTTCCCTCTCTGAGTTTCCTGACGTTCAGAGGAAGGTGGGAGAGAACAATGGATGGGTTGGACAAACCGGGAATCGTGTGACTAAGTCCAACCTGGTCCAAATTGGCAAAGCCTCTTGGCTGCAGGGGGAGAGTTTTGGAACTGACAGGACCTGATGCAGCAAAATGAATGCTTGTTGGGGGAAGGTACGGTGAATTCCACCGAAGAGCCAGAAGGTTTTCTCAGCATGTGTTGCTGCCCATTTGGAGATGTTCACATCAGACCTTTTTGTCTGCCATAATGTTTTCCATTCAACCATCCCTCCATCGGCAGTTAATGCTACATGTATTGTCGAAGGCTTCCGTGGCTAGAATCACTGGGTTATTGTAGGTTTTTCAGGCTGTCTGGCCATGTTCTAGAAGCATTCTCTCCTGACATTTCTCCTGCTTCTGCGGCAGGAATCCTCAGAGGTTGTGAGGTCTGACAACCTCTGAGAATGCCTGCCACAGATGCAGGCAAAATGTCAGGAGAGAATGCTTCTAGAACATGACCAGACAGCCCGAAAAACCTACAACAGCCCAGTTGATGTTACACTTGGAAATGTAGTTGATCATAAGGAGTTTGGTTTTGTTAAAGCGGAATCATCACATTCGAGTTATGCTGTGTGAAAGAGCACTATGAGAAATCTGGGGTCATTCCTTAATATTGCTTGCATGTTTAGACAGAGGGCTGTTCTGCACAGCCCTATATTCCAGAATATCAAGGCAGGAAATCCCACAATATCTGCTTTGAACTGGGTTATCTGAGGCCCCTTCCACATAGCTGAATAAAATCCCACATTTTTTGCTTTGAACTGGAATATATGGCAGTGTGGACTCAGATATCCCAGTTCAAAGCAGATAATGTGGGAGTTTCTGCCTTGATATTCTGGGATATAGAGCTGTGTAGAAGGTCCCTGAGTCACACTCAGATAATGTGAGATTTTCTGCCTTGATATTCTGGGATATAGAGCTGTGTAGAAGGGCCCCGAGTCCACACTCAGATAATGTGGGATTTTCTGCCTTGATATTCTGAGATATTGGGTTGTGTGGAAGGGCCCAGAGATAGGTATGGGTGCTCTGAGACTTTGGGTTCATCTATACTGCTGAATGGATGCAGTTTGGCACCACTTGAGTGAGCCACGGATTTGAAGTCTGTGAATAAGGGGCTTCGCTGTCCTTTTTGTAGTCAAAAGAGCATCTTGTTTTGCTACCTGGCTGCGCTTTGTTTGCATTGCAGGTTTGCTGTTTGTAGTGTTACAGTGGTCCAACTGAAACTAAACATTTGGATCTCCTTTCCTTTCAAAAAATAGCAAACGGGGGGGGGGGGGGGACTTGCAACAGTTATTATCAGAGGCAATGTTTTTCAAATGTAACTTCCCAAGCTCCAACCTTGGAGAACAGGGGCCTTCCTGAATCCATTTCTGGGTTTTCCCCTGCCTTTGGCCATCTTCTTTCCGAGAGGGACAGGCTTTAGTTGGTTCAATAGCATCTCTTTACCTTCCTGCCAAAGGCCATTTGTGGATCAATAGCGGCTCACAGCTGCCTGGACATTACCTGTCTGAGCCGCTGGTTGATCTTCTTCCTCTCTACCAAAGATGCCGGTCTTTGTTCTGGAGGCTAACTTACACAATAAGCATTGTCCCAGGGCGACATTGCCAGTTGAATGTTAAAAAGTGGCTGTCCCATTCGGTATTTACAAGAGCTAAATATCGGAACTTCGCAATGGTTACTGACCAAACATGACCCTGCCTGAAACGCACCACTTAAGCCAAGTGGGCCACAGACCCGTACTTAATATTATTGTTGCCTACCACAGCATTGCACTTAATTCCCGGGCCCCCTAGAAATTTTGGGCTTGCACAAATCTTGGCCCGGCCTTTTAAATTTTAAATTGCCTTGAACAGGCAGGATTACTTTTAATATATGTGTGTTATGGTGACAATTTTTATGCTTATATTTTGTTTTGTTAATCTTATGGTTATGTTGTTTTTACTTTGTATGTTTTGTGATGTTACCTGGGAACCGCTCTGAGTCCCCTCGGGGAAATGGAGCGGTATATAAATAAAGTATTATTATTATTATTATTATTGTTATTATTATTGAGATGTTGCAAACTGGGATACTGGCAAAAAATGACTGCAATTGTTTGCCCATTGCAGAATGCTGGCCATCTCAATGCAACCACAAATGTCATTCCACAGTGCCCTAATTTTCAGCTCCTCAGAAAACCTTTGGTGGGAAGGTACCTGGCTTCAGAGATGGGGTTTTGGTTCCCATATGGGAGAAATCTAAGCTGCTTTGGGTCCCATTTGGGGGAAATCGGATCAGATCAATTAAAAAACCGCTTTGTTTTCCATCCAGACAAACCTGACAGCATTGAGTGTGCTTTCTTACTAAGGGTGAGCATAACACATCGATTCATAACGTATCCATATCCCCCCCCCCCTTTCTCTCCCAGGGACGATGCGCCCGGTGCGAAGGAACTTTTACGATCCCTCCTCGGCCCCCGGAAAGGGAATTGTGTGGGAATGGGAGAACGACAATAACTCCTGGACGCCCTACGACATGGACATTTGCATCACCATCCAAAATGCGTACGAGAAGCAGCACCCGTGGCTGGACCTCTCCTCCCTGGGATTTTGCTACTTGATCTACTTCAACAGCATGTCTCAGGTGAACCGTCAAACACAGCGGAAGCGCCGCCTCCGCAGACGCATGGACCTGGCCTACCCTCTCACCATGGGCTCCATCCCCAAGTCCCAGTCCTGGCCCGTGGGCACCAACTCGGGGCATCCCTGCTCCTGCCAGCAGTGCCTGCTGGTCAACAGCACCCGGGCTGCCTCCAACGCCATCCTAGCCTCCCAGCGCAGGAAGGTCTACGCAGGCAATGGCAATGGGACGATGGCTGTTCGCCAGAGCAATACCTTCAACGGGACAGCCCTGTGGTCACTGGGCAGTGTGCCCAACGGCGGGATGGCCAAGATGGAGCAAGTTCGCACCGCCAACGGCATGCAAGTGGCCACCTTTTCACGGAGTCAGAGTGCCCCCAGTCATGCCCACCTCCCAGGGCAAAACAACCTGAACCGGCCTGGGACCCAGCGGGTGGCCATCTTGAGTACCAGGGCTTCTATTCCACCAGGGTAAGTCTACCGAAAGCACCATGTTGAAGCCTAAATAGGCAAGCCTTCTCTCAATCCAGTGCAAAGCAGAGCTGATAAAGATTGAAAAAGAACGTTGGTTTTTTTTTGGGGGGGGGGGGGGAGGGGTCACTATCCAAGAATACTAGCTTGAGAACAGTTCATATGAAAGGGGTCTTAGTAGACCACAATTCGAACAGGAGTCAACAGTGTGATGTGGCAGCTAAAAAAGTCAATGTGACTCTAGGCTGCATCAATGGGAGTCTAGTGTGTAGGTAGAGGGGAGCAATAGTCTCACTCTATTCTGCTTTGTTCAGACCTCACCTGGAATATTAGCCCTGTGTCCAGTTCTGGGCACCAAAATCCAAGAGGGATATGGAGAAGCTAGAATGTTTGCAGAGGCAGTCGACTAAAACGATCAAAGGTTTGGAAACTATGAATCCCCCTGAGGAGCAGCCTAGGGCTCTGAGTATGTTTAGCTTGGAGAAAAGAAGGCTGAGAGGAGGCATGCTAGCCATTTTGAAATGTTTGAAAGGATGTCACATTGAGGTGGAATGGACAAGGTTGGTTTCTGCTGCTCTGGAGATTAGGACACAATGGATTCAAATTGCCGACAAAGAGGTCCCACCAAAACATTACGCTAAATTTCCTGAGCCATTCAGGAATGTGCTGCCTGGAAGTCTGATGGAGTCTCCTTCTCTGGAGGTTGTTGAGCAGAGGCTGGATGGCCATCTGTAGGGAGGGTTTGGATGGTGTGCCCCTGAATGGCAGAATGAGGTAGGACTAGATAGCTCTAGGGAGTCCATTCTATCTCTAAGATCCAAGGATTCTATTGTTCTTTTATCCTAATTTCAGTCAGGGGTGTTCGTAGGGTAATCACACCCTCTTCTCTTTGACTCCTATCCTGCCATCCCATAGGACTTCCACATCTATCACCCAGGTTCTTTTTTCAAGTTATGTCTTGCTTTGTTTGCTTCTCCTTGTGAAGCCCCAAGCCCCATAGGATTTCTCCCTTTCACCTTTTCTGACAAACAAAAAGAACCCGCTTGGCTCAGGTAGCAATGCCCAAAGGAGCCACAAAACGCTAGGATGCAAATAAAGAGCACTGCTCCAAAAAAGAGGGACCCTGTTTGGCATATACCACCTTATAATTTACTGATGCCTGAATAATTTACTGATGCTTGAATCTGACTCATTCGTGGATCCAAATGACAGGTGGTTTCAGCTGGTAGACTTTGAGGTGACGGTGGTGAGGAGGAAGGTTGCATTTGGGCATGGGCATTTCAGGTCTTTCTGTCTCTATAATGGAGGAAGCCTGCCTTCAGCTGGTAGTGCTATCTTTCTCCCTGGATTCCGTTATGCCGCCTGCCCGCTGGCGTTGGCAGGGAGAGGAAACGATTCCGAATGGCAGCTTGCCACCTGCTTTGGGAAAGAGACAGAAGGGAGCTGAGTGCTCTTAGGGATCCTATCTATGGGGTGGGCACAGTGGAGGCTGGCAAAGGGGAACAAATATTCCCCAGCATCCACTTGAGACTGGCACAAGAGCTGCCTAGAATCTCCCTTCCTCTCTTGCAAAGGATGCTTTTTGCCAGCGCTGGACCTGCTGGCCTGGGGTTGCCACGGCAACCAGGTGCCAGGGCTGAGAATAGCTGGCGTCTCTCCGGCCCTGAGGTCTCGCCCGTTTCGCTCTTTTTCTTCCCTGCGTCGCTGCCTGATCCCTTTGATGAATCTGCCGCTTGCTGTGGCACGTACCCAGCGGAGGCCGCATTTGCAGCTCATTCCCAGTTGGCCCCGCAAACGAAATGGAAGATTTTGAACACAATATACAATAGTTGGCACGGAGCCATGCTTGGCTGGGTGGAAAAAGATGGGCGAATCTGCTCCCAGTTGTCTCCTTTCCTTTATCTTTCTGGCCTTGAAATCAGTTGATCTTGAACTAGGACAATTTCCCCTATTGTTGTGCTGCTGTTGTTGTTGTTATTACTATTGTCATCATCATCATCATCTTTTAAGAGAGGAAAACAGAATGATGGTGATAATAATGATAATAATAATAATACAACAATAGGGGAAATTGTCCTAGTTCAAGACAAAATAAGAACTACCATTTTCCTTTCTTAAATGAGACTCAAAGTGAGCGCCCAACACTAACTCGTTGAAGATTTGGGTATATGGGCTTTTCACTAATATGTACATCTGGTTGCACTCTTTTGCCTCATATGCCCGTTTTTCTGGGATAATTCATTGTCGCAAAATTGGGAACTTTCTTTACAAAAGGAATTAACTACCTTTTCCGGGATGTTTATCTCCAAAGCAGCATCACAACGCTATGAGATAGAATGTGGGAACCTGACTGTTTCCATGCCAATACGTTTCCGTTTGCGTAGACAGTGTGATTATTGTGAGACAAAAGGCTGGAAGTTGTAGCTGTACCAGGTCTTTCGCCTCCTCTACTCAAACGAGTGGGGCCTCACCAAACTACAGCTCCCAGGATTCCACCGCAATGAGCCAAACTGCCGCAATTCTACAGTGTTGGTCACAAGTAAGGAAGGAAGTGAACACTGATACGCATCACTGGAGCATACTTCCAAACTGCTCAGGAACCACCTGGATGCCCAACTGAGGCTGCCACCATTTGCATGAGCTTCCTTCCTTCTTCTGGGTGACTGCTCAATAGAGTTGGGGATCTTTGTGTCGGTGGATCTTGCGATGCCCATGCACAGGTAGGGATGGCTCCTTTGATGGTTTTCCCAGCCAGGATTGGAAACGTTTGAATTGTAGAATCCAGTAGTTGGGAGGGATCTCCTAAGCTTTCAGGTCCACCTCCCTGCTCAACTCTAGCTAGAACATCCCCAACAGCAGGACATCCTTTTGGAGATAGGCCAGACAATCCTACTGTTAGGTGGATTTGTAATTGGTTAAGTGACCGAACCCAAAGGATGCTTCTCTCCAATGGTCCCTCTTTATCCTTGGAAGAAGTAACTAATATTGGGGTGCCATAAAGAGGGCTCTGTTCTGGGTCTTTCAGGGCTGTTCAATATATTTATCAATGACTTGGATGAAGGTTTAGAGGAGATGATGATCAGGTTTGCAGCTGACACCAAATTGGAAGAGATGGCTAATACTCCAGAAGATATGATCAAAACAACCTTCCCAGATTAGATTGCTGAATGGCCAAAACTAACAGAATTCGTTTCAACAAGAAGAAATGGAAGATACTTCAGTTAGGCAAACAAAATGCACAGATACAGGATGGGTGGACCCACAACAGAATTACATGTGAAAGAGATCTTGGAGTCGAAGGGGAGAACAAGCTGAACATGAGCCAACAGAGTGAGGCTGCAGCTCAAAAAGCCAATGGGATTTTGAGTCAAATCAAAAGGAGTCTAGTGTCTAGGCTGAGGGAAGTCAGGGTGCCCTTCTCTTCTGCTTTGGAAAGACCTCACCTGGAATAACAACCCTGTGTCCAATTCTGAGCCCCACAATTTAAGAGAGATGGTGACCCAAAGCTGGAAGGTGTCCAGAGGAGGGTGACTAAAATGATCAAAGCTCTGGAGATCATGAATCCCTCTGAGAAGTGGCTGAAAGAGCTAGGTCTGTTTAGTTGTGGAAAAGAAGACTGAGAAGAGACATGGTCACCATGTTTCAATATCAGACAGGAAGAGGGAGCTGGCTTCCTTTTTGCTGCCCTAGAGACTATTTATTTATTTATTTAAGACTTTTATATCCTGATCTTCTCTACCTCTGCAGAGGGACTCAGACCAGCTGCCAGCAAAAATTCAATGTTAACACTAAAAATCTAAAACATAATACATGTTTTAGACTAGGGGACCTTCCAAACATATATCCCAGAACATCAAGGCAAAAAATCCCACAATATCTGCTTTGAACTGGGTTTTCTGAGTCCACACTCAGATAATGTGGGATTTTCCGCCTTGATATTCTGGGACATAGGGCTGTGTGGAAGGGCCCTTGGACTCAATGGAGCCATGAGTCCAAATGACAGGAAAGGTGATTCCACTTGAACATTAGGAAGAACCTCCTGAACATATGAAGAGCTATTCAGCAGTGAAACTCTCTGCCTTGAAGTCTGGTGGAGGCTCTTTCCTTGGAGGCTTTTAACAGAGGCTGAAAGGCCATCTATTGGTGGTACTTTGATTGTGCTTTTCTTGCATGGCAGAAGGGGGTTGGCCTAGATGGCCAACATGGTCTCTTCCAAGTCTATGATTCCATGACTGACCCTAAAGGCTCTAGATCCCATCTGCTCTTGGACTCATAGTAATAGTAATAATAATAATAATAATAATAATAATAATTATTATTATTATTATTATTATTATTTATTCATATTTCACCCTATCTTCCAGAGGGGACCCAGAATGGATTCCAGCATATACAGAAACAAAGGCAAATGTTCAATGCCTAGAAACAATGAAACACAAATACACAGATAAAGGTAAAGGCTTCCCCTTCCGGCTCTGAGGGGTGGTACTCATCTCCATTTCTAAGCTGAAGAGCTAGTGTTGTCCCTAGACGCCTCCTAAGTCATGTGGCTGGCATGACTGCATGGAGTGCCATTTACCTTCCCGCCGAGGTGGTACCTATTGATCTGTTCACATTTTCATGTTTTCGAACTGCTTGGTTGGTAGGAGCTGGGGCAAATAGCAGGAGCTCACCCTGTCCCACAGATTTGAACTGCTGATCTTCTGATCAGCAAGTTCAGCAGCTCAGCAGTTTAACCCATTGCGCCACCGCGGCCCTGCTTAGTAGGGTCAGCCCTGCTTAGTCCTTAGATGGGAGGCCACTCACAAATGCCAGGCATTGAAGGCTCTATTTCCGAGGAAGGGGTTGGTCAAAACACTTCTGAGGATTCCTTGCCTAAGAAGGTAGGTGACACATCAGAGAAAGAGACCCTACCACCATTTTCGGTAATAGATTTCATTGCCTTACAATCAATGGAGAAACTGCCCATCTTGAGAGCATCAGATGCCATTCAGGAAGAAGAACATCTGAGTCAGAGAGCCAAGCCAACTGCTTTAAAGAAGATACCTTGAAATGAACGAGTGGCATGACCTCTCCGTGGTCTGGTTGCAACGTTTGGGTCGGCTTAGCCTCAGAAAAGGGTGCTGAAGGGTGTTTGTTTTCCTCCTCTGGCAGCCAAGGTCTATGTTTTTATGTTTCCGTGCATTCCATGCAGAAAGCCCCCGATTTCATCCCTGGAAAGTTTAAGGCAGGGTTCGGGATAGTGATCTGGTTGGACTGCCACTCCCAGGATGCAATTAGGGAGAAGACCAAGCTCTGAATGCAGCACATAAATAACAACTATCCACTCGTAAAGAGGGAGCATTGGAGCCAGCACACTGCTGTAGCGCTCAGTGTACAGATGTATTTCTCGTGTGGCCCTCGGAGGCTATAGGCAGGAAACCTAAATAGCCCTCATTAAAGGATTACACCCTTCAGGAGAACATGCTGGGATAGGCTTTAAGCCCATAGGAATTAGAGTCCTACCCATAAACAAAGCCCATTTCATCCCGAAGACTTCTGTACATTGCAAGCAGTGGCGGGCGTCACGTAAAACCACGGCTGCAAAGATGTAATTGGTGGTGTTGGAAGGTTGCTCGCTGTTCTGTAACCTCTCTGGCCTCCAAGCCAATATGGAGAAGCAGATTTGCAAAGTTGCCCCTAGTCAGAGAGTAGCAACAGGATCTCGAAACCATATCTTGACTCAGCTTCGGCCCTGTGTGCAGGCGTGTGTCACTTTCTCGTTTTTCTTGAAACACACTCTTTTCTCCAGATATGTGTGGCACCCTTCAGTGCAAGGCTGCCTTGTGCCTCTCCAAAACCATCACTTGCTTTCCAGGTTTAATTTATTTCACTGTTTATATACTGTAAGTTTTAAATGGTAAAGTGTGTTGCTTGTAGCACTGTTAGCCGCTTGGAGCCTCCTTTGTGACAGGAAAATGGAGTAAAAGGTAAAGGTTTTCACCTGACATTAAGTCCAGTCGTGTCTGACTCTTGGGGTTGGTGCTCATCTCCATTACTAAGATGAAGAGCTTAGACAGCACCAAGGTTGTCTGTAGACACCACCAAGGGCATGTAGCCAGCATCACCGTTACTTTCCCACCAGAGTGGTACCTATTGATCTACTCACCTTAGTATGTTTTTGAACTGCTAGGTTGCCAGAACCTGGGGCTAACAGCGTGAGCTCACACCGCTCCCCGGATTCGAACCTGTAACCTTTTGGTAGCAAGTTCAGCAGCTCAGCAAATTTAACCCACTGTGTCACTGGAGGAAAGTGGAGTACAAATAAATAAACACTATTATTATTATTATTATTATTATTAACAATAATAATAAAATGATGATCTGTAATAAAACCAGGCCCAACATGACTCCCCATTCCTCCATTTCTGGGTCAGCTGCTGAACTTTCTTGAGCCCCCCCCCCCCCCATACACACACACACACGCACTATGTGAAACTGCAGGGAGGGAAGCTTGCTGTAATGTCAGAAGGGGATTAAACGCCTCCCTGAAGTCCGCTGACCGAGCGGCCGCCTAATCCAGACCTCGAGCGAGAGACAGCTTGACCTCCCTGCTTGGCTTTGGACTTTCTTTCTTAAAGAGATCGACTGTGTGAGGAGCCATGAAGACCAAGCTAGTGGTCAGGTACGTGTGTGGAAGTTCTCCGGATGCAGGCACTGGATTTGGTTAGTGATTGAGTTGCTGTATTGCCGATGGCTTTCATGGCCGAATCCCTGGGATGTTTCTGAGCTATATGGCCAGTGTGGTCTAGCAGCATTTCCTCCTGACATTTTGCCTGCTTCTGTGGCTAGCACCTTCAGAGGATGTGATGGTGGTAAAGCAAGTTGAGTATATAGTATATTGAGTTGCTTCTTACGGCAGAGTCGGCTCTCCATGGGTCCCATCATCCGTATTCAAAAATACAATTGTATGTAATGGGGACTTGAGCATTCATGGGATTTTTTGGTATCTGCAATGGTATCTGCAACCAAACCTTGATGGATACGAAAGGCCCACTAGATCATATTTTTCTGGCCTCTCATGGGAATACAAATGTGCCAGAGCGAATTCTGTCTCCATGGTGGAATGAAACTTTTGGAAACTTCTCAACCTGACTCACCCCACTTCTTTTCTCTTCTAGGGTTCCTGCCCTCCCGGTCAAGAACCTGAATGGAACTGGCCCGGTCCATCCTGCCTTGGCAGGTAAGACTAGGAAAGGCAGCACAGCAATAGTGAACGCCTTGTAATATGGACTCAATTGGAGTGGGCCCTACCATTGCACTCGTCTAGTTTAGGGACTTTGGGACTTTAACACTCCGAACTCAGTTTGTAGTAGTGGAAGTGAGTGGAGGACCAAAGGGGAAACTGGGAAACAGGGAGAGAAACTGGGACGTTTTCAAAGCAGTTGACAAAGTGGGATGGCAAAGGGTTAACTGAGACTGCACTTGCGAATTTGGTCTAGTTGGAGGGTATGGGTTTTAATGATGCCTTCCCTATTGTGCGTGGGCACACGTTGAATAGCAAATGGGCAAACCCTCCACTTGCCCATTTGCCTCTGTGAATTAAAGGTTAGCTCCTGTCAACCAGGGAAGCTGTCACAAATGGAAAGAAAAGGGTTTTCCCCTCTACTTTCTTTTCTTTTCCTCTTTTCAAGCCATTGGTATGAAATGAATGACTAAGCAAAGTGCGTGTAGGCAGGCAGGCAACTTTTGTCCATTGGTTTTCAAGCGAAATCGGCAAGGCAAAATGGTACCACCCACATGTTCTTGGGGCACATGAGGATGATGTTGATGATGCTGATGGCACTGCCCCAGCCATGGGATTGGATTGATTAAGTTGGGGAGCTACCATTTTGAGGTTCCCTCAATGCCTACGAATGATGGCAAGGCATCGGGGGAGGGGAGGATGCCCAAAGAACTACTGGAGGTGGGACCCCAGTTTGGAATTCCCTTTTCATGGCACTGACAATTGTGAAGATTCTGGTGCTGAGCCAACTTTTGGTTTCCCATGAAAGATTTCGATCCCAGACTCTCTCTTCTTTTGTGCTCAGCTTACTTCCATTGCTGCAAGTGCCAAAGTAGTTGGCACTCTATTAACTCAGCAGGGTGGAGAGGAGAGTGGGCAAAGCCTTGCCCTTCCTAGTTGGCAAAGGCAAAAACAAACTGCGACAACCTTTCCTAACTTGTGTGTCCTTCATCATGAATAAACCTTGCCATTTTGGCCATATTCTGATGTTGCCTGATTATCCATGTTACAATTTGCATCCAGAGGTCATGCAGTTAGTGAAGGCTGTTGGAATGATGATGATGATGATGATGATGATGATGATGATGATAATAATAATAATAATAATAAGAAGAAGAAGAAGAAGAAGAAATCAGCATATATATCTCATTTGCTGTGACATACTGTGTTTTTGTGTTAGAATAATAATAATAATAATAATAATAATAATAATAATAATTGCAGATCCCAGTAGGGTGGCCTTTTGCAGCTGACAGATGGTAATTTTGTCAGTGCCAATTGTGTTTAAGTGCAGGCCAAGGTCTTTAAGCACCACTGGGACCACGTTTACTGGCTTGTGCCAGAGTCTTTGCTGTTCAATCTTAAAATCCTCGTATCGTGTCAGCTTTTCCAGTTGTTTCTCTTCAATCCCACTGTCGTCTGGGATTGCAACATCAACGATCCATACTAGATTTTTTAACACGATCGCGTAATCCAATATAACAGCCAGCATAGTGATCTGGTTTGCTGTGTATTAATCTTGTTGTGTTTCAAATACTAATAATAAAATAAAATAAAACATTATTTGTACCCCGCTACCATCTCCCCAAGGGACTCGGTGTGGCTTACATGAGGCCAAGCCCACAACACATCAATAATACATTTCAAATAATAATAATAATAATAATAATAATAATAATAATAATTTTTTAACCCAGCCTCTCTCCCCAGAGGGACTCAAGGTGGTTTCCAAAAACCGAAAGTGACAAACATTCAATGCTGTACACAGTATGGAAGGGCAGCATGTATGTTTAACTTCCTTCCTTCCATGCCATTTTCTCTCTTCCTCCGTCCTAGGAATGACTGGCATTTTGATGTGTGCGGCGGGCCTGCCGGTCTGCCTCACCCGTGCCCCGAAGCCCATCTTGCACCCACCGCCGGTCAATAAGAGTGACATGAAGCCCGTGCCTGGCATCACCGGAATTTGTCGGAAGACCAAAAAGAAGCATTTGAAAAAACGTAAGAGATGCTATTCAACTGTGATCTTTTTTCAGCCCCCTGCTGCCCTCTAGCTGTCGGATACCTCACGTACCTACATTTCAGGTTGGCATCGGTAGACAGAATCCAGGATCTGCTTCTGACCCTGGCATTTGGTCTCTGATAAGGGCACTCCCTGCCGTGTTGAATGCCCCACACTGCCCAGAATGGCCATGCAGCAAGTGCTCTGGGGGTTTGTCGGAAGTTTGAAATGCCAAACAAATACCAACAGATGTCCTCCTCAAAATGACAATCTCCCTGCCAAGATAATGGAGGGGCCCTATTTCCTGTCTCTATCACGCTCTCTAGGCTTCCATGCTATAGTTATTACATTGCCTTATGAGCATTGGCTTACAATCTTCCTATGAATGAGAGACCTCTGAAAGCTGGGGTCTTGCTCAGGTCTTGCAAACCTAGTGGGTTTCCAGGACCAACTGGATTCGAAGCCTTGTCTCTAGAGTTCTAGGCTTCCAGGGAGAGTTCTGGCTTTATTTGCTCCAGAACCCATTGATTTGTCGTTTTGGCAATCCACTGTATCCATAGATATCTTCTCCAGAGAAAACAAAAAATGCTGTGACATGGATAGCTATTCCAGGTTTTGGTATTCAGTGGTATTCAGACTCACGCTCTTGTTACATCCGGGATAGACTACTGCAATGTGCTCTATGTGGGGTTGCCTTTGAAGATTGTTTGGAAGCTTCAGATATTCCAAAGAGAGGCAGCCAGGTTAATAACTGGGGCAGCATATAGGGAGCACACAACTCCCATGTTGCGTCAGCTTCCCTGGCTGCCAGTTTGCTACCGAGCACAATTCAAAGTGCTAGCTTTGGCCTATAAAGCCCTAAAAAGCCCTAAACAGCCCTGGCCCGGTTTACCTGTCCAAATGCATCTCCCTCTATGAATCACAGTGATTAAGATCTTCCAAGGAGGCCCTGCTCTTGGTCCTGCCACCAACACAGCCGCGATTGGCGGGAATGAGAGAGAGGGCCTTCTCAGTAATTGCCCCTCGACTATGGAACTCATTCCTTGAAAAGATTAGATCATCCCCTTCCCTCCTGTCCTTCAGAACTTGAAGCATGGTAAAAACCTGGCTTTGGGGCCAAGCGTTTGGGTCAGTGCAATAAGGTTATAATGGGAAACCCTACCCTGCTGATTGGATTTGGTTTGCTGTTTTGAGATGGTTTTAACAATTGATTTTAAGTGATTTTAATGTTTATATATCTATAGTTTGTTTTATGTTCTGGCATTGAGATATATTCGAGTATAAGCTGACCCGAATATAAGCCGAGGCACCTAATTTTACCACAAAAAACTGGGAAAACATAAATAAAAATAGATACCAATAAAATTACATTAATTGAGGCATCAGTAGGTTAAATTTTTTGAATATTTACATAAAACTGTAATGTAAGATAAGACTGTCCAACTCTGATTAAACCACTATTCTAACCTTCTTCAGTGTAAGTGTGCTTACATATCCTTCCAATAATAATAAAGGGAGTAAAATAATAAATGTAATAATAATAATAATAATAATAATAATAATAATAAAGTAACACATGTAAAAATAATAATAATAGAGTAAAATAATGTAAATGTATTAATACAAATTAGAATAGAGTAAAATAATAAATTTAATAATAATAAATAGAGAATAATAATAATAATAATAATAACAGAATAAAATAATAAATAACCTTGACTCGGGTATAAGCTGAGGGGAGCTTTTTCAATCTAAAAAAGGGGCTGAGAAACTAGGCTTATACTCAAGTATATACATTCTGTCTATCTATCTTTGTACTTGGGGATCTAATCTTGTTCCTTCCTAGCTGGATGGAATAGCTTTTGGACAGTATTTTAAATAATGATATGACTAGTAAGGCTTGTCTAGTAATCTCCTTCTCCTGCAAACAGGCAAGAACCCCGAGGATGTGGTGCGACGCTATATCCAGAAAGTGAAAAATCCTCCCGATGAGGTGAGTTCCCCCCTCAAACGAATCCAGCTGCTGTGGGGAGGGACACGGGTTCAAATTCTGCAGTACAAGCGTCCATGGTTTCAATACAGGTCTTCCTTTTGGGGACCCAAATCCAATTTCTAGTTCTAGATTGAATGGCATTTCACACTGCTTTGACTGTTGCGGCTCGAGGCTATAGGATCCAGGGAGTTGTAGTTTTACAAGATCCTTGGCCTTCCCTGCACAAAAGTGCTGGTGCTTCACTGAACTACAACTGCTGGGATTACGGAGCATTTCAAGTTAGTTTTTAGTTGCAGAGGCTATATTAAAAGCTGGAAGCAGAGCATGATGCGTTCCAGTATTGGCTGGTATTACTTCATTCAGTAATATTTTCCCACCAAAGTTACGTCACCAGGGAAAAATCTATTGCATAGACTACTGCACCGCTCTGTACGTGGGGTTGCCTTTGAAGACTGCTCGGAAGCTTCAAATGGTCCAGCGCTCGGCAACCAGGTTGCTAACAGGAGCGGCACTCAGGGAGCATACTACTCCTCTGTTACGCCAGCTCCACTGGCTATCAGTTTGCTATCGGGCACAATTCAAAGTGCTGGCTTTAGCCTATAAAGCCCTAAACAGTTCTGGCCCTACTTACCTCTCCGAACGCATCTCCTCCTATGAACCAACTAGGACACTAAGATCATCTAGGGAGGCCCTGCTCCGTCCCGCCTGCATCACAGGTGCGCTTGGCGGGGACGAGAGACAGGGCCTTCTCAGTGGTGGCCCCTCAGCTGTGGAACGCCCTTCCTGCAGATATCAGATTGGCCCCCTCCCTGCTGGCGTTTCGGAGGAAAGTGAAGACCTGGCTGTTCAAACAAGCATTTGATTAAACAGTGTAAATGAACATAGGAATACGGAATAATGGATGACGAGACTGGATTCTGATTTTACTGTTGAGGCGCTAATGATTGTTATACTGATGTTAATGATTTATGTGATCATTGTTTTTAATTGCCCTATACTTGTTTTGTGATATTTTGTACTGATGTTGTTCACCGCTTTGAGTCGCCTGAGGGCTGAGAAAAGCGGTATAGAAATAAAGTAAATAAATAAATAAATATATATATATATCCTTTTCCATAAAATTTTAAAAAGTTACTTTTCCAATTCGAGGACAATTGCTTCACCAAACTATAGAGGTGTTTTAGGTGTGTTGCATCCAGCTGTAACTTAAAAGATAGCAATGTTAGTTTCCTTTCATAATTCAGTTAGAATTCTTATATTGTAATTATAGTAGTAATGAACTACTTTGGGAGGGTTTTGGAACTACTCGTCTACCTGCATGATGTAGCCCAGAGCACTTGGATCCCACTTTAACTGACTTGGTTCCATCCCATGGAATCCTGGGATTTGTAGTTTGATGTTTTGTCTCCCCATTCCAGGATTGTACCATTTGTATGGAGCGGCTGGCCTCTTCATCGGGCTACGAGGGCATCCTGAGGCACAAAGGGGCCAAGCCAGAGCTGGTGGGCAAGCTGGGCAAATGCGGGCACATGTACCACCTCCTCTGCTTGGTGGCCATGTACAACAATGGCAACAAGGTGAGATCAGAGGTGGGCAGTTTCTCTCTTTTTTATGGAACTCAACCATCTCATTTTCATCGTTGAGTTTTACATGACACCCCTTTCTGTTTACGTTTCTGAGTATCTTTTATTCCTATACCGAAGACCATTTTAATGCTGCTTCTCATTTTAAAACCAAAATCTGGCAGCAATACCCACAGAAAGGAAAGTGGGAAGCTTTTTTCTATTGCTGTACGTTGACAACCTCCCTATCTGCAGATTCAGTACCACAGTTTCACTCATAGTGTTTGTAGACTGCTCTATATCCTTCTATAGCAGTGTTTCTCAACCTTCCTAATGGCGCGACTCCTTTATACAGTTCCTCATGTTGTGGTGAACCCCAACCATAAAATTATTTTTGTTGCTACTTCATAACTGTAATTTGGCACAAATACCCAAAATTTGGCACAAATACCCGATCTACACTGCAAAATCAGGGGCTGGGCTTAGCACAGCAGGCTAAACCACTGTGTTGCAGAAAAATCCTACTGATCAGAAGGTCGGCATTTCGAGCCTGGGGCTAACCCACTGTTAACCCCAGCTCACCTGCCCACCTAGCAGGTCGAAAGCAGAAATGTGAGTAGATAAAATAGGTACCACTTTTTACCGGGGAGGAAATAAAGGCGCTCTTAAGGACACTGATCAGAGGAAAGTTGCTTGGCATGAAAGATGGAGCGACAGCATCCCGCCTCCTGTGGCCGGAGTCGAGCACAGCCTCCAAGATGCTGGAAATAAGATGGCAAAAACTGTCTTTGCCTCTGTTTGTGTTGTCTGCCCTTGTTAATTGTATAATCGGCACTGAATGTTTTCTGTACATGTGTTCTGTAAGCCGCTCTGAGTCCCCTTTGGAGTGAGAAGGGCAGGGTATAAATACTGTAAATAAATAAATAAATAAATAAATAAATAAATAAATAAATAAATGTAGTTTGACACCACTTCAAATGCCATGGCTCAGTGCTATGGAATCCTGGGTGTAGTTTGATCTTTGCTGCCAAAGAGTGCTAGTGCCTCCCCAAACTGCAGATCCCAGGATTCCATAGCATTGAGCTGTGGCAATTCAATTGGTGCCCAACTGCATTATTTCGACAGTGTAGATGAAGCCCAACACAAGTCATGTCTAAATATAGGGTTTGCTATTATCCATGGTTTTGGGTATCTTGGAAACTATTCCCAAAGTGTACTTCCCACATTTTTGTTCTGTCATTCTGTCATTCTTCCTTTTCTGTTTTACCATGACCTTTGGAAAAACTCTTGATTCAAATTTTAAAATCCTATTTGTTCAGTTGATGGTCAAAAGGGAACCCTAAGCGTTTGCAGCCATTTTTATTTTGCCTGGCAGGACGGCAGTCTGCAATGCCCCACTTGTAAAGCCATCTATGGAGAGAAGACTGGAACTCAGCCCCCGGGGAAGATGGAATTCCACATCATCCCGCACTCGCTCCCCGGCTACGGGGACTGCAAAACGATCCGCATAGTGTATGATATCCCCGCTGGGATCCAGGTAAGGAAGGCGGAAGGAGAGGAACCTGGGCAGAGAGGGGTAATCTTTAGAGCATTCCGCTTTATTCAGATTCGTAGTGCATAACAATCGAGATATAGTCCCAAATTATCTACCATGGATGCATCCTGTGAACTCTTGGGATTTGTAGGTTAAGGAGGACCTAGAGCTCTTTGGTTAAGAATCCCAAATACCTCTTGCTAAACTACAAACTCTGGATTCCAAGTACCTCCCCTTAAACTTCAGACTCCAGAATTCCTTTGGAGTTTGGCATGACAATGTGACCATAGTGCTATAATCGTGTTGTGTGAAAGGGCCCGAGGTTCCACAAGGGCATGGCATTTATAGCCCACTTGCTGGGCTTTCCAACCTGACCGGCTTGATAGGTTGTTGTGAGGACACAAAAGGGGGAAAAGGGAGCTTCTGCCTTGACCACTTAGGAGGAAAAGAGGGGCATCAATGGGACAAATATCTGACAGGGTCCTTTTTTTTTGGAAGGGCGTGCCAGAGAAAATGTCACGTATTTGTTGCAGAAGAAATCAGGGGCTTCCAGAAGGGGAAATGTCACTATTTTACCAATACACAGCAATGACAGAATAAAATTCACTTCTCCAAATGCATTGGTGGAGACCCTAACTGTATCCCCTCTTCCTTAACCAGGGTCCGGAGCACCCCAATCCTGGAAAGAAGTTCACCGCACGAGGCTTTCCACGCCACTGTTACCTTCCAGACAACGAGAAAGGCAGGAAGGTAGGTTGCCACATTTCTGAGGCCTTGTCATCCAGTTATATTCAATTATATATTCAATTATAGCACTACAGCAAAATCCTATAGACACCTGGACTAAAGCCCTGGCTGCAATTTCTTCTGAATCCCTGTACTAATCCTACAGTATAGACATCCCCATTAGTGGGCAATTTCTTGTTTGTCTCCTTGGCCCAGATCTTGAAGCTCCTCATTGTGGCCTGGGAGCGGCGGCTCATCTTTACCATCGGGACGTCCAACACGACAGGCGAGTCCGACACCGTCGTGTGGAATGAGATCCACCACAAGACCGAGTTTGGCTCCAACCTCACGGGCCATGGCTACCCCGACCCCAACTACCTGGACAATGTCCTGGCCGAACTGATGGCCCAAGGGGTGTCCGAGGCCCACCTGAAGGACTGAAGAAAGGCCCTCGGTCTCCCCCCCCCCCATTCCCTTCCCTACTCCTGCCGCTGCTGTCCCCCCCTTTTCGCCGTGTGATGCGTGGAAGCGTGACCACTGCCTGCGTCTGTCCATCCGTCCGTCCGTGAGTGTGTTCTCTTTGTCGACCGGCTCTCTGCCAGGGTTTGGGGGGCGGGGTTGGGGGTCCTCCCTTGCCTCCTTTGTCGCTTCTGCTGCCTTGACTTTGGATGATCTTCGCCAGCAATGTCACCAAAGGAGCTCTTGGTTTATCAGGATAATCTCACCTTTGGGGGAGGAACTGCGGGGACACCACGCCAAACTGCACAAGTGAGCAACCAATCCAACTAACTCCGTTGTCCCTTTCTTTTTCTATGCCTAGCAAGAGAGATGGATACATACATACACACACCCACATCTGCAATATTTCTCTTTGCCCTGACTGTATCTGCGCTCGAGCAAAAACACATACACTGTGCTCCATATCTGTAGTGTCATAGGAGTGGGGCATGAAATCCATGAACCAGTTTGATGGGAGGCAGAGGGAAGGGATTCTGGTTGGAGATGCAGGTTATCTTATATGGGGAAACCCTAGACATTTGGCCATCTGAGGCATCAGGGCAAGATGGCACTTCTTTCCCGTTCCAAAGGTCAAACACATTGGGGGTTGAACCCCCTTTCAGTGATGCTGCTTAATAGGCACCCCAGTCCTTGGCACAGCAGGTTCTTGATCTTTTCAGCTTCTCAACTTGCCTTACATGAAGCTGTTTCAGGCATTGTCTTTCGGATTCCACCTCTCTTACAGAAGTTTCATCCCATAGGGAGGAGAGTGGATTATACCCTCAATTTTGTCACCCACGTTGAGGTTTTCCAGAGGGACTTCTCCTTGGGGCTTTCTCGCTTGGACTGTGGTCCAGGGTGAACTGAGAGTTTTTGGGATCATTGGTGGCATTTTCCCAAAGTGTGGAGGGAGAGGACTTTGAATGGGGTCCTGATGCCTTGAAAAAAATGCACACATCTTGCTCCAGAATTGGGTGTCCTTCTAGGTTTCACATTTCAGTGATGCCAGTCATAGAATTGAGCCCCCAAACAAATTTCAGCCCGGTTTATCTCTCAACAGGCAATCACCAGAAATGTAGGGAACCCACCCCAATGAAGGCCATGGAAGATGGCCACCCAAGCATTTTCTAGCCAAGAGAATGGGACAAGCATTCCCCTCTCTGGGCCATGTCTGCCATGGTTGTCATTATATACTCAGACTCTCCTGTATTCTGCTTCCACTCTCCAGTGAGGTTTTCCAGATTACATTGTCTCGGTGGGGCCTATGCTTTGCTTCTCCAATCCTGAGGAATCTGGGAGTTATGGTCCCAAAATGTACATTTGGGGAACTCTGGTTAAACTCTGGTCTCTGCCTTTGCCCAGGTTTCCACCTGAGACGTTGTGAGGCTTTGCTTGGCATGGTCTCTTCTTGGTGTAGCTTGAGATATGTAGGCAAGCACAACTGCAGTGCACTAGAGCTGCTTCTTTAAAGGGCCTTTGAGCAACCAGGCATTGCAGTAAAGAAATGGCCTCCATATTTTCCTGCTTAAATTGAGAACTGCTTATCACAGGATTGGGAAAGCTAAGTCTCCCCGAGCAGTGATGGACTACATTTCCCATTAACCCTAGGCAGCAGTGAGGGAGGATGGGAACGGCAATCCAGCAGCATCTGGAAGGTCATCCATCCAAGTCAGCAGGATAGTGAGCACATGCCTAGTTTTGGATGGCTTTGAAGGAGAGCTCCAAGGTGCTGGAACCTAGACTTGGACTTGATTCAGCACCTTGGAGAGCTCCTTGAAAGCTATCCAAAACCTGGACTGGATTGACAGTTTCCTTGAGAAGGGAAGTCCACTGACTGCTGTGTGACCATGTTTGGGCTGGATCCTTTGCGCACTTCTTCTACACTATTTACACCTTACTCCTTGCCATCCACACGTTCCCAACTTCTCTTTCTGCAGCACCAGCAGAAGAGAGCCAGCAAGGTGCCCTTTGGGGCTGGGTTTGCCAAGACATTCCAGATGATTCGGTGATGACAAGTCCCTGCTGTGCGGCTGCTGTGAAATCGGGCGCTTTTCCCCGACACTACATGTGCCTGCCTTGCTAAAAACTAATGTTGCCACTTTAGGAGCAATGACTTTTTCCAAGTGGAGTAGGTGAAACATTGTTTTCAGATTTGCAAAAGCTAGTTTCATTTGCAGTGGAATCCACGGACAGCTTGGGAAATAGTTAGCCTGGTGAAGCAAAGGTGCCAGGTCAGTGATGAGAAATAGTTGGCAAGAAGGGACAACCCCAAGGAGGGTTTGGCATGAGGCCCTTTCTCCCACCAGGATTGGGTTGAAAGGATGCCATCAGGTTTGGAGCATAGATTATGGACCTCTTCTACCCAGAAGAGAGCTATGGGGGTGACATCAGGGCTCCCAAATAAAAATTCTACCCTCCCTCTATGAAATCCTCCTTCAGTCCCCGAATTTCCAGCATGGCAGACGGTGTTGTGTTTGCATTCTCTGCCTACGCCATGGCTGGAATTCCAAGTGGGACTTAAGCCCATGTAACAGGGATTCATAATAAACGAAAACAGAATTGGGCAGCTTCACAATGTCTGCAGTTGGAAAGGGACAGCCATGATGTTCCTGCATAGGGAGCCCAGGAAATGACTGTTGCACATCAGGCATCCCATTATGGGCACCAGCACCCAAGCTAGGAAGCACCAGTGCTCATCAGAAGATTCCTGTGCCAATCAGGATACTTTGACCTCTGCCCTGAAAGGCATCTTTGCAGCCCACTAGGAGAGCTCCATCACCTCATGTGTAAAGTAACACAACCTAGACAGCAATATCAAAGTGCATCCCGTATTTCGAAAGGCTGAAATAAATGTTGTAGTCACTGAAATCCTCCTTCAGTCCTCCTTCAGCACCTGATCCAGTTTGATCTTCGTAGCTATAATCAAGGTAAGCCCTAGTTAGGACTTGCATGGGAGAACACTAATGAATAGCAGGCTGTATTGCAGAGGAAGGAACTGCCAAAAACACTTCTGAGGACTCCTTGTCTAAGAAGACCCTATGAAGTTCATGGGGTCACCATAAGACTTGAAGGCACATACACCGTTACTGTAATGCTGGAAATGAGGGGACGGGAGGAAAATTTCAGAATCCCTATTTTACACTTGCCACTGGCACCACTGCCCCCTTCACTTCAATTGCTGCATCCAAGCCACTGGTGGATTCCTGGGTCAGGACAAGAAGAGAACAGAAGATACAGTTTAAAGCATTTTCAAAGGAGAGGCATGATTCAGGTAGCCTTGGACTCAAACAAATATTGGAAGAGGCAGAGTTAATGTTCAAGTGTAGATTGAGACAAGAATGGTGGCATTCGGTGCCATAGCTCAAGTTTTCTCCCCAAAAGCCCCAGTGAAAAGGAAGAGGTTCCCTAGATTTCAGACTCATGGATGTGGTTTGAAAAGACTCCCTGAATTTCCAGGTTGAAGTGCTGTTCCACACCTCTAAAGCAAAGAAAACCGCTATCGTTTGGCCTGCCTATTTCTTTCTTCCTCCCCGCTGTGTGCTGCACCTGGAGCAATTATTCCGCTCCGCGTCAAAATTAGCAAAATGTGACAACCCCCTGGTTTGCACCAGCTGGTGGATGGGAATCAGCATTGCTTTGAGCTTAGGCATAGCTTTGCTTTATGTTCTCTAGTTGGGAGTCAGTAGCAGAGGCCCAACCCTGGAACGTGGGGAATGAGGGTGCCTCTGGAAGTGTGCAAAGTGCCTTTTCCTCATCACTGTGCAGCCAACGATCATGCTTACCCACACCTTATGCGCCATCTCTCATGTATGGGTAAATCCTCTTACTGGAGCAGTTGGACACTCTTGTCCTGTTCGGAGCAGTCAACACAGAGTCCTAGCTAGAAGGGGTGTTAAAGGCCATCTAGTCCAACCCCCTGGCCATGCAGAGGCACAGAACTAAAGCACTGCTGAGAAATACCCAACTTCTATTTAAAGCCCTCCAAAGGAGGATTGTTCACCGCCCTCCAAGGCAATCCGTTCCACCGTCAAAGGCTCTTACCGTCAGGGCATTCTTCCCAACATTGAGGTGGGATCTCTTTTCTCGTCACTCGAATCCCTTCCCATAAATAGCTCCTCTTCTTTTAGAAGTCAAACCAGAAGGGATTGGCATGAAGAGGTGTGAAAAAAGAAACCTGGCTCTTCTGCTGTCTCCAAGCTGTTTCTTGATCAGCTTCCCCACTCTGTTTCCAGGAGCCACGTTTCTCATAATTTCCATATTGTCTCTTCTAGTCAAAGAGCCACAACTTAGCTTTTGCACCCTTCCAAAGGTGCCAAGCACAGAATGGCTGGGCAGGGTGGCATCAGGGGCTCATTGGTAAGTCATGTCTCAGGATGGCATGGGGCCACATGCCAATATGCTTAAGAGGTGCCAGACAGAGGTCAAAGGAAATCTCTTGGGCACTAAACTGCAAGCCTTTGGGGCAGTCTGAGGATGTCCCCTGAAAGATTTCTCATACCCTTCACATTATGGCACGGCCAAAGAAGTTTCTTGGAGAAAGACCCCTCCAAAGGGAGCTGTTCTTGAACATTCACTACTTGGAGACCACAATTATGCATCTCGTAGCATCAGGTTGGCAAGGTGGCCCTCTGAATGTTGCCCCACTGTAGCTCCCAGAGTTCTTCACTGGGAATGCCGGGAGTTGTAGCATCAGAACCCTTGGTCGAGAGCATTAACAGAAGAGAGGTGTTACCAAATCAATAGCATGGTCAATTGATGTCCTTGTCTGGAAATCCCTAAGGGCTTTGTACTTTCTTTTGTCTTTCTCTTTCTCTCTCTTTTCTCTCTCTCTCTGTGTTCATGCTCAGCATGTGTTGATGTCTTTACAAATTTATGCAGTAAACGTGGAATCTAAATGCTATCTGTGTGTTGCTTTTTCTTTTCAAGTCCCTGAACTTTTTTTAAAAAAGCACTGAAATGGTCAAAACTGAATAGTGCTTTCCAACCTGGACTTATTGGGCAGCAGTTGTGAGCAAAAGGGGTCTATTATCTTGTTTTTTGGGGTGCTACTGATGGGCATTTCAACCTCCCATGAGCAATCTCCAATAATAAGGGGGAAAGACACCTGTCATAATTGTCCCTTATGCTGAAGATAGTTCATGGGAGGGAATGGAAACATTATTCAGCTGCATCCCAGCTGAGAACAGATCTCAGTTGCTTGCAGCAGCTGCCGCTTGGGAAGTCAAAATAGGAAATTTCCACAGTCTCAATGGATTTCCTGGTTTACTAAATACATAAGGATCATGGATACTCCCTAGGCTCCCCCAACAGGTGGCCTTCTGGTGGGTTGTACTACAGTTTCCCTATCTGTACACATCATGGACATTGTAGTCTCAAATATCTGTTGGACACTAAGTTGGATAAAGCAGTTGTAAGCTCTCATGATCCACAGTGGTTGCTTTCATTGGGTTTGCTCCATTTTTCTCCAATGAGCTTCAGTGGTTGCCTTTCTCACAAGAGGCTGAGAAAACATAAGTTGCCCATGGCCTCCTAGTAAGGTTTTTGGCTGAGTGAACCTGGATCTCCCAAGTCACATCCTCGTCTTCTCAGTGCAATACTGCACTGCAGCTCCCCACGTTTGGACTTATTTTGAAATAGCTTGCTCCCTTTCTCTGAGAGGAGAGAAGCATGGGCTTCTTTCACTTGAAATCACGAGGAATTGGAAGGAACTGACATGACACAGATGTGCCTTTGAAGCCCAAAGATCTTCAACGAAAGGCAGCGATCCTGACATCCTATTTCATACGAAACCAAGCCAAACCCTTTTCGTGAAATGCAAAGCTGTGACTCCAGGGCACTCCATCACTTGTGCACTGGAGAGCATTCCTACAAACATTGCTGCTGTGGGATTCTGGGAGTTATAGTCTGCCAACAATTTTGGAGGGTCTGCCAGGTTGGGGAAGGCTAGTCTATGTCTTTCCTCTGTGAGATCCGGTTGAATTGAAGCAGTGATGTATGGATGATTTAGCACCACTGAGTCACCAGTACTTGGCAGGGCCACCCTAGGGAGCTAGGTTGCTTGTGGCTGTTATTGCAGTCGAAACAAGCATGGGTTGGCAAAGTAAAAATGCCATCTGAACCAAGATGCCCAGATGCCCAGGCGGCCTTTTACAAGGGATTTGATAGAACTGAGAAGTCCCATTCTTTACAGAGCAAAAGCCATTCCTTTGGGGTGTATTCCCTGCTCAAACGTGTTCCCTTTTAGTACATCTTTTAAACCGTACACCTTGATGGAACACATTTCTCCCCATTTCAGTGATCAAAGTATGTTTGGGGACAGTTCGAAAGAGTCAGTTTCTCGTATCCACAGATTCTCTAACTACGGATCCAACCATCCAGGGCTTGAAAATATTCCCCCAAAGCAAAACCTTATTGTGCCATTTGATAACAGGGATCCCATTCAATTATGTTGTGGTATATCATGGGACCTCAGCATCCACAGGTTTCGGTATCCACAGAATACATTCTGGGGCAGAGGGTGGTATTTGCCTGCCAAGGAGGAATATGGTGCTGCAAAACTGGGCATTGGAGGCATTAAATTAATGCAAAGATTCACATCCACCCAAAATTCCACACCAGGATAGACTACTGTAGGAAGCCCTTATTTGCAAATATGGTAAATAAATAAATAAATAACCCACGGGGTTACATCACCGCACCTAGGAGAGCACCATAAAACCCCCAAATTTTGCCCCACAATGCCTCCCAATACCCTTTAGATCAGCGTTTCTCAACCTGGGGAAGTCACAAGGGGGTATCAGAGGGATTGCCAAAGACCATCAGAAAACAGTATGTGAGAAGTTTGGCCCAATTCTGTCATTGGTGAGGTTCAGAATGCTCTTTGATTTTAGGTAAACTATAAATCCCAACAACTACAACTCCCAAATGTCATGGTCTGTTTTCCCCAAACTCTGTCAGTGTTCACATTTGGGCATATTGAGTATTCATGCCAAGTTTGGTCCAGATCCTTCATTGTTTGAGTCCACAGTGCTCTCTGGATATAGGTGAACTACAATTCCAAAACTCCAGGTCAGTGCCCACCAAACCCTTCCAGTATTTTCTGTTAGTCATGGGAGTTCTGTGTGCCAAGTTTGGTTCAATTCTATCATTAGTGGAGTTCAGAATGCTCTTAGATGAACTATAAATCCCGGCAACTACAACTCCAAATGATAAAATCAAATTTGGGCATATGGGGTATTTGTGCCAAATTTGGTCCAGTGAATGAAAATACCAAATATTTACATTGTGATTCATAACAGTAGCAAAATTACAGTTATGAAGTAGCAACAAAAATAATGTTATGGTTGGGGGTCACGACAGCATGAGGAACTGTATTAAGGGGTCACGGCATTAGGAAGGTTGAGAACCACTGCTTTAGATGCTACGTGGCACATTTCTGCCATATTTGTAAGATCTCCCTATTTAATTCCAGCCTTTCCTTGGCCTAAAAAGGTCAACGGAAGAGGGGAATATGTTGAAAATGCTGCCTACATTTCCACACAAAGGGTTTTGGTCTCCTGGAGGCCAGATGCTGCTAGCAGTCCACATATGGTCCATCCCCACCCTACACCAAGAGCGGCAAAATTCAGGGATTTTAAGCAATGTACAACTTCAGTAATCTCAGATAATTTTTATTCTACAATACTTCCAACTCCTTTTCTTGGCACAGCGGAGGGCGAAAGAGAGATACTGAGGTGCCCAACATTGGCGCTGTGCCCACATTTGGTTTTTTGAAACTTCAGAAAGCAACTGGCCTCCCATGGCGTTGAAAACCACAAGGGCTAGAAATGTGTCTTTTTAAAGCATGGACATCACCATCTGCGGTGCCACAAATCCACCACACGCCACGTACACTGGGGGGAGCAGACAAAGATCCACAGCGTCACTCTTCAGAAGCATCCAGTTTATCTGGAATCGGCATCAGCGCGGCGACAGCCACCTTCTTTGGGAGCCACGACCTCGGTGCTATCCAGGTGCCACATTCCTGAAAGCCACAGGTAACCGAGCCTGGCGTTCCCTGCCACAACTCAACGGATGTAAAGACATCATTACAACACGGAAGAATACACACGACTAGGAGCCTGAAACGAAAAACCACTTAGGCGTGGGGCATGGCACTGGCTGCGGCCTGGCATTTTTCTTCTCCTCCTCCTTCTTCTTCATTTTCTTGGCACTCAAAGGCTTTGTGGGCTCCTTCCAGGTCTTGGATGATTTCTAAAAGGCGAGCGGCTGCTGCCATCCGCTGGCTGCTGGCGTCTGGAGAAGAGCAGGGAAAATCAGAAGGGGGGTGGGTGGGGAGTGGGAGAGAGAAAGAGGTCTTTCAAAACAGAAAATCATACCTGGAGGTGAGCACTGAATCTGGCTTTTGAAAGGGAATCCATTATGGAACGCATCACAAAGCCAAACGAGAAAAGAAACAAGAGACTTGGATTCTGTATCAGCTACCTAAGGGGCACGCACACTGTCATGTCACCCTCCCAGTCCTAAATCAACTGATATGTGGGGCTGGATATCTATCTCTGTGTTTTAGGATTTGTTTGTTTTTTAAATGGTTGCTGATTTTGGCTGATTTGATTTTTGTACTGATTTTGCATGGGATTCCAGAGTTTCTCATTGCATCTGAAGGCAGTCCCTGGTGAAAGAAACTGGACGTACTTAGTCCTAATATTTTTTTATATTGCTTTGAAACCACTTCATTGGATGTGTTGCAATAGCAGATTCCCAGATTAGTTTAGTGTTAACACCTTATTTTATTTTTTGGTTATTTAATATTTAATGCTTATTTTACTTAAGTGATATTTGTCTTTACTGTTCTAATGTAGCACAAATCCTATGTAAAGTCATACTACGTATTTTTGACATTAATATTGAATTCTGAAATATATACAGAAAGTTTTTGAATATAAGTCTGTGTGTGTGTATGTGTGTGTGTGTGTGTGTAAAAGACAAGAGTAGACTCTTTGAGCCCTTCCACACAGCCCTATGTCCCAGAATATCAAGGCAAAAATCTCACATTATCTGAGTGTGGACTCAGATAACCCAGTTCAAACCAGATATTGTGGGATTTTCTGCCATGATATCCTGGGATATAGGGCTGTGTGGAAGGGTCCCGAGTCCACACTGCCATATATTCCAGTTCAAAGCAGATAATATCTGGCTTGATATTCTGGGTTATAAAGATGTGGAAAGCCCCTCAGATATTGTGGGTTTTTCTGCCTTGATATTCTGGGATATAGGAGTGTGGAAGGGCCCCTAGTTAACTGGCACCCATGGGGATTGGTAGGAGATAGATAAATGTAGTGTCTGGTTGCTTGAGAGTTAAAAGGTAAAGGTTTCCCCATGACATTAAGTCTAGTTGTGTGACTCTGGTGGTGCTCATCTCCATTTCTAAGCCGAAGAGCTGTACACGGTACACATGTACACTGTCAAATGAATGCAGTTTGGCACCACTTGAACTGCCAAGGGGGGTGTCTAATGGGCTTTGCGTCCCCACAGACCCACAACCTATGGAGTCTATGGTTGGCCCTATAGCAAGCCAAAGGTCCCATGAGAGATCGGAGGCAGGGCCAACTCATTGGGCTCATGTTCCGCCCATTTCGTTCCTCTCTGTAGCCCTGCGGTGGTTTTGACTTTCCACCATGGTGAACATTGGCCATCCATCCAGTAGATGGAATCGTTTACCCTCCACTTGCAGAAGCCTTTGTAGAAGACACCTCTGGGAGATGGGATGACAAAAGGAACATCTTTTTTGCCTGATTCTGGGAGGGTAACGGGATCCCAAAAGCCATTTCCAATCTAGTTTGCAAGGCTTACGATAAATCAGAAGTGACCAAACCACAGCTGGCCTTTGGACCCTCGGGGGCCATTGGCCAATGCTCCAATGCCATGGGGCATTCGGAGCCAGGGAGGGCTGGGAAAGAAGCAGCAGAACACTGGCAAACAGTAGTGTTTAGATGGAGATGTGAAAAGTCAATGCGCATGCTTCACTGAATTGTCCTCAGCAGACATGGGAATCCTCTTTCATCCCTGCACGCAAGACAGAAAATGATGGCAGCTGTCCCTGCTCTGCAATAAAATGCATATACTCCTACGCAGTAACAGCCAGCCCTCCACATTTACTGAAATTAGGGGCTGCCTGCAATGGGATTCTGCTGCCTGCAATGAGATGTGCCGCTTGAGCAGCAACATAGTCATTTTGCCTGTTTGTTCTGTCTCTGCCTCTTCAGCATCTTGGATTTGGGCAATCAAATAGACGGCTGTACCTTTTGTAGCGGCATCACCTTCCTCTTGCAGGCTGGAAAACTCCTGGTATTTCTCCCTATGGAAAGAAAAGAAGAATTGGTTAGAAAAGTCTGCAAGCTTGGTGCCATTTACTAGAAGCAAGCATGCTAGATTCAACATTTCATATCCTAGAATTGTAAAGTTGGAAGGGTCCCTAGAGGCCATCTAGTCCACACCCTTCTCAATGCAGGATCTCCAGCTAAGCACCCATCCCTAACATGGAGCTTCCCCACTTCTTTTTGGAAGTATCTAGAGAAGGAGACTCCCAAAGAGACAGTTGGTTACGTTACCGAGCTACTCTTACTGGTAAGAATATCTACAGAGATACTCGAAGGAACACCTCAGCAAGCGAGAGTCCAAAAATGGCAGGCTAAAACCCAGAACCTCAATCCATGGCTGATACCAAATGAGAGACTTCCCCCTGGGCACACAGAAGACTGGGCAACATTTGGAGGCACTGAGTAGGCTACGCTCTGGCACCAGGAGATGCAGAGCCAACCTTAAGAAATGGGGCCACCAAGTGGAGTTCACAACATGCAAGTGTGGAGAAGAGCAAACCACAGACCATCTGTTACAATGCAGTCTGAGCCCTACCACATGCACAATGGAGGATCCTCTTGTAGCAACACCAGAGGCACTCCAAGTGGCCAGCTACTGGTCAAAGGACATTTAATATAATGCCAAGTTTTTAAACTTTGTGTTTTTTAAAAAATACATTATAACTGTACCCTTGGTTTGTTCCTGATATGATAAATAATAAATAAATGTTAAGAAGTTCCTTCTAATGGTCAATCAAAATCTACCCTCCTGGATCACGAGAAACATTAGAGCTGGTCCAGAGAAGCAGAGAACAAACCTGCTTGTGATGAACCAAATCCACGAAACCACAAATGGAAGAGATGAGCGGATAGATGCAGCAATTGAACATCAAGAAGCCCTTGAAAAGCACCACCCTGGCACCATTCCGAACTGGCAACACTAATGCATGCCCACCAATCTCCCATCCCATCCCATCCCATTTGCTCATATACGAATCCACAACCCCCGTTTACTGTCCTCGTACACGCCCCAGTTACTCATCCACCAACACAGACACCAAATTGCCCCCAGCGATACCAGTCACTCGCATGTTATTTATTCAATCTTTCAAAGTACTTAAGGCTAAACAGTCGAGTGTGGCCTAAAGAGCAATCCACTTATAAGCGTTTTTGGAGAGCAAATCAATGTTATCAATTACCCAGTGCGCTCGACTGAGACGGCACAACGACAAACAAACTACTCCAAAAGCAATAAAAAATGCCATATTGTTCATCAGCCGGAGAGGATTTTAGCTCGCCAGTTATCCATTCCAGTCTTGAATTAACTGAATTACTCTCAAGCGGAGAAGAACGCTGTTCCTTTTATTGGCGAGGTCCAGCAGATTACGACTGCTCAGGAATGGACTCTAGGGATGCATCTACACTGTAGAATGAGCGCAGTTTGAAACCACTTTTAACATCCTGGCTTAATGCTGTGGAATACTGCGAGTTGTAGTTTGGTACCCTTTGGCCCCTGATAATGCAATGGGATAAACCCATGTGCTGGCAGGACTGAAGACCCACAGGTTGGAGGTTCAAATCTGGGGAGAGGGTGGATGAGCTCCCTCTGTCAGCTCCAGCTCTCCATGTGGAGACATGAGAGAAGCCTCCCACAAGGTTGGTAAAAACATCAGAACATCTGGGAATGCCCAGGGCAATGTCCTTGCAGACAGCCCATTCTCTCACACCAGAAGCAACTTGCAGTTTCTCAAGTTGCTCCTGACATGAAAAAAGAAACCCTTTGGCTGAGAAGTCTTGTAAAATGACAACTCTTTGATGCCACATCACTGCACCATGGCCGTTCAAACTGAATTCCTTCTATAATATAGATAAAGGTTTTCCCCTGACATTAAGTCCAGTCGTGTCCAACTCTGGGGGTTGGTGCTCATCTCCATTTCTAAGCTGAAGAGCCAGCATTATTCATAGACACCCCCAAGGTCATGGGGCCGGTATGACTATAAGGAGCACCGTTACCTTCCCGCCGGAGTGGTACCTATTGATCTACTCACATTTACATGTTTTTGAACTGCTAGGTTGGCAGAAGCTGGGGCTGACAATGGAAACTCATGCTGCTCCCCAAATTCAAACCTGTGACCTTTCAGTCAACAAGCTCAGCAGCTCAGCGGTTTAACCCACTGTGCCACCGGGGACTCCTCTATAATGTAGAGGCAACTTTTACACCCCGTCTCCAAACTACTGTAATAGACCAGGTTAACACAAAGAGATGCTGTCCCTGTCCTTCACAATTGATATTCGCTTAATTGGCAATAATAAATCATTTTCTTGTCCATCCAGTCCACCAT
The DNA here is from genome assembly GCF_037176765.1 of Anolis sagrei. Taxonomy (NCBI): domain Eukaryota; kingdom Metazoa; phylum Chordata; class Lepidosauria; order Squamata; family Anolidae; genus Anolis; species Anolis sagrei. Next base: position 45,335,936 of record NC_090034.1, on the reverse strand, counting down.
TATGGACTTTTGGCCCCCAACCACCAAAGAAACATTGCCTTCCACAGACCTGAGCTTGTCTTTGCCCAACAAGAGATGCTTGTAGACCATCTGGGCCTCGGTGTCCGGGTCCAAAGGGTCATTCCAGTCACCCAGGGTCACCGCCGAGTGCGTGCGGCTGCAGCCGTGAACTGTAACCAAATCATGGAGGGTCTTGTAAGGTGAGGAATGGGTGGCCACAGACAGCAGGGTTGGATTCGGGTCTGGGTTAGAGCCTTGTCAGTCTATTGAGGCAGTGCATGCCAGCTGGACTGACAAGCAATGTCTGTGGCAGGTTATATCTAACTACAGGGAATGGTTTTATTTAACAATAAGGATAAATGCCTGGCATAACAATTGTATAAGTGTGTTGGTGTCACCCCCCCCCCAACCCCAGATGGTGCCGTCTGGTGCCGTCCACACACCTCCCTACCCCTGATATGGCACTAATATTAGTGGCGGGGAGAAGTGGGAATGCATGAGCATGTAACTAGTTAGTCCCAGACTTGAACAATGGGTGCAATTCATGAAATCATCACCCTCATCATCTAGTTAAGTCTCAACTGGAGGAGAAAAGGGCAGAGGAAGTTGAACTATTTGTTTCTGGGCACCAACCCTACTGAGATAGGAAGGATCTGAGCTGGGTTACCATTACGGTCGGTTTGTAAGCAGCAAGTCCAGCGGTTGCCACGGAAGGTGCCTGGGTGGCAAAAGGACAGCATGCAGTCATTGGAAACAGTCACTTTCCGGATGGCCGACAGCCACTGGTTGAGCTCATTGACGTTCTGTCAAAGGAAACAAAGGGCAGGGTAGGAAAAGGACTCCTTTGAGGAAACAAAGGGCAGGATAGGAAAAGGACTCCCGCATCAATAGGAGTATAGTGTCTAGCTCCAGGGAAGTCATGCTCCCCCTCTATTCTGCCTTGGCTAGGCCACATCTGGAATACTGTGTCCAATTCTGAGCACCACAATTGAAGGGAGATGTTGACAAGCTGGAATGTGTCCAGAGGAGGGCGACTAAAATGATCAAGGGTCTGGAGAACAAGCCCTATGAGGAGAGGCTTAAAGAGCTGGGCATGTTTAGCCTGAAGAAGAGAAGGCTGAGAGGGGACATGATAGCCATGTATAAATACGCGAGAGGAAGCCACAGGGAGGAGGGAGCAAGCTTGTTTTCTCCTGCCCTGGAGACTAGGATGCGGAACAATGGCTTCAAACTACAAGAAAGGAGATTCCATCTGAACATGAGGAAGAACTTTCTGACTGTGAGAGCTGTTCAGCAGTGGAACTCTCTGCCCAGGCGTGTGGTGGAGGCTCCTTCTTTAGAGGCTTTTAAACAGAGGCTGGATGGCCATCCATGGGGGGTGCTTTGAATGCAATATTCCTGCTTCTTGGCAGGGGGTTGGACTGGATGGCCCATGAGGCCCCTTCCAACTCTTATGATTCTATGAGTCCCTTCTGGTGTTTGTAGAATCTGTTGGGACCAACCTAGTACCTTCAAATGTGTTGGACTACAACTCCCATCAAAAGGAAGACAAAGTAGTGGTTTGGGTGTGGATTAGGACTCTGGGGGACCAGGGTTCGAATCCCTGTTTGCCATGGAAACCCATGGGGTGACCTTGACACCTTCTGAGGAAGACACAGTGCTGAGAAAACCCAAGGAATGGCAGCATGGAGAGGTGATAGACAATGTCCTTGAAACCAACCTTGCCAAGAAAACCTTAGGAGACAACTTGAAGAGACTCTGGAATTAACAGTACCTTGCACTGGACATATATGTTGAGCAGCTGGCCACCAGCATCCCGTGTAGTGATCTGCATGACGTTCGGCTGCTGGAAAGCATTTTCGTCCACTCGTTCAACCGCGCAGATCCGTTCTACGGGGATGGATGTCCGCACCTGAACGTGAGAGAAACCAAAGCCAATGTCCAACCAGCAAGGATTGATGCAACACTCCTTCCCCAGCTCCTTGAAAAACAGGCTCCTTTATGTATTGATTGCATTTAGTATGCCATTTTCCAATCCCGTGCCCACCTGCCAGTCAGGAGACTTGGAGTATGAAAGGCTCTCCTTGCTCAACCAGAAATAACGTTTCTTGAAGGTGAAGCGTGAGACCAAGGGGAGGGCCTCGGCCCTGCGTTTGTAGAGATAGCCCTCTTTGATGGTAGCGGAGGGTTGGAAAAGTGACCAAGGCTGCTTCTCACATGCTTCTATGGAAAGAAATGAGAAATCTGTCCAATCCCAGGATCCCAAAGTCATGTCAGTTAATAGAGTTTAAGGGTGCGATTTGAGAGAACTTATTTATTTATTTAAAATATTTATATTCCACCCTTCTCACCCCGAAGGGGACTCAGAGTGGAGCACAGCATATACATGGCAAACATTCAATGCCTGGATACAATACATAAACATTAAAAAACATTTATCAAAATATTAATATTAAACTTAGTGCAGCATTTCTCAACCTGGGGGTCAGAAGCCCTGGAGTGGTCGCATGGGGCTGTCAGAGGGGTCACCAAAGACCATCAGAGTATTTTCTGTTGGTCATGGGGGTTCCATGTGGGAGGTTTGGCCCAATTCTATTGACGGGGGTCAGAATGCTCTTTGATTGTAGGTGAACTATAAATCCCAGCAACTACAACTCTCAAATGTCAAGGTCTAATTTCCCCAAACTCCACCAGTGTTCACATTTGGGCGTATTGAGGATTCATGCCAAGTTTGGTCCATATCCATCATTGTCTGGGTCCACTGTGCTCTTTGGATGTAGGTGAACTACAACTCTAAAATTCAAGGTCAATGCCAAACAAACCCTTCCAGTATTTTCTGTTGGCCATGGGAATTCTGTGTGCCAAGTTTGGTTCAATTCCATCATTGGGGGAGTTCAGAATGCTCTTTAATGTAGGTGAACTATAAATCCCAGCAACTACAACTCCCAAATCACAAAATGCACCCCCCGCAACCCCACTAATATTCAACTTTGGGCGTATCAGGTTTTATTTGTGCCAAATTTGATGCAGTGAATGAAAATACATCTTGCATATCAGATATTTATATTACAATTCATAACAGTAGCAGAATTACAGTTATGAAGTAGCAACAAAAATAATTTTATGGTTGGGGGTCACCACAACATGAGGAACTGTATTAAGAGCTCGCGGTATTAGGAAGGTTGAGAACCACTGCCTTAGTGGGTTCTTCCTGCACCAATATCTTGAACCATTCTTTCCTAATGAGCAGATATATTGCTTTAATAGATACAAGCTTCTCTCTGATGACTCCAGTGTTTTTCCAACCCGTTGACATTTGAAAATATGCACCTCTCAAATGTGTGAACGCTCAAGGTGAGACATCTCTTTTCTCGCCACAAATCGCAGGAGATGCCAAAATGCAGCTTTGGTGACGGCTGTCAAGTCCGACGCAGTTTCTCACCATCCTTGTTCCCACTAGTCCTAAACATCTCCATACATTTGCATAAATTATAGGACCTCCTACGGGTTCGGTGACTGTGGTGTCCCCATCTGAGACGGCCAGGCTCCTTGCTTACAATTCCCACACTGTAGCGCAGGCATCCTCAAACTATGGCCCTCCAGCTGTTTAGGCCTTCAACTCCCAGAATTCCTGACAATTGAACAAATTTGTTAGGGCTTCTGGGAGTTGGGGGCCCAAACAGCTGGAGGGCCGCAGTTTGAGGATGCTTGCTGTAGCTGGTGGGGATTTGGCCACCTCAGGATTTTACTGGATATTGCTATGGAATCCTGGGAGTTGTTGTTTCTCAAACTCTTTAGCCTTCTCTGTATTATGAATGAAAACCCGATCCACAATGGAGCTTTTGCCCTCATCCCTATCTTGGAGACAATCCTGGGGAGGCCCTTCGTGCAATAAAGCTTGGAAAGGAATACTGAATTACTTTGGAAAAAGGAATTGCTTCCAGTTACATGGTCCTAAAAGTAGCTAGCCTGATGCTGACATTTTTAAAGTGGCTGGACGTCTAACTCAGTTTGTATAATATGGTTTTAAGTATTATTTATTGTTTATGTTTTTATTGTTCATTTTATTTACAACTGGGGTTTTATGTATGTTCAGTGTATTTTCCTTGGTTGCTCATTTTTGTTGACATAGTTTAATTCCACTGTATTCATTATATGTTGTTTGCATTGTGGCTTTTGTGACCTGCCCCAAGTCCCCTTGGAAAGATGGAGCAGGATATAAATAAAGATTATTATTATTAATAATAATATTATTATTTCCTGTTAGAGTTTCATTTGAGCAAATACAACTGAAAGATAGCTACCATGGATATTTTAAATTATTCCCCTGTCCCTGCCCAAATCAGGACTACAAATAGTGAGGCTATGGTACATAACGTACTCTTCATTTGTTTACCCATGTTTGGACTGAGTGAAAATCTTTTACAAAAGTGTGTGTACGTGTGTGTGTATATATATTCCATGTTATTGTTTTCAGCATCCCCTACAACATTCCAGACATGAACCTCGTGCACCACAGAAACCGGCACTTGAACCGTATGATTTTCCCCCTCCACTGTTTAGTAGCCGCCCCAAGTCTCTTTGGGGAGATAGGGCAGGAGATCAATAAACATTATTATTATTATTATTATTATTATTATTATTATTATTATTATTGGTTCCTGTTAGAGTTCCATTTGGGCAAATACAACTGAAAGGTAGCTACCATGGATATTTTTAATTACTCCCCCGCCCCCCTGCACCCAAATCAGGACTACAAATACATAACGTACTCTACATTTGTTGACCAATGTTTTGGGCTGATTTTTGGACTGAGTGAAAATCTTCTTTTACAAAAATGTGTGTATGTGTGTGCACGGGCGTTAGTATATATTGTTACTATTGTCTTCCGCATCCCCAACAACTTTCCAGACATGGAATTCATGTACCACAGAAGCAGGCACTTGAACCGTGTGATCTTCCCCCTCCGCTATTTAGCAGGCAATACAAAGTTGCAGCTAGATGCCTAAAAGAGTAGTAGTTATCCCTCCTACGACTGCAAAGTACCTTAGTTACAAAGTTTTGGAAAATGGAAGTAACATGTCATGTGGAATCATATGTGACCTCTGCAATTTTTAGGGCAGTGGTCCACGAGAGCTCACCATTCTCAGAGTCCACATCGATCAGCCTATCAAGGAAATCCTTGACCCGTTCAATGCTCGCCATGATAAAGGGATGTAGGGGCTCCATCCATTGTTCCTTCCCACGCCCGACTTGGAACCCAAGATTTCCAATACTCTGCACCGCCTGCGAGGAAGAGAAAGAAGCCTCAAAAGAACTGGGTAGGATGAGAGAGGGAGAGCTCCTGCCTTCTTGGGGACCAGTTTGCTTCATTGATTCATTGGATTTTTATTCCTGTTCCCCACTAACAACCTCAAAGTATCTTGTAAGTTTATCCTCCATGCCCCCATTTTTTAAAGGGGACACTAGGCTGAGAAATCGCAACAAATCTCACCCTCAGTTGTGTAATTCTGCCTTGATCCTATTGCATTGATATGGGATTACGCTTCTTTGTGAACATTGGGGAAATGTGCCAGTTTGGTGATACCTTAGCTAAGAGCAGAAGTGTCCGGCTGGTCTGTGTGTCTGCATGTTGCTCTCGGAGGTTAAATAGTTTGGGGGTCAGGATGGCCGGCGCGAAGAAGCGCAGAAAGATGAAGCCACTGATAGCAATGTACTTGGCATCCTGGAAGGGACACAAAAGAAACCGAGCCCGTTGCCATTCAACGTTCGAATTCGCAAGCATCAGTTGTGAGAAGCAACACAAACATTGCAGTGACCGCAACACCCTTCTCAAAGAGTCGATTAAAAATACATTATTCTGTTAAACCATTTATTATTTGTTCTGAAGTGAAAACTCGCAATCACGTACATACGTGACATGCTATTGTCCCACTGTGATGCTTCATAAATAAAATGATGCATTTGGATTTCAGAGGCTTGTTTCCTCCAAAGTGAGTTAACTCAATGGAATCGAGGAAGAGCACGTTGCTACAAAGGAACATCGCATCAATGCAGACTTGGTCTTGTGTTCAGATTCTGCATTAATTCATGTTCTCCATAACCGCTATGGCCTTAAAGCCACCTTGGGGTGCATCTACACTAGGTATGGGCAAACCCAGGCCCGGGGGCTGGATATGGCCCTTTGGGCTCTTTTCTCAAACCCTCCTCCTTCTCACTATCCTATCCTTCCTTCCTTCTCTTTCCTTACTTCTCTCTTTCCTTTATCCTTCACTTCCTTCATCCTTCCCTTCCTTCCTTCCTTTCTTCCATTCACCCTTTCATCCATTCCTTCCTTCCTTCTCTCTTCCCTTCTCTCTTTCCTTCCTCCTTCCCTCCCTCTTTCGCCTTCCTTCCTTCCTTCTCTTTTGTTTTTACTTCCTTCTGTCTTTTCTTCCTCCCCTCCCTTTTTCTTCCTCCCTCCATTCCCTTTCGCCCTTCCTTCCCTCTTCCCTTCCTTCTTCTTTCCTTCCTTCCTTCCTTCCTTCCTTCCTTCCTTCTTTCCTTCCTTTCTTCCATCCATCCATCCATCCATTTCACACTTTTGTCCTTCCCTCCCTTTTGTCGTTCCTTCCTCCTTACCTCCCTCTCCCTTCCCACTTTCTCCTTCCGCCCTTCCCTTCCACCTTTTGTCCTTCCTCCCCTGCCTCTTTCCTCCCTCTCTCCCTCTTTCTCCTTCCTTCCTTCCCTTTTGTTTTTACTTCTCTCTTTTCTTCCTCCCCTCCCTCTTTCTTCCTCCCTCCATTCCCTTTCACCCTTTCGCCCTTCCTTCCTTCTCTCTTCCCTTCCTCTTTCTTTCCTTCCATCCATCCATCCATTCCACACTTTTGTCCTTCCGTCCTTCCTCCTTCCCTCCCTCTCTCCCTTCCCTCTTTCTCCTTCCACCCTCCCCTTCTGCCTTTTGTCCTTTCTCCCTTGCCTCTTTCCTCCCTCTCTCCCTCTTTCTCCTTCCTTTCTTCCATTTTGTTTTTCCTTCCTTCTCTCTTTCCTTTATCCTTCCCTTCCTTCATTCTTCCCTTCTTTTCCTCCATTCCACCCTTTCATCCTTCCTTCCTTCTCTCTTTCCTTCCTCCTTCCCTTCCATCACCAGGCAGCTAGTCCTTCTACCAGGAAGTGCAAGCATGCGGCCCCCAAGTTAGAAAGTTTGCCCATGCCTGATCTATACTGTTGAATGAATGCAGTTGGACCCCACTTAATGCCATGGGATCCTTGGAGCTATAGTTTGACAAGATCATTGGCCTTTGCTGCCAAAGGGTCCACCAAACTACACATCTCAGGATCCCATAGCTATGAGCCATGGGAGTTCAAGTGGTGTCAAACGGCATTCAACAGTGTAGATGTACCCCCAATTGGGTGTGTGTTTGAACACTGTCTGCCCAGACTGTCCTGGGTTCAAGTCCAAACTTGGATCAGGCTGAAGGAGAAAGGTAATATAAGACTCAAACAGGGAAATAACAGAATCAAACAAATATGTCTTGGAGGCCACACCTTATTCTCTGATTCCGGGAAGTAATCAGCCACCCGTTTGTGCAGCTGCTTAAAGGTGACTCTCATGGCGGTGGGACAATTTTCGGCGGAGTTTACGATTCCGTGTATGATGTCCCTCAGATACCCTTTCAGCACTTCCAAGCTGCTCTCTCGAATCTGCGCCTCGGAGAGGGAGCCCTTGAAGGAGATCCGCCTGAAAGAAAAAGACAGGGACAGAGGAGGCCTCCAGCCCCAAATCTATGGACTTCAGCTCCACTGTTATCCATTCCGGACATCTTGGGGCAACAGATAAGAGTTCTTTCTCCCACCATGGACTTTCCACATATATATAAACCCAATTTTCTAGTTTCTAACAGACCTCACAACCTTTGAGGATGCCTGCCATAGATGCAGGCGAAACATCAGGAGATAATGCTTCTAGAACATGGCCATACAGCCCGATAAACCTATAACAACTCCATGATTCTGGTCATGAAAGTCTTCAACAATACATCTTGGGGCAACTTCTTCCATTCAGGTGTCCTCCATATAGTTTGTGTTACCCTCATCCTCAGCCAGTAAAATAGACAAGTATGATGGGAGCTGCTATCCGACACATGAGGTTAGGGGAGAGTATTGCGTCCTTTTCTTTTTGGCACAGGTAGACATACCTATTGGTCTCTCCCTTTCCTAAAATTGACATTTTCATGACATGTCCTATATTCCTTTGACAATGATTTATTTATTTATTTATTTATTTCGAGCATTTCTACCCCACCCTTATCAACCCCCGAAGGGGGACTCAGGGTGGCTTACAAAAGGCACAATTCGATGCCAGCAATGCACATAGTAAGATAAAATACATAGCAGCGACAGTTATAAATAGTTAAAACAGTCCAATTATACAATAACAACTAATAAAAGCCAATCCAGTGCTCAACGTTTGCCAAGTTCAAAATCCGTAAGTTCATTCCGCATTGTCATAATCCTATCCATTCTCTAGTCGTCATTGTCCTTTGTCTGTTTGCCAGATTACCCAAAGGCCTGTTCCCATATCCATGTTTTTAGTTTCCTTCTGAAAGAGAGGAGGGATGTCGATGACCTAATTTCCCCGGGGAGCGAATTCCACAGGCGAGAGGCCACCACTGGGAAGGTGCTGCTCCTCGTCCCCACCAACTTCACTTGTGATAAAGGTTGGGCCGAGAGCAGGGCCTCCCCAGAGGATCTTAAACTCCGAGGCGGGACGTAGAGGGAGATGCGTTCGGACAGATTTGGGAGGTATGCTTCAGTCAGGATTGTGTCAGATCAATTTTTGGCACCTGGGCCAGAACATCCTCTTAACATCCCAAGAAATACATCTATGGCTGTATTTGCACTGCCCTATGTCCCAGGATCTGATCCCAGATGATCCACTTTGAAACTATATATATATATATATATATATATATATATATATATATATCTCACACACACTAGCCGTCCCCCAGTCTGGTGATCTGGAAATAAAGTAATTGGAAAGTGTTGATGTCTAATATATGTAATTTATTTATGCTTATGGGTAAACAGTATTTTTTGCTGTTTCTTTGTTAGTGTTGATGTGGATATTGTCTCGTTTGCCTACTCTGGAACATGCAACATATCATTGTCCTTCTTTAGGGGGCCCTTTCAGATCTATGATACTATATCTGTGCGTGTGTGTGAATCATATCTATCTATCTATCTGTGTCTATGGCTGGATAGCTTTGTCAAGAGGGCTTTGATTACGTTTTCTTGCCCTGGTGAAGGGAGTTGGACTGGATGGTCTTAGGTATAGGGGTTCTGTGTGGGAAGTTTGCCCCAATTCTGTTGTTGGTGGGGTTCAGAATCTCTTTGATTGTGGGTGAACTATAAATCCCAGTGAATACAACTCCCAAACGTCAAGGTCTATTTCCCCCAAACTCCATATGTATTCACATTTGGGCATGTGGAATATTCATTCCAAGTTTGGTCCAGATCCATCATTGTTTGAGTCCATAGTGTTCTCTGGATATAGGTGAACCACAACTCCCAAACTCAAGGTCAATGCCCATCAAACCCTTCTAGTGTTTTCTGTTGTTTATGGGAGTCCTGTGTGCCACATTTGGTTCAATTCCATCGTTGGTGGAGTTCAGAATGCTCTTTGATTGTAGGTGAACTATAAATCCCAGCAACTACAACTCCCAAATGACCAAATTTAAAAAAAATGAGTGAAGGACATACATTGGGTTGTTAGGTGTATTGTGTCCAAATTTGGTGTCAATTCATCCAGTGGTTTTTGAGTCATGTTAATCCCACAAACGAACATTACATTTTTATTTACATAGATAAAATGTATGTGTATGTGTGTGTAGATAGATAGATAGATAGATAGATAGATAGATAGATAGATAGGCTGGATCTACACTGCCTTATATCCCAGGATCTGATCCCAGATTATTATCTGCTTATCCCAGATTATCTGGCAATATAGACTCATATAATCCAATTAAAAGTGGATCATCTGGAATCAGATCCTGGGATAGAGGATCATATATATATGTGTGTGTGTGTGTGTGTGTGTGTGTGTGTGTGTATCTCTGATATGTCAGTGTTTCTCCATCCGCCTCCACTGAATGCCAGATGGATACCAATCTAGAGAGTTACCATTGAGGGAAGGAAGACTTTCAAGGGCCCCAAACCCTCGCTGAGCATCCCGGCTCAATGTCATCCTCCATGCGGCACCATGCCAAGAATGGGGTTGCCTAGCAACCAGAAGGACCCGCATCTCTCTCCCTGAAAAGCTGCTATCTTTGGAGCTGCTGCCAAAGCCGCCAAGGCTCCGGCAGCCTCTTTCCAATCGGACGCAGGCTCCATCCGGGCGGCCTGACCTGGGTCATTCTCTCTTGAGTAAATTGAGCCCATGTGCTCTCTCACACAGGCACATGTGCCCACCATGAAGCTCCTTCTTGCTTCTGATACTGCAGTGGCCTTGCCCCAGTCAAACATTTCAAAGGGCCTGGGCTCGGCTTTCTTCTCCACTTGGATTTTAGATCCCACTTTCATTCCAGATATTTAGCTGGAATGGTTAAAAAGAGAGCTAGGATATGAGCTTCCAGATATTGTTGGACTGCCACTCCCATCACCCATGAAACAGGTGAGGGATGATGGAAGGTGTGGCTTGACATCAATCCGACAACCATATATTTGTTGTCAAAGGCCAGAATCACTGGGTTGTTGTAGGTTTTTTCGGGCTATATTGCCATGTTCTAGAGGCATTCTCTCCTGACGTTTTGCCTGCATCTAAGGCAAGCATCCTCAGAGGTAGTGAGGTCTGTTGGAACTAGGAAAATGGGTTTATATATCTGTGGAAAGACCAGGGTGGGACAAAGGACTCTTGTCTGCTGGAGCTAGGTGTGAATGCTTCAACTGACCACCTTGATTAGCATTTGATAGCCTGGAAGTGCCTTGGGGGACATCCACACTGTCAAATGAATGCAATTTGACACTACTTTAATGGCCCTGGCTTAATGTTATGATTTCTTTGTGAACTACAGCTCCCATAATTCCATGATAGTTGGAACACAAGCAAGCAACTTGTGGTCCATCATCCTGGTGCTGTTGGATCACAGCTCTTAGCAGGCTCTAGATCAGTGTTTCTCAACCTTCCTAATGCCGCAACCCCTTAATACAGTTTCTCATGTTGTGGTGACCCGCAACCATGAAATTATTTTCGTTGCTCCTTCATAACTGTAATTTTGCTACTGTTATGAATCGTAATGTAAATATCTGAGACACAGGGTGTGTTTTCATTCACTGGGCCAAATTTGGCACAAATACCCGATACGCCCAAATTTGAATGCTGGTGGGGTTGGGGGGATTGATTTTGTCATTTGGGAATTGTAGTTTCAGGGATTTATAGTTCACCTAGGCTACAATCAAAGAGCATTCTGAACTCCACAAACAATTGAATTGAACTAAATTTGGCACACAGAACTCCCATGACCAACAGAAAATACTGGAAGGGTTTGGTGAGCATTGACCTTGAATTTTGGAGTTGTAGTTCACCTACATCCAGAGAGCACTGTGGACTCAAACAATGATGGATCTGGACCATATTTTGGCACAAATCCTCAATACGCCCAAATGTGAATACTAGTGGAGTTTGGGGAAAATAGACCTTGACATTTGGGAGTTGTAGTTGCTGGGATTTATAGTTCACATACAATCAAAGAGAACTCTGAACCCAGCCCACAAATGATCTGTACCAAACTTGGCACACTACCTACATGGCCAACATTGAATACTGGTGGAGTTGGAGGGCTGTTTTTGAATTCTGGGAGTTGTAGTTCATCAATAGCAAAAAAGACGAGAAGGACAGGCAGAGTGATCTTCAGCCTTCTCTGCCAAAAGGGGTCCTAAGTCTATCAGAAATATGTGCTTTCTGATGGTCTTTGGTGACCCCTCTGAAACCCCCCTCATGACCTCCCCCCCCCAGGGGTCCTGACCCCCAGGTTGAAAAACACTGCTCTAGATGAAACCAATGCTGAAAAATGAGGGGTGTTGGAGTCCTATGACTCCCCAGGTTGTCCACTGGGGTTTGGGTGGGATCATTCTGATTAGCAGTAAGAATAATAATAATAAGATGATGATGATGATGATGATGATGATGATAGACAAGATCCAATATCACAGACTGTGTTTCATAACTTCACGACACTTATCTACATTGCAGAAGTGCAACATTGCCTTGTTAGTGAAAGGCAAAGAAACACATCCACACTGGCTGGAGTGTTCCAATACACACAGAAGTGTATTGCATATAGTCTACTTTCCACCTGTTACCAAAATGGCACTTACTTTTCCCTGGCGTCAGAATAAATTGGCTTTCATGCTCTTTGCATGGAGGATGGGCCTCCAGGGAGACACTGCTGACCCCTCTCTGAACATGCAATCCCACCTCTCCTCACCTGGTCCGACTGGTCTCAATCTTGCATGGATCCAGCTCCACATACTTCTTCTCCTCGAAGATCCGGTTGATGACTGACTTCAGTATGTCATGCAAGTAGGGCATCCCTACCACCTGGAGTGGAAAGGTTGGGGTGGAAAAAGGAGGCAGGAAAGATGCTTCCTTAGCAAAGCATGGGGAAAACATGCATAGGAAGACCCCCATAACCATATCCACCATTTCATCTACTCAAAGTAGAAATTTGCTTAGTCCTCAAGGCAATTCTAAGGGTGTGTTGGAAGTCTGAACAAATTCCTAAAACTGATGTTTTTATGTGTTTGAAGAAGGGAACATGGACAGTTTCCTCTTACCTTCATGAACTGCTCCATGGATTTAGAAGCCAGTGAGTTGGACCGGAAAAGAGTGTTTGGATCCGCTGAAAAAACACAGAAGGATTTGCTGTTTCTCCTGTTAAGTAGTAACTACTAACTTCCCAGTTACTACCTAGGAGCCCCCGGTGATGCAATGGGTTAAACCCTTGTGCAGGCAGGACTGAAGACTGACAGGTCAGATATTCGAATCTGGGGAGAGAGCAGATGAGCTCCCTCTGTCAGCTCCAGCTCCCCATGCGGGGACATGAGAGAAGCATCCCACAAGGATGGTAAAACATCAAAACATCTGGGCATCCCCTGGGCAACGTCCTTGCAGACGTCCAATTCTCTCACACCAGAAACGACTTGCAGTTTCTCAAGTCACGTCTGACACGGGGAAAAAAAGTTATTACCTATAAAAATTTTGGACCAAGAATTTAAAATTCTGTTAAACATGTATTGTAATGGAAATTTAAAAAGCCAGAACAAATAAAAGAAAATGGTATAAACCACAAAAAGAAGGCAGTTTAGGTCTCCCAAATATTTAACTACTAGCTTGAGGACTTGGTGGTGCCTGGGTTATTTGTGGAAGGCATTGCTTGTTTTTTGAAGTTTGGTAATAGCAGTTTGGTAATGTATAAATAAAGCAACTATCTCAGGGTTTTTTTTTTGGGGGGGGGGTTGTGTGTGTGTGTCAGGAGCGACTTGAGAAACTGCAAGTCGCTTCTGGTGTGAGAGAATTGGCCATCTGCAAGGATGTTGCCCAGGGGACGCCTGGATGACTTGATGTTTTTATCATCCTTGTGGGAGGCTTCTCTCATGTCCCTGCATGAGGAGCTGGAGCTGACAGAGGGGGCTCATCCGCCTCTCCCCGGATTCGAACCTGCAACCTGTTGGTCTTCAGTCCTGCCAGCACAGGGGTTTAACCCACTGCGCCACCGGGGGCTCTAACCATCTCAGTAAACGGGACACACACTAGACAAATAGATATCAAGAGGGGAACCAAACAGGGATGCCCCCTTTTCTCCAGCCTTATTTTCACTGGCCATTGAGCCACTAGCAAATTCAGTAAGGAACAGTCCGGTCACTAAAGGATATAAGGTAGGCAAGGAAGACATCAGGATTAATCTGTACGCTGATGATGTTATGATAATTTTAGGGGAGGTGGAGGAGTCATTACAATCAATAGTTAAAATAGTTAAGGATTTTGAGAAAACTTCAGGCCTCACAAGGTTCAAAATATTAAGGGAGTTAAATGGGGGGGGGGGGGAGAGAGAGATGAAATACCTGGGGATAGATATACCAAAAAAATCTCAATAGTATCATACCAATGAATTTTAATTGTCTATGAAAAAATATAAGCAAGCAAATTAACACATAGGGAAAGAAATTCCAAGATATATCCACAAGGTTAAAAATTTATAAGATGAAGATTTTGCCCACATTCTTATTTTTGTTTCAAATATTCCTAACAATTTGCTGAACAAATGGGACAACTCTATCAAAAATGGGTAGTGGGAGGAAACAAAAACAGAATTGCCAACTTTTTATATTATAGTAAACAAGAAATGGGTGGATGGGGGGCTCTCTCTTTGGGAATATATTATGAGGCAAGTCAGTTAGCAAGCTTATTAGAATTTGAATTGGAAGGATCAAAAAGATGGGTGCAAATAGAAAAGGAAGTGAACAGTTGGCAAAAGGGAACGTATATGGAAGAGAGAACAGACAGAAAAGACTTAAAGAACTTAAAAGTCGGCCCCTGCTTATCAACGTTAATTTGCAAAAATAGCAAAATAAATGACAAATAAACAAAATTGACCCTTTCCCATTAGAAACCTTGGAAAATAAAGACCAGGCATTCAGAAATCTAATTAGGGCACTTAAGGAAAATGGAATCAAAAGGATAGGGGACCTCATGGAGCCCAATGGAGAAATAATAAAGTGGGATAAGATAAAAGACAAATGTGGTCAAGGAAACTGGATAGCATTGTTAGGCCTGTCCAGTAAAGCTCAGGCCATGAAAAGAAGAGAAGTAGCAGTAAGCCCACTAGACAAAATAATTAAAAGGAAAGTAGAAATAGACAAAAGGATTATTGGGCTACTGTATGAGGAATTAATCTCCTTAACAACACAAAAACAACCCTTATAGAAAATTGGAAACAAGAGAAAAACTTCAGTGAGAAATTAATTGGGTCTTGGATTGACAATATTCATAAAATTAAACATACAAGGATCAAAGAAACTCAAAGGAAAACAATCTCCAAATGGTATAGAACCCCCATCCAATTAGCACACATAATGGGAAATATCTCAAACAAATGCTGGCACAACTGTGGGAGGATCGGTTCATTCTCCCACATGTGGTGGGATTGTAGAAAGAGTCAGAACTATTATGGTAAAATAAGGACTGTAATGGAAGACATAATAGGGAAAGAATTAATGTGGGATAAAGCCAGATTCATGTCCCTCACAATAAAGGTAAAGGAAGATAACAATAATTGGACAGAAATCCTAAAATATATGACAGCCGCAATACAGGCTAGAGAGACGATACAAAATGGGATTTGGAAACCTGGTGGGCTTATGTATCAGAATATATAATTAATGATTTCGTCAATCAAAGGAAAAACAAGTACATAAATAGTCAAATAGAACAAGACTGGTTTAGGAAATTGTCTGTGCTAATTGACAAAATAGACGGAGACGACAGATATAGCATTTTGAACCAGGCTTTCCACACGGTTAAGCTGATGCAATGACATGATTTAGAATTGCTGTTCCAGGGGGGTGTTGGGCAATACATAACTAAGGAATGTATAAAATGTCATTTAAGGAATATTTACTTTTGGAATAATGTATACTGAAATAAATCCTGTATGGTAAAATTTTGTTGATTGTTGGGATGTATTAAAAAAAACTACTTTTGGCTGTCATGCAAATATATATATATATAACACTGTCTATTAGAAAAAAGCCAGTTTTTCCTTTTGTTTTTTATGAATGCTCCCATTGGAAAATGCATAAGGATTTGGGTGAACTACAATTCCCCGAATCTTGGGTCAATTCCTCCCAAACCCTGCCATTATTCAAAGTTGGCCATGTTGGGTCTGTGTGTCAAGTTTTGTCCAAATCCAATATCAGCCGGGTTCAGTGCTCTCTGGATAAGGGTGAACTACAACTCCCAGATTCCCAGGGCAATCACCCCCAAACCCTGCCCATGTTGCCCATGTTGGGTCTGTGTGCCAAGTTTTGCCCAGATCCAATATCAGCCAGGTTCAGTGTTCTCTGGATAAGGGTGAACTACAACTCTCAGATTCCCAGGGCAATCACCTCCAAATCCTGCCAGTATGCACAGTTGCCCATGTTGGGTTTGTGTGCCAAGGTTGGTCCAGATCCATCATTGGTTCTGTTTGCTATGTGCCAAAGAAATGGGAAGGAAAGGGCTAAGTGAGAGGCAGTGAGTGGGCTCATGCAAATTTGGAGAGAGAAAGAAACCCTGGGATGTCCATTCTGGAGAAAAAACAGAACACCTAGGATGAAAGGGTCCCCAAATGAAAGCATTCCTTGGGTGGTTGGTGTTTGGGGAGGACATTGGCAGGGGTTGGGCTACATGTTCATGGTATTCACTATAACCTCCAGTGTCAGTGGAAGGAGTGCCTTTGGAGGTTTCTCAGCACTTGGAACTATTTCTTACTTAGGCGATCCCTTGTAGCTCGAGGATTATTGTCTTCCAGATGTGGGGTCTTGGCGGTGGGTCCGTAGGTGCCTGTGGAGCCCTATTCTTGATCCGCATGTTCTCCCACAGTAAGGACATTTGTTTCCAGACAGAAGGCGGTCCTGCTCAGGTTTGGCTTGACATGCCTTCCTCTTGGCATGTTTCTCCCTTTCTCCCTCCATTCGTGCCTCTTTGAATTTTGCAGCACTGCTGGTCACAGCTGACTTCCAGTTAGAGCGCTCAAGGGCCAGGGCTTCCCAGTTCCCGGTGTCTATGCCACAATTTTTGAGGTTAGCTTTAAGCCCATCTTTAAATCTCTTTTCCTGTCCACCAACATTCTGTTTTCTGTTCTTGAGTTCAGAGTAGAGTAACTGCTTTGGGAGATGGAGGTCGGGCATTTGGGCATTCAGACAATGTGGCCAGTCCAGCGGAGTTGATGGCGTAGGAGCATCGCTTCAATGCTGGTGGTCTTTGCTTTTTCCAGCACACTGACATTTGTCCGCCTGTCTTCCCAAGAGATTTGAAGGATTTTCCGGAGGCAGCCCTGATGGATTTGCTCTAGGAGTTACGTATGACGTCTGTAGACAGTCCATGTTTCGCAGGTGTATAGCAGGGTTGGGAAGACAATGGCTTTATAAACAAGCACCTTGGTATTCCAACGGATGTCCTAGTCCTCAAACACTCTCTGCTTCATTGGAAGAATGCTGCACTCGCAGAGCTCAGGTGGTGTTGTATTTCGGTGTCAATGTTGATCTTTGTGGAGAGGTGGCTGCCAAGGGAGCAGAAATGGTCAACATTTTCTAATGTTACACCATTAAGCTGTATTTCTGGCATTGAAAAGGGATTGGCTGGTGATTGCTGGAAAAGCACTTTGGTTTTCTTGATGTTCAATGAGAGGCCGAGCTTCTCGAATGCTTCTGCAAAGTTGTTTATAGCGGCTTGTAGGTCTACTTCTGAATGCGCACAGATGACATTATCATCAGCATATTGGAGTTCTATAACAGATGTTGTTGTTTTTTATAATAATCTTTATTGAATTTTTGAGTTACAATTAAAATAAAAATATAGAACAAAGCTAAAAGAGAGGAAAAAAACCAGGGAAAGAAAGAAAAGGGAGAAAAGAGAGAAAAAAGATAGAGAAAAGAAAAAAAAATAGATTTAAAAATAAGAAGATTGTTTTGGCTTCCTGGTGTCTTCCAGAGGTCTGATTTCTTTCTTTCCTCTTCCAATCTTCCTATCTTCCTCCTCTCCTCTCATACTCTTTTTCTTCCTTTTTCCTTTTCTTCCTTTCTTCCTTAACTAGATCATAATCTTTTTATTTCTTTGTTTGAAGTATTCCGTAACCTTTTCCCAATTTGTTTCTTGCATATTTATTCCTTTGCTCCTTGATATAAGCAAGGTGAGTCTATCCATATTCTTAATCTCCAATATTTTTGTTAATCTCTCGTTGTCATCTGGTATTTCCTTTTGTTTATAACAGATGTTGTGACCTTGGTTTACATGGAACTATAGCCTGTTTGTGGAGGCAGGTGGCTGTCTGTATAAATGGATACCTCCACTACATATACACATTTTCACTAGATAGATACTAACCATGCCAACCAAAAAAGGTATACAGTAGAAAGTTTAACAAAGCAAGGAAAGCTGGATTGGCTATAAGAGGATAAAAAATTAGAATGGAAACTAGAATATATATGTGTGTGTGTGTGTGTATTCTGGATAATAAAGGAATGTCTAAAAAGAATTGGCATAATGAGTTGGGCAATCCCCTTATAAAATAACATTTTAGATATTTGGAAGAATATAAAATAAAATTGACACCAGTAAGTAAAGAAGAAAATGAAATAATAAAAGGCACAATAAGTGATATTTATACATTATTACTAGAAGAACAGAAACAAGATCATCTTAGAGAACTATGGGAATATGATTTAGGAAAAACTCTATTCAAGAATGGAAAAAATATGGAGTATGCGTATCTTAAAATATGGAGATGGTATTTAACCCCAATTAGACTAACCCAGATAG